>NC_069659.1:291796675-292099775 GCF_027244095.1 Hemicordylus capensis
TGCCAGAACGGAATCCTCGCAGTTGGTGAGGAATGACTGTACATAGGTAACTGGAGCTTAAAGGTTTTAAGTTAAAACTCTTCTGGTTGGTCACTGAGAGAAACAGGATGCTAGTCTGCATGCTAGACTATTTAGGTCTTTGGGCCTGATCCAGAAAGGCACTTATGTTCCCTTTCCTTCTTCCCCACACTGGGTTGCTTCATGCATTTTTCTTGCAGCTCACCTCACTTCTAGTATTGGAGAGTGCTGGGAGAAGAGTGCCTGGGGTAGTGAAGCATGGGGAGAACTGTTTCCTCATCCACGGACTTCCTTCATATAAGAATTGGGTCATGTGTGTCCCCCGTCCCTCGCACCAGATAAATGAATGAGGTAGGCTGTCTTGTTACACAGGAAGCTGCCTTATATTAAGTCAAACCATTGGTCCATCTTGCTCAGTATTGTCTACATTAACTGGCAGTAACTCTACAAGGTTTCAGGCAGGAGTCTTTCCCAGCCCTACCTGGAGATACCAGGGACTGAATCTGGGACCTCCTGCATGCAAAGCAGATGCTCTGCCACCAAGCTATGGCACAATCCCCTTGTTACATCTACTTTGGCCCAAAATTCTACAACCTAAATCCAAAATCTAAATCCAGGGGTGTATCTGTTTCAGACTGCTCCCCACTTGCAGCTCTACAATGTAAGATGATGAGGGCCCTCCGCTCATCATCCCAGGCCCTGCTCACGGCCCCACCACTGACAGAGATCCGATTGGCAAGGACTAGAGACAGGGCCTTTTTGGTTGCGGCCCCTTGGCTCTGGAATGCCCTCCTCCCTGTAGAGCTCCACCATGCTCCCTCCCTCAGTGTTTTTGAAAAACTAAAAACACATCTTTTAAAAGAGGCTTTTTAATGTTTCACCTGTTGCTTATATCGGGCAGGTTCTTTAGTTTTTACAATTCTTAGTTTTTAGTTTTTTTAATAACTTAATTTGAAATTTTAAAATCTGATTGTGGTTTTAGCTTGAATTTTTAACTTGCTTAGCTTGATTTGGTTAATTTAGTTAGTCTGATTTTACATTGTAACTATTTTATAAAAGTTGTGAGCCGCCCTGAGCAGCAGTGTACTGGAGGGCTGGGGCATAAAATAAATAAATAACTCCCTTGTAGGCAGAAAGGCATAGTGGCAACCATCCACTGTCAGCAAGGCCTGGCTGGATCGATGCAAGCTGTTCAGGACTGCTTTTTTATCCAAGAGGATAGGTGGTTTTGCTACGTCAGGCCCTCCCTAAGCCTGAATTTGCTAGAACTCATGATGGGGTTTCAGTACCAACCTAGCAAGCCAAGCTTTGTGCTTGTGCTTTCCAACAAAACTTGCCTAAGAGTCTAAGGAGCCAAGGCAATATGGCTGTTCATAAGCCCTCATCCTCCCCTTAGCTGCTGTGAGGCTGCTGAGGGATCCCTGGGACAATATGGAGAACCTATGAGTCTGGTCCAGGCTAAACTCTCACAGAACAAAGACTTGCTCCCCAGCACCACCGCCAAAGGAGGCACAATGTGGCAAAAGGTAACTGTCCTATCATCATACAGTAGATTATGCAGACAGCACGGGCCACACTAGCCTGCATTTGTCCTTATCTGCCAGGAAGAGTGTGCAGGACCAGTACACCCATAGGACAGGGCGAACATGGACATTAGACTCTCCTCCCCCTCTTTATATGTAAACCAGGTAGGCTCACGAACAAGAAATGTGGCTACTCCCTTCACAACAAGTTTAGTCCCATTCAGAACCTTTAAAAGCTAGTACTAGTCCTCTAGTACTAGTGAGGTTAGCATATGTGGAGGCTTCTTTGAGGCTCACTAGGGAGGTGCCCCAATACAGACATCTGCTGATGCAACTTTCTTTGCTCAACTCTAATTAAGAATAATAACTTTTGCCACTAGGGGTGTGCACGAATGGTCTGGAGCCAAACTGGTTCGGTGGCTTGATTGCAGACTGAACCAGGGGCAGTTTAGTCCACAATAGAACCAAACCAAGCCCAGTTCGGGCAGCCCAGGGAGGCAAGAGAGATGGTTAAAAGTTCTTCTTACTACATAGCGCAGCTGCTGGCGCTGCCACGCCGCCACCACCGCAGCACAGTCCATATCCCAAGAGCGCTTGCCATCCTCCCTCCTTTACCTTTTACAACCCTGAACAACTTCTCTGGAAGGGAGCTTGTGGATGCAATACAGGCAGAAAAGAATGGCTTCTTTGCCACATTTATTGCCTGAGCATAGATCTTCAAATGTGCTTAATGTTGCAATCTGTTGGATTCGAGTTGAGTCTTTTTCCACTTGAGCTCCAGTCCTTGCCACTTCAGCTCCCATAGTACTTCTGTACACCAAGGGGCCAGTTCTGAAGTGGGTTGAGGACACTAGGAGCAATGATGTCTACTGCCCTGGTGAGTCTGCCGTTCCAGTTCTCCACAAGGGCATCAACAGAATCACTGTCAGAGCCAACACTAAATCCTTCCAAGGCTTCTTGGAATCCTATTGGATCCAATAACCTTCTCCAGTGGACCATCCTAATAGGCCCCTCACCCCTGCAGAGGTGGGACGTATATGACTTTTCAACAAAAGTGCTCAGAGAGAGAGAGAGACAGACGATGGTTCACTGTCCCCAAAGGGCTCACAATCTTACAAGAAATAAAATTAGACGCCAGCAAACAAACACTGGAGAGATGCTTCAGGAACATCTGAACCTGCTTCTGCCTGCAGATGCACAACAAAAATAACCAGAAGATAAAATTAACTCCCTCCAACAGTCCCAAAGTCAGCTAGTACCTAAAGTCTGCAGGCGATGATGTTTGGGAGGCTTTACAAGGCTGCTCCAAGCAGCAAGTTTGCTTTTTTCTGTACCTTTTCCAGATCTTTATAGATGACAACTTCCAAATCCCATTAGAGAAGGACTTTGAAGAACTGCTTGGATAGCATTACTTAATGTTTCTTCCTCTCTATTCAGTTTTTCAATAACTCACTAGACGGTTGGGCAAAGTCATTTTGTACATAAGAATTACTAACCAAAATGTTTAGTAGCCCACATGTTCCAATTTAACCACTTCAGGCATATCAATAGTTTAAAATGATCATCATCATGTAGTTCTCGGATGATGCCATTTTATAAAAGCTTCTCATTTTGGAGAGCTGGAGGAGATTCTTTTTTACAACAACCTATTTATAAGTCAGGATGAACTAACATTACAATTTAGCTCCTTCAGATAACTGACCAGAAAGGGTGTGGACCAGCAGGGGTAGCTAACCTGAAACTCTCCAGTTGTTGGACTACAACTCCCATCATCCCCAGCTGCAATAAAGTGTGCCTGGGGATGACAGGAGTTGTAGCTGAACAACAGCCAGATAAGTCTCTGGTTGGCCACCCCCCTGGGGCAGAGAACAGACACAGTCCTTGAGCTATTACCCACCACTTCCCACTTGCAATCAAGAGACACAAAGATTCTTCTCTACTCTCTTTCCCCTCCCATTCAAGACTCCATTCACATTCAAACTCCTTGAATGTGAAGTTTTGTGCAGCTGTCTGATGACTTGTGGGAAAATCTATTTTAGTTCCTTGACTCGAGGGCAGTGGAATAAAAAGTGACTCCCTTTCTCAATCTTCCCCAGTTTCACAGGTTGCACAATCTCCCCTCCCTAGCCTTGGAATGTGCTTTGTGTCTCCAGATTTCCAACTCAGAGCATGTTATCAGCTCTGTACTTAGCCCCTACCACCACTGGCAGCACTTCCTGAAAGTGGTCTGGGAGAAATCAGCCAAGAGGCAGACAGCCCCCGCCTCCCATTTGCAGCCCTAAATATTGGTGAAGTTATTGTAGCTGTCACTCCACATACTATCTGTATACTTCAGCACTGTTAAGAATAGCTGTTTGGTTTTGCATTCTCTTCTAGAAGTAAGGATTCCAGGACCAACATCAAGCAGATGTGAAATCACACACAATGTCTTAAAAGACTTTGAAAAAGCACCAAGGGAGAAAATGCATGTGTGTGCTGAATGCTCCCCAGGGCCTACATAGCTCTTTTCCGTTCATCTTTAAGGCACTAACCAAACAAACTGTTTTTCAGCCAGCCAGCTCTGCTTCCCATCACCCTGTTTTGAAATAAGGGTGCAAAATGCAAATTAATCCACTAGCACTAGCAAAGCTAGATTGCAACACTTCACCCAGACCAGTCCCATCAGCAAATTATCCTATACATGTTTACTTTGAAGTAAGCCCCATCAAGATCAGTGGGGAACTGTACACAGGATTGCAGCATTAGTAAGGCTATGCTGTAGTAACTGTATTAGGGCAGCCCAACAGTATATTTTCAAAAGGCGCTTTAGCAAAAAAGTGACAATTTGTCATTTTTCATGATTTACAGCAGAACATACTAACTATAATCAGCTGACTTTGCAGAGATGAGGAATGTCAAACTTCTTGTTGCAGTGTGATTTCTGAGCATTATTACTGTGTATAAATTGCTCCAAATTGAGATCACAGATCATGGCAAATAGAAACAAACAAAACTTATTATACAAGAGATGAGGTTCACTTGGTGCTCCCAGATCTGCAAGCTGAAAGACTATAACTTGTTTTCATTCTGTTAATTCAGTGAGTTTAAAGTGTACTTAAAAGAGAATAGATTTTGCCATTCCCAAGACTATGTGTATGAAGAGTAGTAAAAGAAAAATCACCCAAATATTACTATCTCCTCCAGGAATATTTAAGAGCTTTTGTGTTCAGACTAGTCAGCAGGGAGAAAGTTCTGAAAGGCTAAAATAACCCCATCCTTGAATAGCTTAGAAGATAACCTACTTGAGAATCAAACCTCTCAAGAAAAAGCTACAATGCAAGAACTCAGTTTTCAAAGTAATAACTCTACGCTCAGTAGACAGAAGTAGTTCCAGATGTTCAGTTCTCTCTTCCATTCGCACAACCACTGGGAATAGTAGTCATAAAGAAAGCACTTGAAATCTTGCACTTGTTTCCGCTCAGCGGCCAGCCAACCAACCATCACCTGGCCAAAGCCAGGGTGCACACAAGGACAGGATTATGAAAACTTTTTCTCTGCTAATATTGAACCCATGGTGCCAATAGTTGTGTGAAACAGCCAAAAAGCAGATCAGATGTGAATACTAGGCACTCTTACCCCTGGTCGAAGGCTCCACACCCCCTGGGGCCCCCCCAATCCTCTTTAGTCTGTCCTGGATGGTGTGGTTTGTGCCTTCAATAACCTACGTGTTAAAAAATGATGCTTAACATGCAGCAGGGGGGCCTCCAAAGGCATTTAGGTCCAGTCTCCAAAATTACCTAGGTGCACCTCTGAAACATGTGTTCTCAGTGCCGTCTCCGAATTCCTGAAAAATAATACCAAAGAGCCTTTTCCTCCAACAAAAGCTGCACGATTTAGGCTGCAATCTAATGCACATTCACGTGGAAATAAGTCCCACTACTCAGTGGGGCTTACTTCTAAGAAAAAGGCAGGATCGTACTCCATGGCTGCAGTCTTAAACTCCCTTAGGAAAGAGCTGCAAGATCCGTTAGTAAGATCTGGCTTTAAACAAACATGCTTAGACCCGCGTTACACGGATGCCATGCTAAAACGCACGTGCAACCCGAATCCGCGCCGAGTTAGGCGCGCCTAATTCCGTATAGGATTGCGGGTTTAGCTGGCAGGAAATCCCACCGAAATCAACGCGACACGTTTTACCAAAACCAAGAGTAAGCTGCAAGGGAGAAAGGAGGGGAGCTGGGGCGGTGCTTACAGTCGGAACAGGCGCTCCATATCCTTGATCTGGCGGCGGGTGAACTCCTTAAACTCCGTGTAGGGATTGAAAACCTGGGCGAAGCGGGGGCGAGCCGCGCCCGCGTTGATGTCTTGTCTGCGGCTCAGTTTGGCGCTCAGCTCCGGGTCAGCGGCGGCATTCAACACGCTCGAGTCCTCGTCCGGGTCCACCAGGCTGGACTCGGACCCTTCCGACCTCGCAGGCGCAACACCCCCGAGCGCAGGACTCTCATCTCTTTCCTCCTCCTCCCCCGGAACGGGCTCCGAGGTGCTCCCGTCCCGCAGCAGTCGGCGCTGCAGCTTCTGGGCCAGCTCGGCCGAGGCCATGGTGGTCGAGGGAGAGCGAGGGGGTCGTCCTGCAACGAAGAGCCGCCACCGACTCTGGATCGGTCTTTGCTAAAGGGAAACCCGCCCGCCCCGAACTTTATTCTAAGACTTGGGCGAATTGGCGGGGAAGGAGGGCCAGAGCCCGGGGGCGGGGAGGCAGCAGGAGGCTGGGCTGAGACTTAAGGAGGCGCCGGAGAATTCTCCCTTTTCCCCCGCTGGAGGCCCAGACCCCGGAGACAAGACTTTCCAAGGGGAATCAACGTCTAGCGTGCTAGCCATGTCTTCTCGCCCGCCTCTCTCAGCCCTGCTCGATGTTCACCCTTTCTTCCTACAAAGCTGCAGCCTGCCCTGCAAACCATTTAACCTTTATTTTACAGTACCCATATATATAGACGCAGACAGGCCAATGAACGACCCAACCCCGTCTAGGTACCAACATAAACTTTCCGGCGTCCTTTGCAGGCTCCTCCTTCTGACAAGCCCAGCCTCACACATGAGATGGTACAGAAGCGGGTCGTGTGTTGTGTAATGATCTCCTTCTATTATACAGCTATACTCTTGGTATTTTTCATTATATTACCATCACAAAGAAATGACTCCCTCCCCTAGTATCAATTCGGGGTGGGGGTGGGGCGTCATTTCAGAGTTTAGTGAGGCAGAGGCGAGATACATAGCAAGCTTCAAAGGCACGCCATCCGATATATTCAAGGTTAATTACTCCTCCTTAAGATCATTTGCTGGGGATGTTTTCTGTTTTTTATTCCTATTAAAAGATAGCAATATTATGAGGACAAACAGGAACTGCTTTGGAAGCAAAGGGGTTTGTGTCTTCAAGTACAAACAGCCCTATTGCAGTGGAGTCTAGATATGTTTACTCAGAAGTAAGACCCACTGTTTTCAATGGGATTTGCTCCCAAGTATGCCAAACTGAAGTTGAGAACTCGTTCTCATGAGAAACCTATACACAGGCCAGGAAGCCACAGTCCAGACGGAACATGGTGAAACAGACTGGTTCCAAATTGGCAGAGGAGCAAGACAAGGCTGTATACTTTCTCCTTATTTATTCAATTTATATGCTGAACATATACTGAGAGAAGCTGGATTGGCAGAAGATGAAGAGCCAGCATGCTGTAGTGGTTAGAGTGCTGGACTAGGACCAGGGAGACCCGAGCAGAGGCGTAACTATAGGGGGGGCAGGGGGGGCACGTGCCCCGGGCGCCATCTTTTCTGGTCACGTGGGGGGCGCCGCCATGACAAATTTTTTTAAAAATTTTTTTTAAAATTTTTGTTAATACAAATGTTTCCTGCTCGGTGCAGCAGCGCTGCAGCAGTCAAGGGAGCGCGTCGGCGCCCCCTCCCCCATGAGCGGTCCCTTCAGCGCCCCCCGCACCCCCCCATTGCTTTGCTGGCGCCTGGCGGCCAGTCAGTGGCCTGGCTTGGTGGCGGCGGGCGCTTGTGAGGAAAAACCTAAGTATAATGCAGTATGTTGGGGGGCGGGGGGGGCGCCATTTCAGTGCTTGCCCCGGGCGCTGCTTTCCCTAGTTACGCCTCTGGACCCGAGTTCAAATCCCCATTCATCCATGAAACTAGCTGGGTGACTCTGGGCCTGTCACTTCTCTCTCAGCCTAACCTACTTCACAAGGTTGTTGTGAGGAGAAACTTAAGAATGTAGTACACCACTCTGGGCTCCTTGGAGGAAGAGCGGGATATAAAATGTAAAAAATAAAAATAAAAAAGATGAGCGTGGCTTTAAAGTTGGAGGAAGAAAGATCAATAACCTGTGCTATGCTTGCTGATGGCACCACTCTGATAGCTGAGAATGCAGATGATCTGCAAGTTCTAGTAATGAAAGTCAAGGAGCACAGTGAAAAAATGGGACTACGACTAAATGTAAAGAAGACTAAACTAATGACAACGGGTACAGCAACCAGCCTCAGAATTGAAAATGAAGACAATGAAGTGGTGGATAGCTTCTGCCTTTTAAGATCGACTGTCAACAGTAAAGGATCCAGCAGTCAAGAAATACGCCGCAGCCTAGCACTTGGTAGGGTTGCAATGAAGGCCTTGGAAAGGATATTTAGATGCCGTGATGTGTCTATACCTACAAAGATTAGAATCATTCGGACAGTGGTTTTTCCCGTGACACTCTATGGATGCCAAAGCTGGACTTTGAAGAAGCAAGATAGAAAAAGCATTGATGCTTTTGAACTTTGGTGCTGGAGAAGACTTTTGAGGATACCATGGACAGCCAGGAAAACAAACCAATGGATCATAGAACAAATAATCCAGAATTTTCACTCGAGGCACAAATGACCAGCCTCAAACTATCATACTTCAGACACATTATGCAAAGATCCAGCTCCCTTGAGAAGTCCATAATGCTGGGAAAAGTTGAAGGCAAGAGAAGAAGAGGACGACCAGCAGCAAGGTGGATGGACTCGAGCATGACAGCAATGAATGCACCACTGAGAGACCTTAAAGTCCAAGTTGAAGACAGATCATCCTGGAGAGAATCTATCTATGTGGTTGCTAAGAGCTGACAACGACTTGACAGCACTTAATCAATCAATCAAAATGCCAAACTGATTTGGCGCATCAAGGAAATGACTTGACTAGCAAGCCAGAGGTTGCCGGTTCAAATCCTTGCTGGTATGTTTCCCAGATTATGGGAAACACCTATATCGGGCAGCAGTGATATAGGAAGATGCTGAAAGGCACCCTCTCATACTGCATGGGAGATGCCAATGGTAAACCCCTCCTGTATTCTGCCAAAGACAACCACAGGGCTCTGTGGTCTCCTGGAGTCGACACTGACTCAACTCAACGGCACACTTTACTTGCCTAGCATTGCATACTTAATGATACATGGTTAGCATGTTTCTCACAGACGATCCTGAGACATACCTGACCTGAAAGATGGTAGGGCTGTTCCCTTAGCCTCTAAAACCACACTTCTTGTTGGAATCTCACCTAGAAGAGAAGCAGATTTACTATTGCCAGCAGTTAGTGCATCTTGGAGTTTAAGCTGCGTTTGTTTTGAACGCTGTTGAAACATTTGCTGCTGAAAAAGTCTTTAAACCCTACTTGTGCATTTCTATGCAGAAATACTGAAACAGCTCAGTCCTATGCATGTTTAATCAGAGGCTCTATTGTTCAGTGGAGCATAGTCCAAAGCAAGTCTGTGTAGAAATGCAGCCTTTAATTGCACATACTGTATACACATATCTGGGAGAAAGGTTGCAGTTAAGTGCCTACAGAAATTCCACTGCATTCAGTGTAAGTATCATTTATCTCTGAAATTTACTAGTAAACATGCTTCGAATTGGCAGCTACAAGTCCCATTGAACTCAGTGGGACTTCAGTAAACATGCTCAATGGTTGTTGTTTTTACCTTAAAATGGTAAGGAGTATGGATTAAGAGTGGAATTATATGCACATTTCAGAGTATGTTCCATTAAAGTAATTGGGACTTCTGCACCAATTTTTAATCTGTCTATTTCATTTATATACCGCCCATCCACAAATAGCCCAATATGAATAGGACTGGCAATGCAGCAGATTATCTCTCTAAAGACATTCCAACAAATAGCAAGGATGTATCCTGACATCCTTATTTGATTTTTATATAAACGTTGTGGTTGCTGCTCTGACTCACTCAGACTTTAAACCCACCCCCCAGTATTGGCCTCTAAACCTGTAGCAGTACTTCTGTGCGCAGACGGTACTGTAATCTTTCTTTCTTTCTTTCTTTCTTTATTTATTTATTTATTTGAAACATTTGATATACCGCCCACTCCGCAGACTCTGGGCGGTGTACAAAAACATGCAAAACAAGACAGCATTAAAATTACATTCTAAATAAAACTAAAGTAACTAATGTTACTTTAACATTACTTTGTAATGTTATCACAAACCCCTATTCTGAGAGGTTCTAAAACCCCCGAGAAGAGCGCTTAATTCTCTCACTTCTTATTGTAAAGATCATGCTCTGCAGATTAACTACTCTAAAACGCAGGTTATGAGGTTTTCTAAGCTCCCCGAGCTTTTATGTTGCTCTGTTGATGGGCATAAGCTTGCGCAGCTCAGTTGCTAGAAGTACTTGTATCTTACTCTTCTGTTACTTGTTGAACCCACCAAGAATATGTCATCTAAAATGCTCAAAGGTCATTTTTGGCAATATTGGCAGTTTTTTACTCTAGAGGTGGCCTTTTTATCCCTGCAGCCATAAGGCTATTCAAGTCCAAGGTGCTGGCTCATTTCCTTTATGGAGTACAGCTCGGCCTTTATCCTAGCATCCAAGCCTTAGAAGCTGTACAATCTAAATTTCTTAGAAAACTGTTTCAGGTACCACAGGGCATTCCTAAAACAGCTTTTGAGTGTGGAGGCAGGTTTGATAAATGTTGAGTCTAAAATCTGGCTTTCAATATTCAAATTTTGTCTTAAAATAAATTTAAATCCTGCTGGATTGCTACTGGTTATGCTAGCACATAGGTTCACCTATAAATGGGAAATAGTAGTTAAAAGGAAATTGTTCTCTTATGGGTTTGCCCCCCAGTTGTTGCTGACTGTGAGTCTTGATCAAGCCAGCCTGGTGCTCACCCAAATAATTTGTGATGTAGTTTGGCAATCCTATAGAAGTTCTATATCAAGGAGATTAATGGTGGGAAACCGACTTTTGAATATGAAACCTGCTAATTATTTAGATAAGCTTACAGTAGCAAAATACCATCGAGCTTTTACACTAGCATGCTTTGAGATTCTACCTTCTGCTGTGTTTGAGGGTAGGATTTAAAAAGTCCCTTATGCAGAACGGTTTTGTCCTTGCAAGACAGCACCATCCCATGTGGAACTATACTATAGTTTCTACAGGGACACTCGCTATGAACTAATAGTGCCCCTTCTAGCAAATCACCCTGGCCACCAGGATGAATTCTATGTTAGTTATCTTTTATCTGACAGCGATGACAAAATTACTTTTGCAGTTGCTAAGTTTTGCCTTGTTGCCATTTGAATTTGCAGTAAAAGAGTACCTGTATAGTTAGATTTCATGAGGTTTATGAATACCTGGATTAGTTTGCTGCTACTTTATGTATATATTTTTCTGGTCAGTGACCACACATGAACTGAATAGGACTGGGCTCACAATGTATTAATTTGTTTACATTCTTTATGAACTGACCAATAGTATTTCAATAGCCGTCCATTTCAACACACCAGACCTGGTTCATGGCACTAGCTGGCTACTCTCACACTTACCACCAGATTACTTCTTGTTGCCCTTGCTGCTGCTTTACACTCATAACCCCCACTAATTAGGCTCCTTCTTATTATTACTCTATGTACTCATTTTACTATACATTGTCAGTAAGAAGGAAGGTGCAACACTGGAGTCCCTAGTGGACAATATGGAGAATATAATTTAGGAGACTTTTAGTGGCCTGCATCACACTAGGAATGCAGAAGGCTTTGGGAGAACCTGTCAAACCTGCTTAGTCCATACTGATGCGGAGCTGCCCTGATTTGCCCATCCCCAGAATAAATGAGCATAGTAGCTAAGGGCCAAAATAGTTGTGAGGGCAACCATGACCAACATGCTTGCCCATGTAAAGTTTCTATGAGTTGGTCACTTACATGTAGAGGAATTCACATATGCTCAATGTACAATCTGTGTACAGTACCTGCATATACAGATCAACTAGCATAGTAGCTAAGGGCCAAAGTAGTTGAGAGGGCAACCATGACTAACATGCTTGCCCATGTAAAGTTTTTATATGTGCCCTATCAATCATATATATGTGTGTGTGTATACACACACACACACACAACCGGCCAGAGATGAAAGTTTGGGGTGGTATACAAATTTTATAAATAAATACATACATACATAGGTACACACACACACTTACCACATGAGTTGTTCACTTACATGTAGAGGAATTCACATATGCTCAATGTACAATCTGTGTACAGTACCTGCATATACAGATCAACTAGCATAGTAGCTAAGGGCCAAAGTAGTTGAGAGGGCAACCATGACCAACATGCTTGCCCATGTAAAGTTTTTATATGTGCCCTATCAATCATATATGTGTGTGTGTATACACACACACACACAACCGGCCAGAGATGAAAGTTTGGGGTGGTATACAAATTTTATAAATAAATACATACGTACACACACACACACACACACACACACACACACACACCCCACATGAGTTGTTCACTTACATGTAGAGGAATTCACATATGCTCAATGTACAATCTGTGTACAGTACATGCATATACAGATCTGTATGAATGTACAGTTATCCACATGTTATGTGCAGCTCAATGCACATACAATAGTACACTTCTATCTGTATCCTTCATTTGAGGGGGCCCACATCCAGGTTCATTTTTGAAATGAACACATCTTTATGCATAGAGTGGTGGTTCTGATCTGTGCTATGATTGTAGCTGTTGGAACAATTATTCTGTATTACCTAATCAGGAAGAAAATGATCCGATCTTGTCAAGGAAGGATAGGAGATTCCTCCAGTCTTGTCGTGATCAACTGTCCATTGTCAGTTCCTTCCAAAGGGCCTAAACCATTCAGTTGAAGAAAATACTTGATCATAATCAGACTTGGCGATTTTGAAATAAGCTATTGGGGTCTCTCCCTCATTAAGGCAGGTCTTATAATTTGCCCATCTCAGGAGAGAGGGGCCTCCTTAAACTCAGAGCTGCATGCCCTCCCCCCACATCTCTCTTGGGGAGGGCATACTGCTCGAGTCTAGAATAAACTAGGGCAAAGTCCCAGGTTCAACACTGCTCTTTAGTTTTCTGTTTTCCAGAAGGAATGGAGAGGGAGGTCTTTTCTGTGTGGGGTGTGGCCATATCTCTTATTTATGTTTTGATCCCACCTTTTCCTGAGGGAGACCCATCTGATTAGAAATGATTAATGTGCCTCTTTCCTCAAGTGCATATTGGCAAAACAGGAACAGGCCAGTTTGTGTTATCAAAAGGCAGTGCCTTTATCCAAAATCCTGCTGCCTGTTTTGTTTTGTTTGTAATGTAGGGCTTGTCCAACACTTGCCAGACTTCTTCCTGGGCAGATTGCTTTTAGCTAAGCAGTGGCCAGAATTCTTAAGCCTAAAAGCAACATATTAAACATGTCCGTATGGCTCACAAGATTTTCTGATTCCAGTCTGCCACAATTGCTTCACTGTCAGTGCCCAGCAACCTTGTATACAGGTGAAACTCGGAAAATTAGAATATTGTGCAAAAGTCCATTAATTTCAGTAATGCAAATTAAAAGGTGAAACTGATATATGAAACAGACGCATTACATGCAAAGCGAGATAAGTCAAGCCTTAATTTGTTATAATTGTGATGATCATGGCGTACAGCTCATGAAAACCCCAAATCCACAATCTCAGAAAATTAGAATATTACATGGAACCAAGAAGACAAGGATTGAAGAATAGAACAATATCAGACCTCTGAAAAGTATAAGCACGCATATGTATTCAGTACTTGGTTTGGGCCCCTTTTGCAGCAATTACTGCCTCAATGCGGCATGGCATGGATGCTATCAGCCTGTGGCACTGATGAGGTGTTATGGAAGACCAGGATGCTTCATTAGCGGCCTTCAGCAATTCTGCATTGTTTGGTCTCTCATCCTTCTCTTGGCAATGCCCCATAGATTCTCTATGGGGTCAGGTCAGGTGAGTTTGCTGGCCAATCAAGCACAGTACACTGTATACTTTTCAGAGGTCCAATATTGTTCTATTCTTCAATCCTTGTCTTCTTGGTTCCATGTAATATTCTAATTTTCTGAGATTGTGGATTTGGGGTTTTCATGAGCTGTACGCCATGATCATCACAATTATAACAAATTAAGGCTTGACTTACCTCGCTTTGCATGTAATGCGTCTGTCTCATATATCAGTTTCACCTTTTAATTTGCATTACTGAAATTAATGGACTTTTGCACGATATTCTAATTTTCCGAGTTTCACCTGTAGCTCTGCTGCCAGGCCCAGCCCAAGCCAAAGTGGTACCTGAGGTGGTAGGTGAACTGCCCCCCTCTCCCCACAATCCCCGTGGTATGCAGAGTGTGCATGCAACAAGTTCTCTTTCACTTCCAACAGAAACTCTATTATTCCCAGTGCACAGGGTGCACCGGGAAACAAATTCATCCCCAACCCCTGCAAAAGCCCCAGGCCCATCCCCTTTCTTGTCCCTGGTACACAGAGGACGTGGGGGTCGTGTGATGGCAACTGCCACAGTTCCTCAGACTCTCTTTTCCTCCTCCAAGGAAGCTGCTAAGAGGGCAGGAACATGGGAATCAGTGGGGGGCAAGAAGAGGGTTGAACCAGTACCCACTGAATTAAATAGGGCATACTCCCAGGGAGGAGGAGTATTGGATTGCTGGCTTTGCCCTCCCTCCTCTGAAAAGGTCCTGCAGGTGCCCATGAGCAGGAACTACTATTCTCCACCTCCTGCCTTCTCAAAAAGTAGGGAGAGTGGGGAAATGAGTAGCCCCAGACCTGACAGAAGCCGTGCCAGTTCAGTCATGGGGCCACTTCAGACCCTACTTTTGTCTGCTCGGCCCACCATACATGATAAAGAAGTGCCTTATATGTGAGTGCACAGGTTTTCCCTCTGCCCCAGCATGCCTTAATCATGTGGGTGGGGTTCATCTCTACATGCAGTCCAAATAATAGTTTAAAACTAGTATTTCTAGTGCATGTAGTTCATCAAGGGCACCTTTCCCTGGCAATTGCTTGCAGACCAGGAAGGGAAAAGGACGTGTGTGCTAACAAGACTACAAGAGCATGCATGCCATTATTATCATATGTATCGTCCAAACCACTCCTGGCTTATGACAACTGCCTGCCAGACAAAAAGCCAGAAGGCGGACTTTCCCCCTTAATTCTGGGGAAACTAAATTTAGTTAAATTAATTGCTTAATCGGTTAAGCTTCATACAGGCTATAATCTATAATTGCTCTGTAGCCCTAATTCTATTTTTCTCTCTTCTATTAACTTCTCAGAAGTAGTATGGAGTTCATGATCGAGTGGAGACCCCTGGGAACTATAGATTGGCAATAGTCTTAACAATTGTCACTCTTCTCAGAGCAGATCCTATGCAATCCCATGGAGTTGATCACGCAGGAACAATGATTAGTCCCTCACTCTCATTAACAGCCCTATTCATGGGCGCAGGGTCCATTGGACAAGCAGTGACAAATGTCCCTGGGCCCAGAAGGTCCCACAAGTAGGCCACCCCGCTGCCACCCTGCCCTGCCCCACTGCCCCCTCCGTTTCTTATCTTGGCCTCCAGAGGTGGAGGGTGAGTCAAGCACGGCAGGCCACCCCCCACGGCAGTGGTGATGGGCACTGTGGCTGGTGGGCCTCTCCGGCCGAACTGCCCATCACGGGCATGTGACATCCATATTTGAACTGCGCAGGTGCGCAGGCTGGCCAGAAAAGCCCACAGCACCTGCCACCGCCAGGGGAATAGCCTGCCCTACTCGGCTCACCCCCCACATCCCGGAGGCCAAGATGAGAAGTGGTGGCGGGGCAGCGGCTGTCACGGCTGAATGGCAATTGTCATTAGTGATAGTGATCATAAGTACAGCAAACTGTAGAATCCAGAGGAAAGAGTTGTGATATACAAGGTCAAGGCCGTGGAGCAGAATCAGGAATATTAATGGTTTATTTAAATAGATATTATTTACAGCGAGGCAACTGCAGTCTGCCTTCAGTGCTCTTGCTGCTAGCTGTTTGTTAGCCCATCCCTACTCCAGGATTGGAATAGAAGCAACTAAAGCACCATTCAAAAGCTGGCCTGGATCAAGGAATGGATTAACAAAAAAACTCCTCATCCCTCCTTTCCCCCCACATAAATGACTAGTCCCATCAAAATACTAACAAAATTCAGAACAGAAATCTATACACATACAACAATAATACAGATCAAAAGTTGGTCCACAGATTCATGACCAGCTACTGTTATGTAGTATAGTCCTGCAAATAGCTTGGAGCTCGACGATTGGCCCTTTGCGGGTAACATGAATGGCACTGCTTAGGATCACATCAGGCTGCAGACACTGGTGGATTAGGAGAGCTGGATGGGATGACATTATCATTGGGTATGGAGTTGTCAACATCTGAGCATGAAGTTTGTTTCAAGGCCAAAGGGTTTTCACTAGAACCATGTCACCCACTTTCAATGGTAGTACAGTGGCTCACCTGCGTTGATCAGTGTACTGTTTCATTGCACTCTTTATGTGTTCATCATGTCGATGTAAGACAGTGTCCTGACATGGAGTGTCAAGTTGAGGCAGTTTGTCCGAACTTGTCTGCCAAACAGAAGGGTAGCTGGTGCCACACTGGTAGAGCAGTGAGGAGTGGACCTGTAGCTGTGGAGGAAATTAAATAATTCTTGTTTCAGATTGGCACCCTCTGCTGTGGCAATCTGGAGAACCTTATTGAGTGTCCTCTTCAACCTCTCAACTTCTACATTGGCCTGCAGGCAGTTCGGCGTTATTTTTCGATGTTTGAAACCTAGATAGCCTGAGAACTGAGCAAACTGGGAGCTCTGAAAAGGTGGTCCTTTGTCACTTTTGAGAACAGCTGGTATGTCATATGAAGAGAAAATCTTATCCAATTTGGGGATTACAGTATTAGTTGAAGTGCTGGTAATTATTTCCACCTCTGGAAAATGGCAATCGTCATCTATGACAACCAACAGATGCCTACCATTAGGAAGGTCACAAAAATCAACACAGACCTCCACCCATAGTAAGGAAAGAAGAGGAGACACTTGCAGAGAAGCCAAGTGACTTTGAGGAACCTCAGCCTGGCACAGAGAGAATGATTGCACACATTGTTCAGCAAGGGCAACAATTCCAGGAAACCATACTTTCTCTCTTAACAACACTTTGGTTTTCACTACACCTCGGTGAACTTCATGAGCCAGATCAATGGAATGGCTCCATAGGGCCCGTGGAATAGCCAGTCGAGTGCCCCGAAGGAGGAGATCATTGTCTTTGACAGTAAGTTCACTGCACACATTGGTAAAGGGTCAAATGGTGGCTTGTGCCTCAGAAGTCAAATGTGCTAAATAATTCAAATGTGCTTTCCATTAGAGATGTGCATGAACTTGTTTGGAGACCCTTGTACGGAACCCCGAACCGGTTCAAAGGTCCGCCAGTTTGGCCGGTTTGGGGGTTTACCTTTAAAGAGCAGGAAGGATGCTCTTACCTTTCCCCCTGCCATGTTTCCCCTGCTGGGGCTGTGATTAAAAATGGTCCCATGTGGTGACAGTGTACCTTCTTACCTCCCTGGTGCACATTGGAACAGTAGTGCCCAGTGTGTGTGCTCATGCTCATGCACATCACACACACACACACACGCACACCAGGCACTTCCGGTCCAACACACACCGGGGTAGCAAGGAGGAATGCTGCTGCCCCACAGACCATTTTTAATCACAATGCCAGTGGGGGCAAGAGCACCCTCCCTGTTCCTTAAAGGTAAACCTCCAGGGGCGGATTAAGCTTTTTGCCACCCACAGGCAAAAAAGCTTTTGTCGCCCTTTTACCTTAAACAAAAAAGGTTTGCCCTTTTTTTTAATAAGGTAAAGGGGGGGCCTTTCTCCGTACCCACTCCACCCTTGCTGCAGCCGCCGCTGCCCATAGAGAGAGACGGCAACATCTGAGGAGGGACAAAATTTGCTGCTCCTCAAATTTTGCTGCAGTAGGCAAATGCCTGCTCTGCCTCTCCATTAATCTACCATGGAAAATACCCCCCCCCCACACACACACCCTATCAAACTGGCTGTTGCTGGTTCCGTGCACATCCCTACTTTCCACTGACCACTGTGAATGGTCTGAATGACAATCTGGAGGCAAGAGTAATCCTGTGTAGCAGTCTCTATCTCTTGCAAAGAGAAAGTTTTGGGAACTGTGTGGGAGAGGAAAATGTTGACATGTACCTTTGCTTTAGCTGTAGTGTCATGATCAGAAGCTGTGCCGGAGATAGGATGTCTGGAAAAGTAGTCAGCTGGATTATCTTTACCTGAATGATAGATGACCCTGTAGTCGTATCCCTGCAATTTAAGCATCCAGTGTTCAATATGCACTGGAAGTTGAAAGGATGGATTGTTGAAAATAGGTTGAGAACATGCCCAGGCAATTGCAAGTGCCTCCCGCTCTGTTTGAGAATACCGCCATTCTGTGGGCGAAAGATCTTTGCTAGCATATGCTACATTAGAAATATGGTCATGATGATCTACTAGACTAGCAGAGCTAGCATCTACCAAAAGTTCAGTCTGTTTGTTGGGGTCAAAGTATGACATGACAACATCATTTGCAAGGGCATTCTTGAGCTCTGTGAAAGCAATTTGATGTTCAGCCAACCATTCCCATGGGTGATCTTTCTTTGTAAGATCTCTGGGAATTATTGCTTGAAAAATAAAAGCTATTGTTGGTAGGTGCAGCCAGGAAACAAAACTGCAAGTAGATAATTAAAAAAATAAAGTAAAATAACTGTTATGCCTTACCAGAACAAATACTTCAGTGTAGAACTCTTAAGACCCAGGCTAGAAAACAAACATTAAGAGAACAACTTAATACATGTATGTGAATGGAAGAACCTATAAAGGCCAGCTGTGGGAAACAACCAATATACTTACTGATGTTTTCTGGTGAATGTGGAAATCCGAATAAGAGCCAAAGCTCATACACAAAAGGAATGTCAATTGAATATGTAAACACAGCTGTCCAAGAATGAAACAGTAATGGAATTTTGAAACGAAATACAAGCTGTTACAAGTAGTACAACTTGTCTTATGTTAAAACTACAGCAACTCAACCTCAATTTTACAAAGTCTAGTAGCCACTGGAAGTAAACACTGCATACTACATTCATTGCAGGAAAAGGATGCATTTTTCAGATTTCTGTGTCTAGATCTGGAGCAAGGTTAGATTGCCCTCTGCTGGATGTTGTCTATATTCCATTTACAACATTGTAAGGATACTCAAAGATTAGTAGAGAATAATTCCTATGCCATAAATTCCATCTGTTAATATGCCATCATTTGTCATCCCCCCCACTCTCTCTCACACACTCTCACTCACAGCCTGCATGTACAATAATGGCTTCCCAATGCATGTACACTGGGGGGGGGGTTCACATGTGACAATCTACACCCCAGGGAATGGGGCTGCTCAGTGAAAGAGTATCTGCTTTGCATGCAAAAGATCCCAGGTTCGATCTCTGGCATCTCCAGGTAGGGCTGATAAATCCTCCTTCCTGAAACCTTGGAGAACTGCTGCCACTAGACTAGACAGACCAATGGTCTTACTCAGTATAAGGCAGATATCAGATACAGATGATATCTATTGATTCCTATACCAAAGTGAATTACCCATAGGAAATTTGGAATTTAAATGAGGACTCAGATTGCCTTTCTCAAGCCACAAATTCTGGTGTAGTATGAGGTTAGTAGAAATGTGAGAGATTAACAGTGCAGTCTTTACTCTGTGTTCTGTGGGTCTCACTCTTAGGACAGTGTGTATAAGGCTGCAGCCTAAGCTGCTTTACAATGAATTACAAAAGTACCTTTCTCCCCTACAAAATCTGGGATGAATGTGAATTACGTTCTGAAACATCTGACTGTAACATTGAAACATTACATTCTGAAACATCTGAAAGAAACATTGAAGATTCTTTCTATTTCAAGGAATGGCAACTAATGGAGAGTTTTCCTTAATCATGAATAAAAGATATGGGGCCAGTTCACACAATACATTCCCCAGTAGACATGGTTATGAAGGGGATATACCATTTAAACAAGCACTTGAAGTGCATTTGGATGAGTAGCTCCCCCAGTGTGATAAAGCAATATGCTGGGAGAGTGTCAGGACATCTGTGGAGGACATCCTGATGGGCATACTCTCAGTGCATCTCCTCCGTTATTGTGTGTGCCAAGGGCCATATCATGCAAACTGGACCAAGGAGAATGGAGATATCTTCCCATGAAAGTGTCCGTAGACAGCCAGTTCCATAGCTCTGTCCCCTTGTTAGGAGACTGGTTTCTCTCAGGCACACCATGGAATATGGACAGGCATGTGGTGCCATAGATGAAGCTGGCCTCTGCCTAGGATCCTCTGCCTGCATCAAGCAGCAAACCAAGAACTAGCCCAGTCAGAAAGCCACCTAGCAGGCAGGGAGGCATCTCCACTGAATCATGTGCATCCTTGAGTGAACCTGAGCTGCTGACCAGCAAAGAAATGCTAAAAAGCATGTGAGGTGGGAGTAGCCTTTAACCTATTCAGACTCTGCAAGTTGCAATCAAGGACAGGATCCCAAACCAGTTATGCAGACTGGACACAACAGAGCTTTTTATTCTGTGCTTTATCTGAATAGCCACAGCTGCAGCCACACTGTCCTCCAGCCCAATTCATTTGTCCATTTCAAAATCTAAAGGGTTTTGAAAACCTTTGGGGGTTTTGTTCAGAACCCTATAAAAGATCCTGTCTTCCCTAGTCAGTTGTTGGTCTCTGTTCCTGACTCCTCCAAACCTGGTTGTGGAGGGAGGCATTGTTGCCCACTGCTGCTGTAGAGGTTTGGTAGCACAAAGGGTCAGCTACTGCTCTAGAACAGGGATTCTCAACGTTGGGTCCCCAGATGTTATTGGACTTCAACTCCCATAATCCCCAACCAAAGGCTGCTGGGGCTGGGGATTATGGGAATTGAAGTCCAATAACATCTGGAGACCCAACGTTGAGAATCCCTGCTCTAGAAGACCGACCCAGCTGGGTGCCTGACTCTTTACACATACCCCACCCACCCCTTAGTGGAATCACTGGGTTGCTGATCCCTTAAGTTGGAACACTGGGCTGCAGAATCCAGAACACCAAAGCAGAGCTGAAATCATTAGTTCAGAGCATTTATTGTGTGGGATAACCGGCCTGCACTGGCCTGGACATTTTTGGCAACCTGACTCCCTCTCTGTCTGGACCTCCACAGATTATTTCTGCTCATAGATTCCTTGAGTAGAAACCCTAGATTCTTGAGTGGAACTCCTAGCAAGAAACCTTTGAGGCTGGATTATTCTCTGTATGGGCTTGCTCAGTGGTGGATTAATGGAGAGGCAGAGTAGGCATTCGCCTATGGCGGCAAAATTTGAGGAGCAGTAAATTTTGCCCCTCCTCAAATTTTGCTGCCCCTCTCTGTGGACAGTGGTGGCTGAAGAAGGGTGGAGTGGGTGAGGAGAAAGTCCCCCCTCCTTCTTACCTTATATAAAAAAGGCACACCTTTTTTGTTGAAGGTAAAAGGGCAGCAAAAGCCTTTTTGCGTATGGGCAGCAGAAAGCTTAATCCACCCCTAGGCTTGCTGTGAGCTAACTGCTGTGCCTGTGCCCTCCTTTGGCCAGAAGTACTGGGTGTGTGTGCACCTGTTCGTTGTGTGTGCGCGTGTGCACATCAGACAGGCACGCGACGGGCGCACGCACACCCGGTACTTCTGGCCACTTCACTTCTGGCCGAGGAGGGCAACAGGGTGGCAGGAAGGTATGCTGCCACCCTGAAGGTTTTTATGAAAAAATGATGCCGGCGGGGGGTGGGTGGGCGAGTGGCAGGAGGGGTAAGTGCACCCTCCCTGCGTTCTTAAAGCACCACCCCCGGGGCCTTCAAACTGGCCCCGTGTTCGAACCTGTTCGGAGACCCAGTAAAAAGGTCTCCAAACAGGTTCATGCACATACCTACTTCTAAGTAGGCATGCATAGACTGCATTGCACTATAAAGCCAAAAACCTTAAACATTACAATACACAGGTAGGCAGTGATTTACATCAAAATCAAGCTATGCTCTCAGCTGCCCTATAGAGATTCCCTGCTGACAAAAAAAACAAAGGCAAAATTCCTCAGGGGATTGCTTATTGTGAACCTCTCCCAGCCAGCATCCTGTGCTTCATCTGCAGTTCTCTAAGAGCCCTGCAGTTGAACAGAATAGTGACCACAGGTTTTGCTCCTTAACTTCACTGCTACAAGGGCTAGCCTGCTTGGCTGCGGCTTCTTCTTCTTCTTCTTCTTCTTCTTCTTCTTCTTCTTCTTCTTCTTCTTCTTCTTCTTCTTCTTCTTCTTCGATAGCTGGGAATCTGGGCAAGCTAATGGGCTAACCAGGAGCAGGGGAACATGCGTGAAATCCAGTAAATACCTGAAAATCAATGGAAGTTTTACCTAAGATTGCTCAGCCGTGCTTGTAAGGGAGGGGTTTTCCACTTTACTCTCCCAGAATATCCCCATAGAAGGGTGAATCCAGAATCCTCCTGCCTGGAAGAGTGGATGGAGGGTGCAGCCTACTCGAGAACTCCCTGCAGCTAAAAGAGGGATTTCCCCCTTGATCACCACATGGTGCCAAGGGGGTGGGGGTGAGATTTTTGTTGAAATGAAACAAGAAGAACAGTAGGGCAAAAACCCTGAGTAAATGAGAGTGGCAAGAAAGATTTCCCCATCTCTCCTAGCCTTTTCCCTCACTTGTAAGGAAGGAAAGGAGGGTGTAATAGTTTGCAAACAGATCAAAGCATAAACGCATTATTTGTTTTATTTCTATCTCTCAGGAAACAATGGACAGTCAGGGTAGTGCTAGGAATGAGGGTCCGCATTTATGATCCTTAGGAGAAGCAAACTCATATAAAACTCCAATCCTGCAGTGGAGGACACTGAAACCAAAATGCTAGCTTCAGGAGGAAATGGGGAAGATGCCCAGCTTCAGACACGCAATAACCCAGGAAACCAATCAAGGGCAAATGGAAGTGCAGAGGCAACCCCCAAAACCTGGAATATTGGAAGTACCAAATTGAACTCAAGGGAATGGAGACGGAAAGGGGAAAGGAAATACTATCTGTGGAACGGAGGAATGCTGAATTGGCCCATGAGACTGAGACAGAATTAATAAGGGTGTTAATTCCCCAACCTATTACCCTAGCCGCACCAGTGGAAAAATGCAAGTTCCCTGAATAGAGGGAAGGGGAGGAGGTTGATGCATACCTGGCCAATTTTGAGAAAACATGCATTAGCTACAAAATACCTGAGGCACAGTACTGTACTACCTGAGACTACACCTAATTGGGAATTGTAATGCTGGCTGAGTCTACTGAGATGAAAGCAGCGGAGATGGCAGAGGCGTATCTAGGGAAAATAGCGCCTAGGGCAAGCACTCAAATTGCGCCCCCTGTCCAAACATCTGACTCCCATCTTTCAGATAACTTTACCTTAATGTCAGCTGAAAAATACAAGTCAAGCTTGTTAATCTTTTAATATTTCAAAAACTATTTAGCAGTGGACATAGCCAGACCAAGAAAATGCTGGAAAACTACATATTTCAGTATGCTGGGGCTCATGAAATCCCCAAATATTATGCGGAGGTGTACTTGGAAAAACTAAAAGAAGTGCCTGTCTAATTCTCTGCTATGCATTGTAGCATCACGATTACATAAGTTTTAAAAATAAATGGAGAATTTGACTTTTCCCAGATACTCTGAAAATAATTAAACGATATGCAGAGTGAACTGTGTCACTGCTTGGAATATATTCTAGTATTTCAGAAAGACAATAAAAATGAGAGAAAGAGCAAGAAACTCCCAGTGGGCCTTAATACTAAGGATTTCACATTGATTCAAAGACAAACTCACCATTAATAGCCATATTATTAAGACATCACATTTAACTCACTTATCACAAGAAGCAAAGTAAGAGCAAATGAATACAATACTAGGTCATAAGCGTCAGCTCAGTATTCACAAGCCCTGATTCTCTGTACATAGTGCCACTCTGAATATGTGTACAGTGACATATTATATTAATTTTTTTTAAAAAATTACCTGTAGCCCCTTCGGGGGACTTCTTAAAGGCTGGGGGGGGTCTGCAAAGTTTCCCTCTCCTCCCACTGGCCTCTGGGGCCTCACAGGCACCATTTGAGCATGTGCGGTGGTCATTAAAAATTTTTTTTTTAAAAAAATGGCCGCTGAAAACAAAATGGCCACTGTGCATGCTCAAATGGCCTCTGCGAGGCGTGGCATGCCCTAGGGCCTCACAGAGGCCATTTGAGCATGTCCAGTGGCCATTTTGTTTTTGGTGGCCATTTTTTATATATATTTTATTTTAAGAAATTGCGCCCCCCCTTCAAGTGGTGCCCGGGGCATGTGCCCTCCCTGCCCCACCCTAGATACACCCCTGGGAGATGGAGGACTATCAGGGTTTTTGGCAAAGAGTGGAGTCTAGATTGGGGCTTATCCCTGAAAATGCCTGCGCCAGCCTTACGGGTGCTGGCTACAGTATTCCAATGCTCCTGTGCAAGGAGAGATGGAACTTAAGAGACAGCAGAATTTTTTCCTAATGCTAAAAACAATTATCGTTGCATAGTTGATTCAGTGGGCTTGGCTTATCCACAATGCTTTATTGTTCTTAATCATTTTTTCTTTAGGTTGCACCTAGGTGAGGTAAGTAACTAGGCTGAGTTACCTCCAGTTAAAGACACCAGGTAAACCTGTTGGAATTTGTCACCCTGACTCAACGCAGCTCCTGAAAATCTCTCACTCCTTGGGTCTCCTTTTAAGCAGGGGGGTGTAGTGATAGTAAGGCTTTAGCAGGGAACTAGAGACCTCACTTAGAAAAACTGCTTGGTTGGGCGTTTATTTCCTAATAAGGAAGAAAGCCTGGGGAAATCAAAGCTAAAAGATCAATCCAGAATGAGGGGCAGGGTTTACTGGACAACAGCCTGTAGAGGAGCCAGTTCTTCCCTGGAGGCCTCTCAGAGAACAGCAGGTTCAGAAGCTGCTGAGGGGAAAGGGGGTCCAACAGCCTTGGCTGGGAATCAACTGAGAGTTTCTTACCTAGGAGTAAGTAGGAAAGATAGGGACCAGTTTAGCCAGATGCGTCAGGGAATTGTTTGTTTAAGTGTTTGGATCTGTGTTGTAGCTTTATTGTAATTCTTTGGGGATTTGTCTGAAAGGAGGCTGAGTTTGCTGAAGCCTTCTGCATTTTTCCTTACTAAGGTATTTTTAAAATAAATCCTTGTTGTTATTGAGTGTCACTCCTCATTGGGTCCTGCCTAGTCACACATCCTTGGAGGCCTAAGACTACTCAGTCTTGCTTATAAAAGAGGGGGTTTCCACTTTACTCTCCCAGGTGAATCTTCCTGCCTGGAAAAGAGGATGGTGGCAACCTACCTGAGAACTCCCTGCACCTAAAGAAGGGGTTTCCACCACCACCCATCTTGATCACCACACCCTGGTTTGGTTTCTGGCATGGATATTGTAGTTGGAATGGTGTGGACAAGTATTGTGAATCCTCCTTATCTCTATTCTCTCTAATTTAATTTATATGGGAAAGAAACTACCATTGGCTAGATAAGAACATAAGGATAGCGTTGCTTATCAGGTCCAACGCCTATCTAGTCCAGTACCCTGTTTTATACTGTGGCCCACCAGATTTCTAAGGAAGCCACACAATGGAGAGATGAGGGCATGCCTCCTCTTCTTCTGCTGCTGCTGCTCCTTTGCAACTGGTATTTGAAGGCATCCTGCCTCTGAACGTGGAGGAGGTAGCCTATAGTCATCAGGATAAATACCCACTGATTGCCTTGTCCTCCATGAATTTGTCTAAGCCCTGCTTAAAGCCATCCAAGCTGGTGGCCATCACCACATCCTATGGCAGGGAATTCCATGGCTAATTATGTGTGCTGTGAAAAGGTATTTCCTTTTGTCAGTCCTAAATTTTCTGGCAATCAGTAAATGCCCTGATTCTAGTTAAAATTTTGATTTTTAACTGATTTTTTTTTTAAGTTTTAGAATTGTGTTGTATTGAATTTTGTGTTGTCTCTCCCCCCTCCCCCGCTTTTGGTCTGTTATTATTTAATGTGTTTATTTTTATTTCATGTTTTAAAGTTGTGTTGTGAGTCACCCAAAGAACAATTTGTTATGAGGTGGCTAACAAAGTTATTATTATGATTATTTATTATTAGTGAGATAAGAACTTCTTTCCAAACCATGCATAATTTTATAAACCTCTATAATGTCTCCCCTTTGTTGCCTTTTTTCTAAACAAAAAAGCCCCAAATTTGGAAGCCTTACTTTGTAAGGAAGGTGCTCTAGTCCACTGATAATGTTGGTTGCCCTTTTCTCCATCATTTCCATTTCTACAATGTCTGTGTCAGGCCTTCCCACCAGCTGCAGGAGGGCCCGATTCCTCACCCAGTCACAAGGCAAGAAGACGGAGGCCTCACCGCTCCTCCTGGGTACAGGCAAAGCTGGCTAGACCTTCCCGGGTTGCCAGAGAGAGCCAGGACACCCAGGAACCAACAGACCATGGGTGGGCCAGCATGGCCCAGCAGGTTGCCTCCTGGTGACAAAGAGGAGAAGGCAGGGCCTCAACAGCCAGCAAGACAGGCAACAGCTGAAACAGGGAGGATGGAGTTAGCTATACTGGAGAGGACGGAGTCAGGAGAGGTTGACTGGGATTGCCCAGATTGCAGGGCTTTATTTAAAGTTTGGAGGACAGGGATGAGGAAATCTTGAAAGATGGGAGTGACTTGGCCCTTGAGCAGGCCTGCTTAGCTTTGTCCTTCCTGCAGATGTTGGCCTACAACTCCCATAATCCCTGGCTATTGGCTACTAGGGATGTGCATGAACCTGTTCGGAGGCCCTTTTATGGACCCCCAAACAGGTTCAAACACCGGGTAGGGATGTGCATGGAACCAGTTCAGAGGCCCTTTATGGGCCTCTGAACCTATTCGAAAGGCGGCCAGTTCGATGGTGGAGGGGTGCTGCTCTAAATGTGGGGGAGGGTGCACTTATCCCTCCTTCCGCTGTTCCCCCACCGGCACTCCTTTTTTCCAAAGTTCATTGGGGCGGCAGCGTACCTCTCCCCCCTGCTCTTAAAGCAGCACTCCCTGATATCGAACCAACCCCACCTGGTTCCGTGCACATCCCTAACACCTGGCAGTTCAAAGGTGGAGGAAGGGATAACTTTAAAGGGGGGGAGGGTGCACTTACCACCATCACCCCTCGCATTCCCCCTGCTGGCGCTTGTTAAAAAAACCCCAGTCCACCAGGGTGGCAGCGTACCTCCCTGCTGCCCCGACCTCTCCTAGAACCGGAAGTAAGCGGAAGTAGCCCATGCACATGTCAGCGCGTGCGCACCCACGGGCTACTTCCAATTCCAGTCCGAGGAAAGGACGGGGCAGCAGGGAGGTACGCTGCCACCCTGGTGGAGTGGTTTTTTAGCAAGCGCCGGTGGGGGAAATGCATCCGGGGGTGTAAGTTCACCCTCCCCCACCCTTAAAATTATCCCCCCACCTTTGAACCAGCCCCCGCCGGTTCCGTTCACATCCCTATTGGCCACTGTGGTTGAGGATTATGGGAATTGTAGTCCAAAAACAGCCGAGGGGGCCAAAGTTGAGCAGGCCTGCCCTAGAGACTCCCAGCGAGGAGTAGTCTGACCCCGCTCCCGGACGGCTGGTGGAGGAATAGGGTCACCCCCTCCCCAGCACTCCTGAGGCCACTTCAACAGCCTTTGAACAGGAGCAGAGGGAGGAAGGCACTGAGGCAGTTGGAGACTGTGGCCCCAGGCAAATACGTGACAGACCTTTTTGAGACATGGTGACCAGGACTATACACAGCATTCCAAATGTGGCTGCAGAACAATAGATTTGTATAAAGGCGTTATAATATTAGCAATTTTATTTTCAGTCCCCTTCCTTATATTCCCATGCATGGAATTTGTCTTTTTAATAGCTGTCATGCACTGAGTTGACATTCTTGGTGAGCTGTCCTCCACCACCCAAGAGCCCTCTCTGGGTGAGTCACAAACCGTGACCCTATCAGTGTATATGTGAAGTTTGGATTTTAATTTTTTTTTTTTGCCTCAGTGTGCATCACTTTACACTTACATTAAACTGCATTTGCTATTTTGCTGCCCACTCCCCAGAGGCGTAGGAAGTACGGATGTGCACGGAACCAGGCGGGGGTTGCTCAAGGGGGTGGGGGTCTCGCTTTAAGGGTGGGGGAGGGTGCACTTACCTCTCCCCCAGCTTTCCCCCCACTGGTGCTCGGTTTTGGTAAAAGCCTTCGGGGGGCAGTGTACCTTCACGCTGCCCCTCACTCCTCTTCGGCCGGAAGTGGCTGGAAGTATTGGTCGCGCATGTGTACATCGCAATCGCACACACGCAGTCTGACGTGCATGATCACGCACGCAACATGCACCCATGCTCCTAATACTTCCAGCCACTTCCAGCCAAAGAGGAGGAAGGGGCAGCAGGGATGTACACTGCCCCCCGAAGGCTTTTACCAAAACTGAGCGCCAGTGGGGGGAGGGGTAAGTGCATTCTCCCCCACCTTTAAAGTTAGACCCCCTCCACCTTCGAACCTCACACCCACCCAGTGTTCGAACTGGTTCAGAGGCCCGTAAAAGGGCCTCTGAACAGGTTCATGAACATCCCTAGTAGGAGGCCATGGGTGTATGTATTCTCATGGGCAGCCCTCCCGGGGCAGCAGCAGGCTCTCTTCCTGATCAGTGACTATGGTGGAGGTATGGTAGGGGCTGTCTCCCCACCCCCAGTGACAGTGGAGGCATGCTTCTATCACTCGTGCTCCAGCTGATATGCATACTTGCTCTTACCCCTGGACTTTGAGGCCAAAGCCCAGGGCCTCCACCACCCCTGGGGGGCCTCAAATCCTTTTTAGTCTGTCCTGGGTGTTGTGGTCGCCTGGCAGATGATGATGATGCTCCATTTGCAGGGGAGGAGGGCTTCCAAAGGCCTTTAGGTCTAGGCTTCGAAATTATCTAGGTGCGCCTCTGCGGGTATGCACACTCTTGTTTACTGCTGCTTCCGGACTGTCAGAATCTTGAGTGGCTGGGAAGTAGCAGCGGCAGGCTGCAGGAGCTGGAGCGCTGTGTGCTGCTGGGAATGGGCAGTGCGGCACACTGCTGTGGAGAGGAGTACGGCGGCAGGCAGCAGCAGGAGTTGGCCAGTGGAGGAGGGGAGGCAAGTGAGGCAGCCCCTGTGGCACGGTCAGGTGCCTCCAGAGGCAAGGGGTCTGGGTTCTTCAGGCCTGTCCACCCTATTGTAGCTCCTCCCCTGCCACTCACCCAGCTTGGAGAGATCCTATTGAGGCTCCTCACAATCTGTTTTGGATTTAACTGCCCTCAATAATTTAGTGTCATCTGCAAATTTGGCCACCTCATTGCTTACTCTAATTTCTAGATCATTTATGAATAAATTAAAAAGCACTGGTCTCAGAACAGATCCCTGGGGGGACCCCACTTTTTACATCTCTCCATTGTGAGCATTGTGCATTTATTCCTACCTTCTGTTTCCTGTCCTTCAACCAGTTTCCAATCCATGCATTAATTACTGACTGCTAAATTTACTCAAGAGCTTTGAGCCTCTTTACTCAAGAAATGTATAAGCATCTTGCATTTGCTGTTGCAGAATATAATATTGGCAGCTGTGTGCTCAAACTCTTGCACATACCGGTTAGAAAAAAACTCAGATGTGGTTAGAGGTGCAAAGCAAGCAAAGCACAGCAATGAAACTGACATTTCCTCTCCCCTGCTGCAGAAGCGAGAGAAGTCCTTCCACAATAATGCTGAAAATAGCAAGGGGTTTCAGACCTAGTGAAGGATTCTTCAGTTGATCGCAGAATGGAGAGGGAGGTTTGGCCGTTTTACTAATTGCTCTTTGCCATTTTTTTGCATGGGGACTCACATAATGTAATTAGTAGTGAAATTGTACATTGTGACATGAGCAATATTGTGTGTACATTTGTGCATGTAAAATGCAAACACATATGTGCTAGCCCTCAGTTATAATATCCATTTGCACAACTTCCCCCCACCCCCGGGATTTATTTTTAATTACATGTGCAGAAGTTGTTCAGAATGTCCATCTCTTAAAAACAATATGATTAAAACATCAATAAAACAAATATGAGCTGTACAAGTCAAAGTCAAGTAGAAAAGCTGTAAAAACAATAAGCAACAAAATGTGATTGAGTATTTGAAAATCTAGGCAAATAAAAAAGGATTTGGCCTGGTGCCTGAAACGTATGACTGACTCCCCCAGCTGCACACTCGCCCAGGCTTCCTTCATTTTCATTTTCATTTTCCAAAATTGATGTGAGTGTTAAGACCTGGAGCTACCAGAACAGCATGTCTTTCTCTAGTACCATTAAATGACTTGCATCGTCCACAATTTACAAAACCTTTTAAAAATAATTTAGGATGATGTTCTATTGTGGCACATAGGTTATATATATAAAAAAATTTTACTATGCTTTTTGTTACCACTATTTAGCCTCATTTAAGATTTATGTACTTCATGAGTTGAGCTTCAGTGGAGGGGTGTGTGTTAAAATCTTGTCTCTGGGCCACCTACCAAAGTTCAGTTTCATCAATAATAGCCAACAGCCAAGCAAAGATAAATGTAGCTTCTCTAGGCACGGAAGTATGTGGTAGAAATTGCTTAAGTTCTTCACATAAGGCACAAGAGTAGAGCTAGGAAGAAACAGTGGCAACTTTAAGGTTTGAGAGGTTGAAAACACAAATGACAGCAAATGGACTGATCTTCTTCTGGAAACGGGTGGGGCGGATTTTCTCAACTTCTCACTTGCTGAAGTTGATGAAAAGAACAGCAGCTGATCCAGGGACATGCCGGCAGCATGAATAGGAGGCGCAAACAGAGAAGGCTGAACTGTATCTGTGTTCGTGCCTGGTCCTATTCTGCGCTCTCTAAGCCTGCCAACGATCATGAATTTAATCGAGGTTTACACACACAGTTCATCTACTCACTGATTGCCTGGCAGAGTGGAGAAAATCGCTTCAGTCTCAATACGGAAACACAGCTTTAATTTATAACTTGCAACATTCCCATAGAAAGGTACTTTCCCCCCTTGGATAACTTTGGTAAAGAAAGTATTGGGATACCGCCCTGAGCAGAGGAACGCGTGAGAGGATTGTGTACGTGTATTGGGAACGTGGAAAAGCCATGGTCAGACCGAGAAGGCGATTTTTTTTAGGTGAATCTACTACGGTGGCACACTGTGACAGGAATTAATAATGCTTTTTTAAAAGTGCGAGATTCTATATGAGCAATATCCCTGTTATGACATGCGACGGAGAGCGGGGCGACACTCATGGTTTCCCCCTTTTTATGCCTTTTATGCATTTTTATCTACTACTGGTCTTTTAGTATTTTTAGTATTAATATGTACCTTTGCTACCGTCCTATATGTAATCGCTTTTTATCTACTCTCACTTTTCCCACATGTAATCTCACCCTATACTTTATGCTGGCCTATGACTGCCTAAAGATGGATGGATGGATTCTCATGATTTTTCATTGTGTGCCGACTGGGAATTGACACTGTGACGAGGATTAAGAATGCTTTTTAGAAGTGCGAGATACTTTATGAGCAAAGGGACGCTCCTGATTGTTCGTTCTTTGCCGTCTGGGAGTTCTTAGCGTCCCGCCCTGGCGTCTGTGCCTTTAACAGCGAAGGCCGCGACGAGGAGCCCTGCCCGGTTATTTAAAAAATAACACACACACACCACACATAGCAACTTTTATGTACTGCTGTACGGAAGTGCAGGGTTTAGTTTCGTTCTCTTGACACCTCTCAGCCGAGGAGGAGCTTCCACCTTCGGGGTTGTCTTCTTCAGCCGTTGAACTGAGCGCTCTGCCCGTTCCTCGGATTGTCTCTGAGCTGGTCCTCGGAGCTGTAAAGGAAGGAGGGGAAGGTTAGTGCCATCTTTCCAGGAGGAGGAGGAGGAGGAGAAGGGAGGAGTTTCTTGAGCCCAAGAGCTTTTAACGTGGGTGGGCTACATTCCCACCAACCTAACTGTCCTATGCAATTAGGGGGACGCCCGTGGGGGAAGGAAGGCCCAACTGCATGGCCACGCCTCCCCCCCTCGCCCCAAGGAAAAGTGCGGCGGAGGAGTCAGGGAGGGAGACCGTCGAGACGGCCAGCTTTTTTATTCGGCTGTTTAAAAATAAATAAATGTGTGGGCTGGTAAGGCGTTGTCAGCCGACCCGCTATTATGGGATTAATAAGAGTAATTTAATTAATTACTTTAATAAAATAATAATAAGGCTAATAAAAGTTTAATATTAGAAATATATTTCAGTGCTAAAATATTGTTCTCCAGTGTCTCTAAGGCATCCTGCTGATTTTGGGCACCACCAGTTTGACGTTTAAGAAGTTGTTGCATGCATTGTTTTCCGCCTCTTACCCAGACCTGCTATTGTGTGCCGTTTCTCTGCCTGTAGCTGAAAATCTCACCATTCTCACGCATACCTCTTGAAAGCCGGCCGTAGGACTGAACGGGGTAGGGATTCTGAGCAAGAGGTGCGCATCACTCTTACCGCTCAAATGGCTGCAAGTTGAGACCGCTTTTCATTAAAAAGGGGGAAACGTCAGGGCTTTATTACATGCATTTATGTATAAAATGTGTTAAATAAATAACATGTATTTTGCCCAGAGGTGTGCAAAAGAGAAGTCTGATCACAGAGATCTAGATGTGATTGATAGGGCCTGGAATTAAATACTGTTGTATTGTGCCTTGAAAATACCTGGGCTAGGTGTCTCTTGAAAACAGGATACTGGATTTGTTGGTTTCTGTGCAGGGGCGTAGCAAGGTTGTGGTAGGCCCAGAGACAAGATTTTAAAATGGGCCCCCCCCTCACTGAAGCTCAGCTCATGAAGTAAAGAAATCTTAAATGAGGCTGAATAGTGGTAACAAAAAGCATAGTAAATATATATGTGTGTGTGTGTGTGTGTATCTCCCCTATGTGCCACAACAGAACATCATCCTAAATTATTTTTTTAAAGGTTTTGTAAATTGTAGACGATGCAAGTCATTTAACGGTACTAGAAAAAGACATGCTGTTCTGGTAGCTCCAGGTCTTAACACTCACATCAATTTTGGATGATGAATACAACTGAAGGAAGCCTGGGTGGGTGCATGGCTGGGGGAATCAGTCATGTGATTTGCCTCGGCGGGGGGCAAGGCAGTGGGCCCTCAGACAACTGTCTCCCCTTGCCCTATTATAGTTATACCCCTGTTTCCGTGCTTTAATTATTGTTCTATGTTTTCCACTATGCTGTGGTAGTGTTTGGATTAGATACCCTTAGGGGCATCCAGCTCTTGAATTCTGAAGTCCAGTAAAATGTGATTTCTGATTGAATGTGCACTTTTGAGTGTGCACTTTTTAACAATGAATGGGAAATGGGGCCAAGTATAGAGTTATGTTTATCTTTATTTTTTGAACTTTGACAGCCTTGGTAAGACTCTCAGGCTCACCAGATTAAAGCTTGAGATGTCTGTGTAAATATACACTGTGACTTGAAGTTCTGTTTGTCATTGTTTAATTGTTTGATAACAAATTGTCTGTTTTGATGATTGGCTAAATAATGCTAACCTGCAAGAAGTATAAAAGGCATAGTTCTTTGAATTTTGATACTACAATTCAAATTCAGACGTGTGTGTGTGTGGGGTGGGGAAAATGCTTAGTTTGTGTGTGTCCCCTCTCCCACCCCAATCTCCAGCCAAAGTTCCTTCAGAAGGAAAGGGAGGGCTCAGCAATCTCTTTTCCCAAGGCAAATATCATGGAGAGCAATGTTGGCTCAGAGAGAGGTCAGGTCATCTCTAAGCCCATTTCCTCTTTCCCAGTGTTCACTTCAGAAGAGACTCATAGATGTGTTGCTCCAAAAATCAAAGTGCCATAGTCTAGTAATAACCAATCCAAGGACACAAAATGAAATGGAACTATGCTTATAAGGCTGCTATGAGTGAGTGTGGGCCCAGGTGGTATTGGGGAGTCTAACCTGTCTGCAAAAAAAGTAAAGACACATCCCAAAACTTCAGCAGGCAATGGTCTTGCTTTTGAGCAATGCTTAGCTAAAGGTCTTGAGGCTGATTCTAAGATTAGTAAGAGCTATTAATAAAGCCAGGAGATGGACTTGTTAAATGTGCTGGTTATTTGAATTTGGTAAAGGACAAAAATTATAACTGTCTTGAGGTACTCTGCTACCTTTGTTCCAGCTGGGCAACTATTTAAGCAATTCCTTATTACATGCAAATGTAAATAGAGAAGTAGACAGTTGCTCTGCAAGTTGGTCAATCTATAAAATATGTTTGAGTGCTGAGATTAAAAAGGGGCTACATGTTGTTTTTCTCCTAGAAATACTACACGCTAACTTCAAATCCATGCATTATTAATGAAGCCATAAATGAAGTGTTTGGAGCATATGTGGTGAATCAGCTCTAACAACAACAAATATTTACATACCACTTTTCAACAAAAGTTTCCAAATTGGTTCACATAGAGAAATAATCAATCAATCCTTAGAATGGATCCCTGTCCCCAAAGAGTTCACAACCTAACAAAAAGCATGGCAAATAATGAAGAAGATACAAATGCACAGGCAGCAGATAACCATCTACAAAATGGTAAGTATTTGGGTTGGCTATGGTAAATCCACTAAGCCAGCCTTACCTGTAAACAGAACAGGTGAGTACCACAAGCTCTGCATTTGTTGAGAGCTGGTGTAGCAAGTAGCTAAGAACTTGAGTCAAGATGGTCCCGGACAGACAAACTTTATTATTCTCATCAACCCCAGAACATTTTATGAGCTCCTCTGTCTTGTTTGCCTGGATAAATGTCTACATGTCGTTTCCTCGCAGAAATGCCACAAGGCTGATTAAAGGTAGAGATCAATCAGCAACAAGGCCCCTGAGCAAGTTTGGCCCTTTGAAAAGTACCACCTGCCTCTTTCAGTTGCCAGCCTAGAGACAAAAGTGAGATTGATAAAATGGCACCTGTGGCAATAGATCTTGCTGGCAGACCACTTTGGGGGCTGGGTGTCACTCTCACCACCTGTCACTCTTGGATTGGCTCAAATTTTGTCTCCACTTTAGAATGTGTCAAGTATTAATTTGCTAGTGCAGTAATTAGCTCTGAGAGCATAGAAGAAAAACCAAGCAAGCTTATTAAGAATATTGTCCAAAGCTCAGCCCTGAACTTTTCTCTAGCTTGTTATCGTCAAGTTTAAGGACGAGGGTGTGGGGGGAAGACTTAAAGATGCTCAGTAACTCTAAACCCAGGGACTCTGATGGTACCCTGGATCTTTCACCTTTGATGGAGAAGTAAAACCACAGGCAGTATGCTGAATAAGGCTCTGTGTATTTGCTTCCAATAGGTCAAGAGCTCAAAAACAAAAGTACAATATCACAGGCTCTTCCTTCCCACCTTGATTTACATAGATCAATCCACAACAGTAATACAGAGTTCCAGCTTATAGTCTCTCTCTCTTTCACACACACACCCTCTCTTCTTCCTTAAGTTGCCTTAAATTACCAATTAACTTATCCAATTAACTATTTTGAAGCTAATCTTACCCACTGTCTCACTGCTTCCCATAATAGTACTGGCCAGGCACGGAGTGAAAAATCAGGGTCCTTATTTGTCAGAGAGTTAGATGCTTTCTTTACTTGGGTGGCAAGGACATCTTGCAAGTGAAATGTCTTCCCCTAACCTAACCTTGGTTATTAATAAGCCCCATTTTTATAGCCTAATTTTCCCAAATAACATAAAGGTGTGCTTTTCTGATTGGTCTCAAAATTGCATCAATTTGCCCACTCCCAGTCCATGTCCAAAACATGTTTTAAAGTCAAAAAGTTGTCTTCATGAAAAAAAGATGTTTACATGATAGCCCCTAGACCACCTTCTTAACTTTGGGCCAGGTATGTGTCCAACAGATATTTCTTTCGTCTCCCCCTCCTCCTCTGCCCCTACAGTTTGAGGGTTCAGGATGTGCCAAGAAATGTCTCATAATTTAATCAATGCACTCCTGTCTGCGGCATGTTGTTCTACCATTGGACTTATCTAAATTCTCTTGTTCCATCTCTCCCCTTAACATAATAACTTATGGAACTTCTTAATTTCAACTATGCCACAAGCTCACTTCAGCATACAGTATACTATAGTGGATTTCACAGCAAAGAGTATTAAAGCAATGTCATACCAATATATAAAGCATTAACTTCAGCAGGTTTCATTCTTAATTGAAATTTTCTTGTTACAATAATATTTTATTCTCCTGTTCCCAATTTAGTACTTGTGATGGGTTTCCTACATGGTTTTCTGGTCCTTGGTCAATGGAGCAAGATCCAAGTTACTGGTTATTACTCGAGGAATCGCAATAGGGCAATAAGGCACTTTTATAAATACTATAATGAATGATGATTATCTTGTCACTTAATGCATGTTTCCTATTGATGTTACAATGCCCTCTTGTAATTTAATCATGATCTAAAATGTGCTCTTTCTTCATGCATGTTCATGCATTCAGGGCTTCAGAATGATGACAGTAGCTCTGCTTCAGAAGGGAACAGCAATAAAATAAACCACACAGAAAAAAGCAGTCCTGAGTTTTCTTCAGGGAAGTGGCGATGGCGTAAGTACCAACAAGGCCTCCGAAAGAGTTTGAGGCATAAAGGGTGGTGATCGAGAATGAGCATCATCATTTAAAACTACAGAAGATTTTCAGGCAACTGAGAGTAGTGGAGCTGAAAAAGGTAGGGACATATGTAGAGACTAGTATCTTTCAGCCCGTTAAAATAACGGGTGCTAGTAGCCTTCTCCCCGCACCTTCCACCCCAGTATCCAGGGCCGCCACCGCCTCACTGGCCAGGCCTGAGCCCCCGCCACCGCCGGCCTCCCCTTTCCGGGCCGGGCCGGGCCGGCCGCCGCCGTCTCTGTGCTTCCTGTGGCCGGGCCGGACCCACCCCCGCTGTCTTTCCCCTCCCAGCGGTCGGGCCGGACCCGCCATCACCGTCTTCCCCCTCCCCGTGGCCGGGCCGGACTCACCGCCTCTGTTCTTCTTGCGGTCGGGCTGGACCCGCCGCCGCCTTTGGCCTCGCCGCGGCTGGGCTGGTTCCTCCCCTGCCGCCAAGAGTGCCGCCCGCCCCCGCCGCCTCTGCCCTCCCCACGGCCTGGCCGGTCCCGTTGCCGCCGCCTCTGACCTCGGGGCTGGGCCGGACCCGCCGCCGCCTCTGGCCTCCCTGCGGCCGGGCCGACCAACCGGCCAACATGGTGGCCGGCGCCTGCGTCCTTGTCTCCCTCGGCTCTTCTGCGCACGCGCACCACGCATGCCCAGAACAGCCGAGGGAGACACGGACGCAGACACCATCCTTCGTCCGAGACACGGACGCACGCCAGGGATCTTATTATATAGGATAAGGACAGAAATACAGAGTGGAACAAATTGTGGAGAGCTTAAAGGTAAAGACAAGAAGTTTGTGCTGGATGCAGGAAAGGAAGGGAAGCCAGTTTGGAAATTGAGGAGTGTCATACAGCTTGGCCCAGTTCGGACATCACAAAGAGCCAAGACTGAGTCTTCCTTTTGTGCAACATCCCGTAGCCTTGCGCACATGTGCTTGGGGAGGATTCTACTTTAGAACCTGGATTAGAACAAGCCAGGATCTTTTGTAATGTCTGCACTGAGTAATCCTGGCTTAATGTAGCCAAATTTTGCAATTAAACTGGGATCTGAAATTGACATTTCAGGAAGGGTCTAACTCAGAATTAGAATTAGAATAATTTATCCCTGGGGAGGTGGGGTGGGCGTGCCTGAGTCTAGGGGACGTATGAAAGCAGGATTCAGTCCTGGCTTCACGATGTCTGAGCCATATCTTTAAATGATGAGAGAAAGCATTAAAAGCACAGGATTATAGAGCACACGAACTCAGCATTGGGTTACACTCAGCATTGAACTCAGCATTCTGTTACAGACAAAGACCTCCGCATTATATTATGGACACATATATATTAATTTATCATGTCTAAAATAAATATTATTATTATTTCTTGTTTACACAGTCAGACATGTGTTATTGACTGGTTTGTTTTATCCAGACATCGAGTCCTTCCCAAGGACCTGGGATGGCTGAATTTTATTGTCAGTTGTTATAGATATCGTCGCAGAATATAGGCTGTTCCCAGTAAAGCTGCTTTTTGTAATTGGCTGATGGTGATTTCTGTAGCCCCTATGGTGTTGAGGTGCTCTTCAAGGTCTTTTGGAACTGCACCCAGGGCGCCAATTACCACTGGGATTATTTGGGTCTTTTTCTGCCACAGCCTTTCAATTTCAATTTGTAGATCTTTGTATTTGGTGAGTTTTTCTATTTCTTTTTCTTCTATTCTGCTATCCCCTGGTATTGCTATGTCGATTATTTTGACTTGTTTTTCTTTCTTCTCGATTACAGTTATATCTGGTGTATTGTGTGACAGATGGTTGTCTGTTTGTAGTCGGAAGTCCCATAATATTTTTACATCTTCATTTTCTTCAACTTTTTCAATTTTATGGTCCCACCAATTCTTGGCTACAGGTAGCTTGTATTTTTTGCAGATGTTCCAGTGTATCATCCCTGCTACCTTGTCATGCCTTTGTTTGTAGTCAGTCTGTGCGATCTTCTTACAACAGCTGATCAGGTGGTCCACTGTTTCATCTGCTTCTTTACAAAGGCGACACTTGCTGTTTGTGGTGGATTTTTCGACTTTTGCTCTTATTGCATTTGTTCTTAGTGCCTGTTCTTGTGCAGCCAGTATTAAACCCTCTGTTTCTTTCTTCAAGTTGCCATTCTTAAGCCATTGCCAGGTCTTGGTGATGTCTGATTTTCCACTTATATTGTGCAAATATTGACCATGCAGGGGTTTATTTCTCCATTTTTCTGCTCGGTTCTTGACTTGTTCTTTCTTGTAGGCCTGCTTTGTTTATATTATTATTATTATCATTATTATCATTATTATTATTTTATAATAATAATAATAAAATAAATAATATTCAGATAAAAGACTTAATATTAAAATGTTAGATAAATACTTTACTGTAAAAACACTTTACTGTTGGTAAATACATGGTAGGGCTACCAGGAGTCAGATAAATTACTTCAAGGGCTGTATCTGGCTTGTGAACCACTGATTCATCATCCTTGATATATATACTCTGTAAGTAAATATGTGTGTTGTTTTCTTAAGAAATGTAATGTGCTGGTAGAACGAAGTCTGTAGTTTGAAACTGCTTCTGTTACAATTTCTTCCTCTCAGGCTTCCAGTATCTTTTCACAGCAGTTTTTTTTTTTTAATTTATGTAGGGAAAAAGGGAGAAAGTATGAAAAAATATCACCTAGTTTTCCAGAGTTCCGTACTGCCTGTACAATGTGGAACAGTGAAAGGAAGTTTATATAAGGACAAATTGGCTGCAGGTAATCTGTTATTTTAGAAGAGTAAAATAATGTGTATTATTTTCATGTGTATGATTAAATATATTTAAGATATTTGATAATAATGGGAGATTTTAAAAATTGGTGTGTGTGTGTAGGAAGGATGTATCCATGTGCTCAGCATGTGGGTATCATTTGTAGTTGGGAAGCACCCTTAAAATATTAGTTTCCCATAAAACAATATTCAGTGAATAGACATGGATTTAAATACATGCTTTTAAGTGATTTCCTTAGCTTTAATTGGTCCTGCATATCATTTATGCATAGACTGAGTATTACAGTATAGTTATGTCAACCCATAATGTGTGAATTGAAAAGAATTGTCAGTGCTTCCATTTAAAGAATTAGAACTCAGTCTGTAGAAATAAGTGAGTAGTCTTCATGGCTGTGCTGATCAGATGAAGAAAAATATTTAAAATTCTGTAGTGCTATCAAATTCACCTTAGAGACTATTTTGTATATTCTGGCTGAAAATGAGATGAATGCTGTTTTTGTACTCTGTATTATTGTCTCTTTAATCTGAAATTGTAAAGAGACTAACCATGTTACTGTGAGGGCAGTCAGTTCAACATACATTATGACATGCTTGATCAAGGCCAGATTGTCCTGTTCTACAATACAATAACAAGTTCTAGTAAGAACCAATCTGCCTACATTCCTTTCACTGTCCCTACAATTGGACTAAATAGGGTCCAGATCGGTTAGGCAATTCACAAGATAGCCCACTTGCTCCTCAAACGTTCATGCATCCACCATCTTGAATTGGGGTGGATTACATCACAAACTCTGTATTTGAGGTGTCCCTATGTGTACCCACAACTGTACCCAGTTTGGTCCAGATTGGTTCCCACTTGCACCTCAAACGTTCACATGTCTGCCATCTTGGATTGGGGTGGATGACATCATCACCAACTACACCATTAAGGTCTCCCTACAGTTGTAGCAAATTTGGTTCAAATCGGTTAGGCAGTCCACAAGTTAGCCCACTTGCACCTCAAAAGTTTACATGTCTACCACCTTGGATCGGGGTGGATGACATCATTACAAACTACACCATTGAGATGTCCCTACAAGTGTACCTGATTTGGTTCATATTGGTCCAGGCATTGCGGAGTTGATAGGGGACACACACATGGATAGACACACACAGAGAATACCAGTTGATTTCATAAACCTACTGGAAAGTAGGCTAAAAAGATATTATGTGTATTCCACAATACAAATAAACATTCAGATATAGGGTTCATCTGAGAAGGCCTTGCTCAGAGCCCCTTCATTGGCTGAGGTGTGGTTGGTGCAGATTTGGAGCAGGACCTACATTTGCCCCAGACTGTAAAACTCCCTCCCTTGTGAGGCCTGTCTGTCCCACTTGGTTGCTGTCTTTAAGAGGATAGCTAAAGCCACCTTGTTCTGCTGGGCTCATGGCCTTTCCTGAAGGCTGCTTACTGCATAACTTTCCGTTTGTATCTACTGATTTATATTATTGTTTTAAGATTGTAGACTGCCTTGAGTGTGTTTAAAACAGAAAGGTGGTTTATACATTTTTAAATTAAATAATAAAATGACCATTCTATGAGCATAGTATGAAAGTTTCTATGTACCCACATCAGGAATCCTTTCTGCATCCCTATATATTACAATCAAAACAGCATTTGGGAATATCTGGCCCTATTCTGAAATTTCTTTCCCGAATCGATGTTGTAATCCCTCTCCTTCCTAGCTAGATATTGAATAATATTTTCCATTGGTAGAATGTATTTCTCCCCAGGGTAAACTTTGCCGAATGAGATATGTACATTATGTTGATGTCATATCCTTGCTTGTTACAGGATCTTCACAACGTTGCATCGAGGATGATGATGGAAAGTGGTTTACACCATCAGAATTTGAGATGAAAGGGAGCTACGGATCTTGCAAATCCTGGAAAAGAACCATTCGCTGTAAAGGGTTTCCTTTAGAAAAATTAATAGAAGTATGCAGTTCAGTTTTTATGCCTATAATAATATGCTTTACTGACCCCAAAGCAATTTCAAATGATACTACAAAGCCTATCCAGATGACTAGATGCACATTTTATTCATAGCATCAGTGGTGTAATATCATTACTACTAATGTTCTTCCAAGAACCTCAGGGTAGGACATGGGTTTGCATTTTGAGAGCCAACAAAATATTGCAGTATATTTCTGGGCAGATGTGATTGCCTCCTGTCCATCCTCCTGGATCCTGCACTACAACTAAATAGTAACAAAGTTGTTAGATGAAAAAGCTGATGTCTAGAAAAGATGTAATGCTTTGTAGAACTGGGCAGGCATAAGTAGCTCAGGGATGTGCCAATTCAAGGCAAGATGGATATTCCACGGAACACAGATAGGAGGGTGTGTGTGTGTGTGTATGTATGTATGTGTGAGTGAATGAATGGTGGTAAAGAGTGTCTATATGGTAGTAGCAGCATGAACAAGTATCTGTTGGAAACCATCAGTAACAGGTCTTCTCTGAATTAATTCCGTAAGTTCAGATGGCTGGGATTCTGTTAGCACTCAAGAGTCATGAAAAACAAATAGTGTTATTTTATATATTACTAGTCTTATTATAACAAATACAAATTACATTTCTTTCAGAAAGGATATCTGAATAACCCACCACGGATATACCACAAGAAAGAAAAGGTAATTATTCTTTCCCACCCCGCTCCCCATTATCTTTATTTCAACTAAAACAAATAAAAGAGGTAACTGCACGAATAGTTACTTGACCAAAAATGAAAAGTAGAAAAGGAATTCCTTAATCATGTACGTAATGAAGCTATTCACACGTCCACCAACAACTGGGCTAAGGAAGCCCAGCCCAGTTTTCGGTGTGCATGTGTACTGTGCAGCAAGTCCGCTTATAGAGCCCGCCGCTTAGCCCAGGTTTTGGATGCAAGGGTGCCAAAAAAATGGGCTAGATGCTTGTGTGTCGTGCCAGCGTGGTGTAGTGGTTAAGAGTGTTGGACTAGGACCGGGGACACCTGAGTTCAAATCCCCATTCAGCCATGATACTAGCTGGGTGACTCTGGGCCAGTCACTTCTCTCTCAGCCTAACCTACTTCACAGGGTTGTTGTGAAAGAGAAACTTAAGTATGTAGTACACCGCTCTGGGCTCCTTGGAGGAAGAGCGGGATATAAATGTAAAAATAATAATAATAATGAGGCTTCACACGGCACCTACACACAAATAGCCTCTCGACTGGCACTTGCGCGGTGCATTATGGATTGCTCGGGGAGCCTCCTCACTCTCAAACCTCCCTGCTCCCTCCCTGCTACTGGCAGAAACCAACAATTGTCTGGGTGGCTGATTTGGCCGCCCAGCAATATGGACGGGATCATCGGGGGAGGTAAGCTTTTCGCGTTCCTCCTCTCACCCCATCCAAGCCCATTCTCCAATCGTGAGAATATAAATAATGTCAATTTTAATAATGGAGAAGTGCGGGGAGGGGGATCTTTCAAAAATATATTTTTTAAAACTGCAAACACTTCTTTAAAATTAGACCACATTGCTAAAAACGTCACCTGTTTACCATTCTGTCCAAAGAGAATTCCTCCTTCCCTCGTTTCCTGTTTCTCCTTTCGCTTTCCCTCTGCATGTACTGGAAGCCATTGAGCACAGAGAGTGCCGGATTAACCTAGTAGCAGAAGTAGCATATGCTACGGGCCCTGCATTTTCGAGGGCCCCGCACTAAATGTTTGCAAGCTGTCTGGTGAAATTGGCATCTCACCGTATTCTCCTGATCTGGCAATGCTGTTGTTTACATGTTGGGGGAGCTGCATAGCTGCATGGTTCATGTTGTTGGTTCTGTGTGTGTGGAGGCATGTATGGGTTGGCTCCTTCCTGTGTTGTGTGCAGGCGTGATGTCCTTTGTGCTATCTCCCATGCTCCCAAGCCGCTGCAGCGTGTGCTGTTACGCCGCTGGAAGGTGCACCACCGCGGTGAGCCTGTGACAAGGGATGTGCGACTCCAGGGCTGGACGTGGTCAGATATCAGTGACTGTCAATTAATTGCTGTCACTTTGTGACTTGCAAGTGTGATTGTGTGTGCCATGTATAAATGCCCGCTTTGAGGGGGGAAGGGGGAAGAGAAACGACATGTGCGAACTCGTCGTGGGGTTCTTCCTCGAGCATGACTGAAGTAGTACGTAATCATTACGGACGTAATTAATAACATGATACGAATACATAATTTTGTTCAAATTTACCTTTATTGAATTATTTAAGTATATGTTTAGACTGATGAGTGTTATGTAAAAGTGTGGTGTGGATGTGGTTAGTGATAAGAAGATGTGGTGGATGTTTCAACAGTTTTATGTGGCAGGACTTAGTGAATTACTTTACTATGCAAGTAAATAATTTGTTTTAATATTTATGTGCATTTTTAAAATTTAGGGCTCCTTTCTAACATATGCTACAGGCCCCGCACCAGCTTAATCTGGCCCTGAGTGCAGACACTGGTTGGGCTGATTCTGAGGTTTAAAAAAACAAATCCCTTGCTTTTAATTTACAAAGGTTTTTGTGTGTGTCTGGGCAGCCCTCCAAGTATGCAGAAACCACTACCTTCTTTTTGGATAGTGATTCTACATATTCCATTTTGTTTCTGAACAGAATCTGATAGGCACAGGACCAACCAAGTTTGTATTAGAGGAAACAAGTGGTGACTTGGGACAAAATATTGTGGCATATCCTCAGTCCCCCACTGGTTGCTCAGGAGTCCAGCTCTTCCCTGGAGGATATATGTGACCTGCTCTCCCTATATCTTCTACCTTTCCCCCCTCTATTATTTGCCTATGGAATGTACTGTCATGTTCTGAAGTCAGCTACATTTCTTCAAAGAATGGGCAGTATGATTCTGAAAGCATCCATGTACAAAAACATGCTATTTGTTCCAGCCAAAGGAATAGGCAAGATTTATAAGAGTTATCTATTCTTCTTCTAAGGAGTTACCAGCTAAAGTAGCTGTCTTGCAGTGTTCGTTCTAACAGGGATTCCCAGATGTTGTTGATAACTCCCAGAATTCCCAGCTGCAATGGCTTTTGCTTGGGGATTGTGGGAATTGTAGTTGTCAACATCTGGGAATCCCTGTTAGAAGGAACACTGCTGTCATGACTTTTACCCTGTTAGTACCAATAAGTTATACCCTTTCATTGTGAGAATCACAGCCATCATATAAGAATGTCCCCCATAATTGTGGGGACAGCATTTCATAGATACCTCTTGATGGGGTTTGCCCTAACTACAAATCATGTAAGTGTCCTGCCTTTGTTTTCGGGTTAGTGTAGTCAAATTAAAGGTAAAGTGTGCCGTTGAGTCGGTGTCGACTCCAGGCGACCACAGAGCCCTGTGGTTGTCTTTGGTAGAATACAGGAGGGGTTTACCATTGGCATCTCCCATGCAGTATGAGAGGGTGCCTTTCAGCATCTTCCTATATCGCTGCTGCCCGATATAGGTGTTTCCCCTAGTCTGGGAATCATACCAGCGGGGATTCAAACCGGCAACCTCTGGCTTGCTAGTCAAGTCATTCGCACTGTGCCATTAAGTGGCTGGGGATGATGGGAGTTGTAGTCCAACAACATTTGAGAAACCCTGATTTTAGATGATTTAGGAGTTATATCTGCACGATCTTTTTAAAAACACCATGAGAGTCAACAAGACCCCTGGCTGGCAAGGAAGGCTTCTAGATTACTAACTAGCTGTATTGAACATGGAATCTTTATAAACTGTCTCAGTAAATTAGTTTATTTGGTCTCTAGCAGTATGAACTGTGTCTTTGTGGGTTGATTACTGCTCTTCTTCCCCACCACCATTAACACAACTTGGATGACACAACTGCCTGAAATGGAGCCTTGTAGAACTGTTTAGGGCTTTCAGTGGGGGGAATAAGGCTTCAGGAGGGGGAGAAGGAAATGGAATACCTCACCCCACTAAAGCTTTTCTGGCTATGCTGTGCTATTTATTTATTACATTTCTATACCACCCTTTTCATCCAGAGGCCCTGGCTTAGTGACTGTCAGCTTCAAACCTGATTGCTCTATAGCAGAAAGGAGCAGACAAGGAGCCAGACGGCGAGTGGCCCGTGCCCAGTGGCGGCGGCCCCTTTCACCCCGCCCCAGCATCTGACGTCAGTCGCAGGGGCTAGCTACGCCCCCGCGGCAGATGCGGGGGGCATGGTCTGGCTCCTGAACGGGGCCGTGCGGCTCCATTCAGGAGTTCAGGAGCAGCTCCACTCCCATACACTTCCCCCTCCTCGCCAACAGCAGCAGAGCAGAGGCTCTCGATGTGCCTCTCTATCTATATAGTCATTATACCTTCCTCCCTCCCTCCTGTTGCCCCAACTCCCTACTCTCGGAGAAGGAAGTTCGACTCCAGGCTGGGGGGTGGAGAGCGTTTCATAGTTTATTTGCTGCTAAAGTGCACTGCACGGGTATGTGCATGGCAAAACGCATTGCTAATGCAGCCGTGTCTGATCATTGTGGGTGTGAAACATTGCTTAGGATTACTACTTGGCTAATGCACCATGAGAAGGGAAATGATTACCTCCTAGGAACTTGGGTAGTGCACAGAGCCCCTCAATGCAAAGAGACATGCATGTGTGTGAAAAGAGCGAAACAGAGGTACGTGTGAAATCTGTGGGCGGAGTTTCCTTAGGCTGCTTGCCTGATTTTACATAGCGCTGGCGACTGGTAGCTTTGGAGGATCTGGACAGGAGGACGAACGATGATGCCTTTGCACTTGTTCAGAGGGATCAACGTAAACTTTGAGGAGTTGCTGCCCAGCCTTTGTCAAGATCCCTTCTTCCTCTCCTTCCTCTCTATCGGCCTCGGCAGCAAGCCTTACTGTGTCTGACCACCACGTAAGAATATACCCGTGTATGAAACGCTGTTGCATTCCTCCCACCTCCCTTGCATTGCTTGTCCTAGTTTGCAGGACGCTTCTCACTTAAAGGAGAGAGGATTTCTCCTTCCCTCCTTGAAACTAACCACCCGAGCAGCAACCGCATCAATAAGTGTAATCCCGTAAAGACAGCTCTGCTGCCCAACCAAGCCTCGGTTCATACTCCAGCCCTCTGCTTTACTATCCAATGGCATGCTGCAAATGATAGGTCCGGAAGAGAGGCGTCAGGAAAGGATCGGGGCATGCTCAGATCTGATTTGTAGGCATGGAGAAAATGGAGGGTGTGAGGTGAAAAAGTGAACTACATTTCCCTACAGCCGTTGTTGCAATGCCACATGCACCTGGGTTATGGCCATAGCAGTCTGAAATGGGGCAGCCCCTCGTCCAACTCCTGAACAGGGCCGTGCGGCCTCATTCGGGAGCTAGATTGGGGCCAGCGCTGCGTTCACAGCACGGTCTTAAGGCAGGGAAGAGCCGCTCCTGGCCGTGCCGCGAACCCAGCACCAGCCATTTAACTCCTGAACCGGGCCACACAGTCGCACTCGGGAGCTAAACCAGCACCTCCCCCCACCATCTGTGTCTGACGTCAGACACGGGGGCGTGTCGGGGCCGCAAGGCCTCTGGCATCAGACATGGTGCCCCCGCCTTTGACATCAGATGTGGAGGGTATGTCTGGGGTTGTGAGGCGCGGCCCCTGATTGGCAGCAGCCTGGGTTCTTTGAACCCATTCGCCCAATGGTGGCTTTGCCCCTGGAAAGGAGGTTTCTGGACTGGGGGAAAGGGAAGATTTATCATTTTCCTTTCTTCCTTCACTGCATAGTGCAGGGAAGTGAGACTGAAAAAAAATTATTGTACACATCCCCCTGACCATAGTGTCCACTTCTAGGATTCATACAGGACTGACTCCAATGTTCCCTGTAACAGGGACTTTCAGATGTTGTTGACTACAGTTCCCAGAATCCTTAGCTGCAGTCAGGGGCGTAACAAGGCTGGAGTGGGCCCAGAGACAAAATTTTAAAATGGGCCCCTGGCTGATACACACACACTTCACAATATATAGTCATGTGACTTGCCTCTCGGGGGGGGGGGCTCGAGGCATGGGGGCCCCCAGGCAGCTGCCTCCTCTTGCCTAATAGTAGTTACACCCCTGGGCTCTTGTTAAATTCCCCCTTTTTCTATGCCTTCATATTACTCAATGGAGCGTTCTCAGATTGGGGACATGTTAAAGGGCTCTCTATCAGAGGGTTTTCACTCAGACTCTAGGGGCAGGGAGCCTAAAAGGGCTTGTTTACCTGCCAGGTGGCCCTGTTCTGTATCCACTGCCCACCCAGGGAGCAGGGAAAGAATAGCGATCCTGCTGAGAGAAAGGTCATGCCAATAATATTTTGTTTTCACCATGGACAGGTCTTCTGCTGCAAAGACTGGGGCAGGGAGAAGAAGGTGCAGTGTGTGGGGGGTGGGGGTGGGGGTGGGGGTGATTTCTATTTCTTGTCCTAGGGCCCACTCCAACCTTGCTACACCTCGGTAAAGGTAAAGTTGTGCCGTCGAGTCGTGTCGACTCCTGGCGACCACAGAGCCCTGTGGTTATCTTTTGGTAGAATACAGGAGGGGTTTACCATTGCCTTCTCCCACGTAGTATGAGATGATGCCTTTCATCCTCTTCCTATATCACTGCTGCCCAATATAGGTGTTTCCCATAGTCTGGGAAACACACCAGCGGGGATTCATCCTCTATTTTTCTTAAATTTCAATTTAACTGTTGGCATGGTTGATAAGAGAGACAAGAGTAGAATTAACTAGCCATACAAATATGTAGGCTCTCCCCACCCCCCATTACTGTATTGGGAATGGTGGTAGTGGCCATGTGGCTGTTTCAAGTTGCTTTGGAAATCAATTGTCAAAAAGTGGGGCTGTCAGTCTAATAAAGTGTGAGCAAAAGGCTTTAATGAGGAACAAAAAGACAGTTTTCTAGATGGTCCAAGTTATGGGGAAATGTTGAACCTATATGAGGATTTATTCAACATACACTCTTTAAGCTCCATAGTCATATCAGCTGTCTGTGCAATATCAGCAGTCTTTTGTTCTAGAGTGTCGATCTGGTTTTTTTCATAGGGAGTAAAATAGCTTGGATTTGTGTTAATATATCAGACCTCATTTTCTTTATTTCATCCAGTACACTGCCGAGTGTTGGGAGGGGGGCAGGAATTGAGAAGAAGCTTCTTCTGACTTTGGAACTTAATTGAGATGGCAGTAATGAGGTGGGAGTTTTAGGAATGATCAAATACTGTAGTTTTTAATCTCATTCCCCCGTCCCCCGGTTCTTACTTGAGAAGGCGGCTAAGAACTCCTTTAGAGAAATACAGAAATACAGCCAGGGGCGTACCAAGATGATGCCTGCGAGGGGCCCCAAACCTCCTTTGCTGTCCCCCCCCCCCCCTTACCATGGCGAGTGGTGCCTGTGGGGAGGATCGGAAAAGTCCTTCTCCCCCATGCTCGCCCCGGTAGAGCGACCGGAGGGACGCGCTGGCCACGTCTGCTCGGGCCAGTGTCTTTAACAAAGTACAGGCGCACCTGTGCAGTTTAGAGATCATCGGAGGTGCGCCTTGTTGCAGCAGCAGCAGCACACTGGCTTGAACGGATGTGGCCAGCGTCCCACCAGTCTCACTGCCACTAGGGGAGGCGGGGAGAAGGACTTCAAGCTGCTCCCCCTCGCCCGCAGTAGGGGGTGGGGGACTTAACAAAATAAAACAAAACCGGAGGTTTGGCGGAGCGGGCATGAGGCCGCCCCCCCCGGTGGTTAGTGTGCCTCTGAATAGAGGTGAAGCTCATCACTTACAGGCTGCACGCTCTCGAGGGTGCAGACCCTCCGGCCGCGGGTCCGCCTACAAGATCAGCCGCTGGAGCTCGACCGAGCTGGGACTGCGGGGTTTCGACGGAGGAGGAGCCTACAAGGGGAAAGGGTGGAGAGGGAGGGAGGGACGGCAAGGAAATATGGCACGCTCGCACGCATGGAGGAAAAGAAAAATAAAATAATTCAAATTGAAGTAGCTGCGGCAGGCGCTGGGTGGGGGGAGGCACGTAATATGTCTCTGGAGGGCCCCCCCAGAGGCCAGGGCCCCTAGACAGCTGCCTCCCCTTGCCCGATCATAGTTGCGCCCCTGGCTGCAGTGGCCTTTGACCAAGGAATCTGGGAATTATAGTCATCAACATATGGGAATCTCTGTTACAGGGAACACTGATCAGCACAATAGGATTCATTTTGTGACAGTAGTTGAAGCAGCACCAAATGCAGAATCTATTTTGCTTACATCAGCTACATGTTAGAATCCAGGGCAACATATATTGCTGCACGTAACGGAGAACTTTAAACAATGTGGGGTAGGAATATGCATCCATATAAGATGACCCAATTTTCCCACCAAGGAGTACCAGGCAATTATCAAAATATTCTACATACAGATGGACAATAGCTAAGACTGGATGGTAGCCAAGTTTAAATAGTTTTGCATGTCTGCTTTGCATGTAAAGAACTATATAAAGAACACTTAATTGCAAAATCTTTGGAAGATTTTGACATCTAGAAGATTAAAGATTAGGTGGCTGGGACTGGTCAACTTTCCACTTGCATCTGAGAGGTCTAGGTACTTGGAGCAGGAGTAATGGTTTCAAGACTGTTCCACAATTCTAATAATTGTATGAAATACTGAGCTTTATAAAGCAGTTGATACATGTCTTTGCTTTTGACTAAAATTAAACTGGCTTGCTGTGTCTCAACAAGAGTTTTGGATGAGGGATCCAACCTGGACCAGAAATCCACAACCATTTTTGAGAAGGTAAGAAACAGCAGGAATCCTTTCTGAGCAGTAGGAGAAGGCCCCCCACTGTTTCTTACCATCTCCATATCCCAGTGCAAATGGCAGAAGACCTGCTTCTCTCCTAAAACCTCTGCCTGTGTACCAGAAAAGGTTGAGGGAAGAAAGGGGATTGGTGGTGACTACAATGGCTGGCCAGTGAGCAAAGCCTAGATTTGTGGATCCCTTCCTCTTCAGCAATATAAGCAGCAGCAATAGGAATTTGTGGGGCTCTTTCCACGCATGCATATTGTTTTGTGATTGCAGTCAAAGCATGCTAAATGATGTGGTCTCCTACCCTCTTCACAGTGATGAAGAGAGTAGGAGACTCATCCATCCTTCATTCAGGAGCGATGCACACTCCCATTTTCTACTCATGTGTGAGTTAAAAACAAGGTCAGAGGCATTGTCAGTGATTGCGTGCTAAGCAGCAGTTGGGTAGGAGGGCTTTTTGTCCTATCTGGATAAAAACCTAAGCACAGTTGCTGGGCAGGAGGGAGCCCTTTGACTCAACTGCTGCTCAGTACCTCCAGTCTTGTTTTTAACTAACACATGAGCAGAAAACAGGATCATGCACAGCTCCCGAACTAGGGTAGGATGCGTCTCCTGCCCTATCTTCATGAGAACCAGAATTATTTGTAACTAGCTGAACCTGCACAGAGCATCTGTGCACTCTTTGGGGCTGGCAGTTCCCCCTTCCCACCTTCTGCCCCAGTCTCTCCTGCCCTCCTTCCCACCTTCTGCGCCAGTCTCTCCTGCCCTCCCTCCTGCTTTCTGCCCCAGTCTGCTCAACTTTTCATCCCCGACTGCTGGCAGCGCTTTCCTTCCCGGCCGGGCGCAGCTCCACCACCCGCCATCTCCCCACCGTGGCCATTGCTGGGCTGCTCTGCTCTCTTTTGTCCCCAGCTGCCAGCAGCGCTTTCCTTCCCAGCCGGGCGTATATATGTAGCTATTGGTGCACCAATACTAGAAGTATTTCCTATATCCCCCTTGTGGGCCATCCTCAGGTGATGGTTATGTTTCACTTTCCATTCTCTCCCTTTAATTGTGCAATGATGCAAAGTCCTAATGCAGACAGCATCTCTGTTATTTCTCAGAACTGTGCTGAAGCTTCCCTCTGTAGCTTCATGGTGAGTGCATTCTACTCCCCAATGCCGATTCGGCCTCAGAGGGCATAGCCCCAGTCCAGCTGATGCTTCTGGACACCCAGAGTACCTCCCCTACAAGGTGAGGATTTCCCTGATCACTGGCTGTGCTCTCTCTGAGCTTGTCTATTAGCTGAAGTTGGACTTCCTTCACTCTGATTTGTGCACATCTATATTGCAGCTTTGGAAGGGCAACTTCATTAGGAAAATGGCATGGGGCGGAGGGAGAGGGTCCAGTCTGGATCAAGGGTCCCCATGGCTGCATTTCAAAATGTGGAGAATCTCAAGCATGGGATTCAAAGACAAGTTGAAATTCACATCTAGCTTGACCTTTAGTGGTTTCCCCCCACTTTGTACCTTGTCATGGAAGAAGTTTGGACACAGAGGGGAATGCTGAAAGCAAATTAGGACTCTGAACAGAACCTTTCCCAGAGTTTAGAACAGGTCCCTTCACTAGGGCTCCTTCTGGGTCACCCAACTGTGTTTTCAAACAATCTAGGGGCAGCTTGCCCAGCTCCAGCAGCATTCTCTTACTTTGCTTCCCTCTGGCATCCTTTCTCCCGTTTACCCCTTATATAGTGGTTAGGAACATATGCCAGCATTGCCACGTCCCTTCTGACCTGGTAGTGTTAGCAGTGTTTGTTTCTTGCTGAGCCAAGAGATACTGGTAAGTCGAGCACAGCAGTATCTCTCTAAAGATTATGCAAAAGTATTGGATTTGTGCCTCTCTAAAACTAGGAAACCCGTTTTCCCGGTTATTTCTGCAACTCCCAAAGGACAGATATATGTAGAACATCTAGAAAAAGCACATGGGACACCATCTGTTAGTTTAGGTGACTTGAGAACCCAACCCAACGCAAGTAGTTTTCCGAGAAACAGATTGTTTGCAGATGTCACCTGTAACCTGGAATATTGGAGTATGTTATTTAGAAAATAGTTTTGGCTGCTTTGTCTTACCTCTAGGATGCTTTCTGGTGTCACACTCAGCTCTTCAAACAGGCTGGTTGTGCAAAAATATCCCAGGGCAAATTAAAAAGGAAAGATAGATTGAGTACAGGGCTGAAACTATAGGGGACGAGATGAATGTTCTAGTTAGGGAACATGATGGGTCAAATGCCGTGATTTGGGATCATGAATTGGTGACCCCAGAGTGATTGGCACTAGAAAACAATTAGGCAGGGGTCTCAAACTGCGGCCCTCCTATTATTGTTGGCCTGCAACTCCCATAATCACTAACTACTGACCATTGTGATTGAGGATGTTGGGAGTTGTAGGCCAACAGCAGTTGGAGGGCTGCAATTTGAGACCTCTGTAATAGGCAAGGTTATATTTTTTACAGCAGATAAGGTGACCTTTTGATTGCCCAGAGCAAGAAGCAGGGAATGAACTCAATAAGAACCAGGGAGAGAAAACCTAATAGGAGACAGAGTGGATGATTATATTGACATAGGCACTGTCAAGCACATCAATTCATTTTTCTCACTAAATTGATTCCAATTAGTTTTTCCCATGAACAGTTTCTGGTTTTAAAAATGTGCCCCTTAAATTATGTTGACCTAGAGTTAGAATGGAAAAAGGGGACTTGGTATTCTGCATGTAGCAAGAATAGTTTATGTAAAGAAATGTAAAGCGGGGGAAAACCCAACAGGAGTGAATATTTGTTATGGGAAATTACCTCTCTAGTAAAAATGACAACCTGCATTTTGTGCTGACTAATTGAATCACCTGTTTGTGCTTTGATTTGACAGAGAGAGAATCCTTCAGACCCAGAAACTCATCAGCCACCTGAGTTTCAGGCATCAGGTTAGTGAAAAGTACATTTGGGCTCTTTCACACAACCATGTGGGGTGGGCTGGAGGGAAGGCATGCTCCTACTTCATGCCTCCCAGATGACCAGAGCCTCCTTTGAGCTCTACAGCTCACGCACCCACACGAATGCCACAGCAGCATTCTCCATTGCTGAAATTGGGAGCTGGGTCTTCCACATATCCCACAATGCATTGTGTGAGCAGCAGAGAGGCAGTCCTCAGTACTGCAGCAGCTCCGCTCTGCTTGGCCTCATGTTCCACAGAACTCTATGGTAAACCTGGCCACCAGTAGCCCGGGAACAGTTTAAATCATGCTCGTGCTGCAGACGACCCAAACAAAAAGGTAGGACAACTCTCTTTGTTACCTATCTCACTTTTTACCTGGGAAGCGGATCTGGGCTACCCAAGTTTGAAGCTGCTGGGTCAGGAGGCCTCCCGGGTCACCAGACAACCACAAATTCCTGGGTTAACCCTGTCCTACCCAGGAATCTGTGGTTGTGAGAACAGGCTCATTATGTAGTGCCTAGTGTATTGTGGTGTTTGTTGGGAAACCCAGGTTCAAATCCTCACTCAGGTATGATGCTCGACCATGACAGTTACCAACTCCCTCTTCCCCCTCCTGTCTGCATCCCATAGAAACAGAAACGGTCATGTTAAGAGTATAATTTCTCTTTCCTATTTGAATGCCATCCTATGCAGAGCAGAAGTATGAAGATGAATGCCCTGTTCAGGTGCCCTGGATGCCCTGCACATAATCATGATTCCCCCCCCCTCCATTGGGAACCACAAGTACAGATATGCTAACTTTATTGAGTTTGTGATCCTTCGAGAAAGGGCAGTAGTATACAGATGCATTATGTCCCAACAACTTGCAAGCGTATATATAGAGGGCTGGTTTGGACAATACTCGAACCAATCTTTTTAAATTTGTGGGCACATGCATCCACCCACCTCCTGATACACCATCATCTAGTCGTGTGTGGGGGTGGGGCTTGTCTGAACTGCATGCATATACATATAGGGCTGGTGCCAGTCATTGTGTAAATAGTACTGCACTGTAACAGAGAGCAGGCTGATAGCTCTTGCTGCCTGGAAGCTGCTGTGGTGTCATAAGGAGTAAGGAGCTTGAGTCCTGCTGCTAGGATCTCTGTTCAGGACCCCCAGCATCTTACACACAGCATTCCCAGACAGAACATGGGGGTCACTGATCCACTCTCAATGGGGAGTGGGGGCAGGGACAAGCACCTCACACCCGCAGCATTACCACGGGCCCTCACCCTGTCCATGGAGCAGTAGGGCAGGCGTCTGTGACCCAACTATTGAGGAGGCCATACAGCCTTTTGGACCACAATGGCCTTCAGCTGCACCAGTTCCTGTAAGAGAACAGGGACTGCCTCCAGACACACCTGCTGGTCATTCATTCATTCTTGCCTGCAGGCAGCCTAGCCACCTCCTCCTGCCTGTCTGTGACCTCCAGAGGAGGAGCTGCTAATTGTCTGAGTTAGTCACTTCCCTCCAGGGTGCCTGGATCTACTGCACCAGGGTCTCCTCCTCTCTCTGGATCATAGCAAAGCCCCACTCCCCTTGCTTCTGTTCCATGTGTAGCCACAGCATGCCCACCAAACAGGGCAATGGTTGCTCCTGATGAAGGCTGTGAAGACAGGGATACAGATGATCCTCAGGATCAGGCTCCTACAGAATAGCCTTCTCCTCTGAATCCTCCTCTTCTTCAGGTGGCAACAGCAGCTACTCTATAGGTACAGATACATTAGTCACTGCTGCTGAAAAATGGATGGTTAGTCAACCCATGGCAGTGGAGGGAGACCACCAGTGAGGCAAGCCCTCTGTTGCCACATCTCCCATGCAGCCAAGCCACTATCACTTTCGCGTATGTTCTCAAGCCCAACTCCTGGGGCATGACGGGGAAACAATGGCATTGTCTAAAGCCTCTGCTATAGTCTTTGGGAAGTGTAGAGAATGAAGGCACTCTCCTTTGCCTTCTCAAAGGAAGTCTACTATTTGTGCGTGGCATTGGTTATTTAGTGGTGAAAGCCAAAGGCCAACATGTAACTTCCCAGTTTCCCCACTATGCCTTCTGGCACGTGACTGCACTGCTGCCTTTCAGCAGGTCCAGCCCCCTCCACCTACCATTCATGGTGTCTAGACCAGCTCTCTCTACCAGTTCCTGGGAGATGACAGTAGCAAGAATGACCTCATCCCCTAGGAAAGCCTTGCCATTGCCTCTGACATCACCAGAAAACACAGATACTGTCCTTCACTTTGAAGACATTCTATTTCTATCCTTTGTGTGCAGCATTGGCCATCTGGTGGTAAAAGCTGGAGGTCAACTCCTGATTGGCCATATCACCTGACCCGATAGCTGCTACATCTCCCAAGACCAGCTGGATGGTGCAGTTAGGTGCACAGGCAGTTCTGCATAATGATGGAGCAAGCACTTGTGCCGCTGTAGCTGCATTTCTGATATTTCCACCACCGTGATGCCAAGTCCTAACGTTGCCACAGTGGTTGCTATGTATACTGTGCTGTGGCAGTAGTTCTGCCCTCCAAGGAAAAGAGACCACATGTGATCACAAGGGTATTGACATCCACAAACACATGCAGGAGTGTCTTGGGGTGTCTTTTATGGTGGATACAGCACCAGTATGGGCTCAGTTCCCTGGGTGGTGTGTGTGGGGTGTGTGTGGGGGGGTGAGGGGTTAGGCAGCTCATAAGGCATTAAGACTCATATGCATGACCAAGACTGGTATGGCTGCCCACACTACCACTATTGGGAGTGGACAATGACTATTGGGAGTGCTTTGCATCAATGACTACTGGGAGTGCTTTGCATCATGCCAGTGATGTGGCAGGATCCCAGTCCAGAGTATGGCAGTGTGGTCTAGTATCTGTCACCTGCTCCAAAGTCCCTACTAGACCCTCATTATCCATAGGGCTGCTGTAGCTTTTCCACATTGCAGTTGCATATTACTGATGCCACCACATGGCCAGTTCATACTTCAGCTCTGTCATGGCTGATGGAGCTTCCTTGCAGTGCTTCTGAGCCCCATCTGCAACTGTGGAGCTGATATAAGCCTGACCTCCCCCATTGTTGGCCCTCTTCGCTGTTCCCAGTCAGCTGTGGGAGGAAATAGGGAGGGCTCGCCAGTAGCGTGACCCAACTTGGGGTGGGGAAATTTATCTTCTGTAAGGAGAGGAGATACTGCCTGGAGCATGGCCCGCTCAGTCACTACCCACCATCCTCCTATGTAGCCCTGGGGGTCCTGGGGAAGATGGTGAGTCCATCTTACGGTGACCACCAGCACATGGGTCAGCAAGACCTGGAAATAAGACCTCGGAAGAGAGACTTGGGAGAGGTGCAGGGAGTGCAGTGTTGGACCTCTGGAGCTGGGTAGAAGGGGTGGTGGCTTGAGTGCAGCTTGCTGTGGCCCTCAGTGATCTTTTCTCTCACTCCATAGATGCCACAGCTGCTTTAGCAACACAGGAGCCATCTGGGACTGCTAGGAAGAGGACCTCCGAGCCCCGAAGCTTGGCATCCTTCTTATCCTCTTCCTCCCTGGCTGCTTCACCTGCCGCTCCAGCTAGCCGAAGGGAGGCCACACCCTCTCCCCCACCAGTGTTATCATCAGAGGCTGCTCCAGTTCTGAGCAAACTGCAGTGTGAGACTCGGGTGGTACTTCGCCGTCTCTCACTTACTGAAGTTCCTTCAGCAAGCAACAACTCACCAGAGCCACCACAAGAAGGCCCAAAGTCTGTTTCCACCAGAATATCACCCCGAAGATTCCATCCATATGTGCGACTCCACACCCTGTGTGAGTGTGCTACCCACAGGCCCTGCATGCTCCTTCGTAGGGTTTTGGCTGCTGCTAGTTTATCGCTGTTTGTGGCTTGCTGCTTGGACAGAGGGGGTTCTGTGGGGGTGATAGGCAGGGGAAGTTGACTGGAGACACTCAGGGAGTTCATGACTGGGCCAACAGGGCAGCAATGTGCACTCAGTCAGCTGCACAAGGTGGGAAATGGGATGGTTCCCATCCCAGATAGGACTTGAGTCCCCACTGCAGCACAGGGAGTGGATACTGAGTTGGTCTGCTAGTTGGATGGTTTGGCTGCTCACCTAGGAACCACAGGGAATTGTGTCATCAAGGGAAACGCAGGGGAATATGTGTCATCCCTGACTTTATTCTCCCCATGGCTTTTCCTTCCCCCACAGCATCCAGCATGGGACGTGCCATCCTGAGCGGGCAGCGCAGAATGGAGCAGCAGTTCTTGAAAACCCTGGGGAAACTTCCAGACCTGCAGGTGAAGCTCCGTGCTATCCAGGGCCACCTGCATGGTCTGCGGAAGCAGCAGAAGAGTCTGCGAGTTGCCCTGAACCGCTGGAATCGGTGTGATATGGTCCTGGAATTTGAAGGGTTGCAGCGTCAAATGGGTACCATCATTTCCCACCAGCAAGTGCTGCTGACATCAATGCTTCAGATTCTGGGAGCACTGGGTTTCTGCCCTGAGAGACTGTGCTCTCCCGCGACTGTTCATTAATAATCACTGCTTCCTATTTTTCTAAGCATTGAGAAATTCCTGGCATTCAGCTGGTTTCTGGCTTCCCTTGGATAATAAATTACTAGAGGCCTATGGTGTATATATTATTTATTTACAAATATACAGGTTGAGTATCGGATAGAGTTGAAATAGCAGGGCACAAGCATTCACACTTTGTACTGCACTATACACACACACACACACACACACACACACACACACACACACACACACACACATATCCTGTTTCCCCGAAAGTAAGACCTACCCTGAGAGTAAGACTTAGCAGTAATTTCTGATGTACTGCTAATTGGCCTAGTGCATTGGTGAGTTATATCAAACATTATGGGTAGAGGGATTGTGAGAGATAAAGATTAGCTATTTAATGGTAAGCAAAGCAGTAAAATTTGGATGGAACATTAAGTGGTTAAAAAAATAGCCTGGACTATCACGAAATCCATCCTTTTTAATGGGGACAACCACCTCTCCTATAAACCTTCTGACCCTCTAGGCACATAGCCAACCAACGTGGTGTAGTGGTTAGAGTGCTGGACTAGGCCCGGGGAGACCCGAGTTCAAATCCCCATTCAGCCATGGGTGACTCTGGGCCAGTCACTTCTCTCTCAGCCTAACCTACTTTACAGGGTTGATGTGAGGAGAAACTTAAGTATGTAGTACACCGCTCTGGGCTCCTGGGAGGAAGAGCGGGATATTAAATGTAAAATATAAATAATAACTAAATAATAGTCACAGCCTTCCCTGTCTCAGCTAGGCTGTCCAGCCAGAATTGAACAAAATAGAGGAGGAGCCCCTCACACGTTTGAAGAGATTGCTGTGGTGGCAGAGTGACGGAACCTTTTGAGGAGCTTAGTGTGATTCTACTTGCTGCACTCCTCCCCATGTGGCTCTTTGTTGGTCTCGGTTACTACGCAGTTAGAGAAGGTTGTGGCTGCTACACTGCGTGTCTGCTTGTTTTGCTGACATGGCTGCTTGGCCTCAGCACGGGGAACTTCACCCAAACATAGGAGAGATTGACAAAAAAACTCGTATCTTGATTCTGTAGCTGATAGTCATAACTATTCTTGGCTGGTGAAGTAATTTGTCTGGTTAGTTTTCTGATACCAAACGGGACTGTGGCATGCTAACTAGTTATCTGAGCCCTGAGCAGTTGATATCCAATTTCTTAGAGGACAAGTGATGTTCAGCTAACCATGATGAAATGGCAGGGATGGCGGCTAGAATGACAATGGAAGAAAACTTGTCCATTCAAAGATAGGCTAGAGCCCATTTGGGGGCTTACTCCATGGTGGTGAAATCATAATTTTCTGCCATCGTTGTGTCTATGCAGTATAGTCTGCCAGAAGTGTTCCAAGTGGTAAAGAGCCTGTTACATCTTGGCTCTCGTGAAGATATGGAGGAAGCTGTAACCAATTTGCACAACACTTTAAGGTTAAAATTGCACATATCAGTTCTGCCTTGGACTCTAGACTCTGCTGAGTCTCTGGATGTGTTGGACTGCCTGGCAGGTTTGCTATGTTCTCTGTAGTTTCATGCTGTTGTTTTTTTCTTTTCCACTTTTCTGCTGGGAGTACATGGGATACCAACTGATGTTGGTACCATCTAGCTCAGTATTGTCTACAGTAACTGGCAGCAGCTCCAAGGTCCGGGAGTGGAGCCAGCCGAGGGGGGCCTGGGTCCAGCCCCGCCCAGCGGCCCCTCTGACAACATCCAGAGCGTGTGATGTCATGTGCATGTGACATGCCTGAGCCCCAAGAGAATCCCCTCCCCGCCCACGAATGAGCACTTGCCCATCCTTCAGGTAGTGCTTCCTGCCTGAAAGCATCTATTCCCCTTTCTCTTCTTCAGAGGAAGCGCTGAAGCACTTCAGAGGAAGCACTGTCTGAAATGACATGGAAGCGTTCACTCGGAGCTCAAGGTAACATGCAAAGGAGGTGTGGCCTCAAGCTCCAAAGAGCCCAAGTGAGTGCTTATCTGTCATTTCAGGCAGTGCTTGTTGCCTGAAAGCATCTTTCTCTCACTCTCTGGAGGAAGAGAAAGGGGAATAGATGCATTCAGGGAGCAAACGCTGTGTGAAAAGGATGGGCAAGCGTTGGCTCGGGGCTCTTAGTAGCCTGGGTGTGGGCAGGGGGGGAGTTTGTTCAGGGCTGTTCCGGAGCCCAAGCCACGCTCCCCTGGGGGCTTTAGCAGCCCCTACCATTGGCAGCCCGGGTTCTTTAAACCCTTTTTGCACAACGGTGGCTACGCCCCTGGCTTCAGGTATCCAAATATTGCCTCTAATTCACAGCATGGGTATGATTTTTGCTTCAGATCTATATGCCATCTCAGGGCTACAACATGGCTTTATATATTGTTCAGTTCCTAAAGGCAAGGAGGTTGAAACCCTTGTGTAGTTCAGTTCTAGAGATGTGCACAAACTGTGCTTCAAACTGCGGTTCCAGCACTTTTAGATAAATTTGACCAGGAAGACTAGGGAAGAGGAGAGCAGGCCTGCTCTCTGTCACCCTCTGTAGCTTCCTGCTAGGGCAATGTGCATCCCAAAATCACTTCATGTGGTGCCAGCACGCACATGGTGCCTGCATATGTGTGGATGCCGTGTGCAAGTTGGCACTGTATGGGGGCTTATTGGGATGTGCCACGTGCACGTTGGCACTGCATGGGGGCTTATTGGGGATTTCTGCCCCAGTAGGAAGCTGAATGGGTGAATTCCCAGTCCAATGTATCTAAAAGTGCTTGAAATGTGGTTCATTCACATTCCTAATCAGTCCATGAGCCAAGATTGAATGGATACACATTTTATTTATTTATTTATTTATTTTATTTTATTTTTTACATTTTTATCCCAGAGTGGTGTACAACATACTTAAGTTTCTCCTCACAACAACCCTGTGAAGTAGGTTAGGTTGAGGGAGAAGTGACTGGCCCAGAGTCACCCAGCAAGTATGGCTGAATGGGGATTTGGACTCGGGTCTCCGGGTCCTAGTCCAGCACTCTAACCACCACACCACACCGGCTCATTTTCCTGCACATATGTCCAGTCTACATTGCTGGGAAGTCTTGGTCGTTCATGCTATGAGTGACATTTTTGTAGGGAGGGGCTCTGATAGAGTGACAAGTGTGATGAGAGTTAAAGATTTTTTTAAAGTGTGATAAATTCCTGTTTTGACCCACTTGGTCAATTCCAAATTTGTGGTCAGTTCCCGTCATGACACTTGATGAAGGGGGTAGCACAAATGATTTTTTCACTGGAGACATTTGGGGAGACATCAATCTGTGCTTACAAGTGTCAGCATTGCCGAAAAGGAAGCTTGCAAACCCTTCCCACTAAAGAAAATGCAGCTGAGGGCTGCCTGTTCACTCCCTGGCCTTGTGCCTTTGCCAGCTAAAGATGGGCGAGGGGTCCGCAGCCCAATGCTAACTTGCCTGCTGAGCTGAGTAGTACTTTTGTTATACCTGCTTCCTCCTCACAAGTACGAAGTATTCATGCATTCCGTTTCTATACTACCCTTCCAAAAATGGCTCAGGGCGTTTTACACAGAGACATAATAAATAGATAAGATGGATCCCTGTCCCAAAAGGGCTCACAATCTGAAAAGAAACATCGGATAGACACCAGCAACCAGTCACTGGAGGTACTGTGTTGGGGGTGGGTAGGGCCAGTTACTCTCGCACTGCTAAATAAAGAAAATAACCACGTTAAAAATGTGCCTCTTTGCCCAGTTAGCAGGGGTTAATCTTATATAGATGTAACGAAAAGTTGATTCAGAAACTGCTCCACTTTCTTCTCCTCCTTTCCCTGCCTCACTCCAACCCCCAAACTCCCTACATACAAGATGATCCCCACTGGGACAAACGAAACGTCTAAAAAAGAAAACCTCAAAGATATGGGCTCGAATACGACAACTTTCAGTTTCCCTTTGCCTGAAACTGGCTTGTGACGAACTTTCTTCCATGCTGCTTTACGGAAGTGGCCGTCAGTGTCTCTTGGCTCGGCGCGCGTTCAAGAAAGACGGGAAGGTAAGTTTTGGATGTTTCTTGAGCCTCTCGAGCGCTTTTGGTGTGTGTGTGGATGGGTCCCATTCCATCTCGTAGGGTTTCTCTTCGCTCTTCGAACGTCCTGGGAGCGAAAGAGTTGCTGCAGACGCGAAAAGAGCGATGTAGTGGTCCGGCTTCCCGTCTAAACTATTTGAGTGGCGAGGCTACTTTTCATTTCTTAAAAAGGCGAGGGGGAGTCGGAGCTTCCTCACACACGTTTGCATATAATGTGTGCTTTTTTGCCCAGGAGGGTGCCGGAGATTGTTCTGATCAATAGGAATACGCTGCCGGAATCTGCTAGCGTTTTTTGCCGCTGTGTTGCAAAAGCGGAGCGAGGCTGACTGGCAATAGGAATGAGGGTTTAGATGGAAGGAACATTAGCCTAAAACGGTATGCCGTTATTATGGGTTTTTCCTTCCACGCTGGATAGGTTGCACTAGATGCCTTTAGGCGCATCCTGTTCTCAAATTCCGAAATCAATGAAATGTGACTTGTATGCAAAAACAAACCGACATCTTTAAACACTTTTTTCAATGAACTTGGAAAATGAAATGGCATTTAAGGTTCTGTTTCTTTTTGGCTTTTGCTATTGGACTTTTAACTTTGGCAAACTAGGCACAAATTTAAGGCTCACCCTCTGCAGATGCAAAGTTGCTGAATAGGATTTCAGATATCAGCTCTTCTTCTAAAGCAGGCCTGATCAGCTTTGGTCCTCCTGCAGATGTTGGCCTACAACTCCCATAACCCCTGGCTATTGGCCACCTGGCTGGGGATTATGGGAGTTGTAGACCAAAAACAGCTGGGGGGCCTAAGTTGAGCAGGCCAGTTCTAAAGGATGAAGTTCTGTCAAGAGCTTTTTGTTTCCTATCTCTGATGTGATGATTGCCTAAATGCTTATCTGCAAGTACAGAAACCATAGCTCTTTGGTAAAGGTAAAGTGTGCCGTCAAGTGCCAACATGCATATCCCAATAAGCCCCCATACACTGCCAACATGATTCTGCAGCCTGATCACAATCCCTCAATCCAAGTTCGATGTTATATCTGAACCAGACCAGTGTTGGTGGTTTAATTGCACATTTTCTAATTATTAGAAGCATATTGTTGATAGCTACTGATAGGTGATGTAGCACTTTGAGCCTGACCAGACTTTAGCACTGGCCTGATTAGAGTAGGCCTCTTGTCCTCAAGAGTGACCTTGCAGGTGTCTATGAGTCAGAAGCTGTCTAAGTGGGGAAGTAATTTAGGCTGATGCTGATAACATGAGGAGGGTTTCATCATGGCTCCAGCGAAACAAACCACCACAGCTTCCTGCACATTGATGTGGTACTAAGCTATTGGGGGCCTGGCCATTTAAAAAATATGTGAGCAAGGGAGATCCAATCAGAAAGCAGTAATCAACTATCACCATTAATAGGTATAAAATACTTGTATTAGATTGTTTAGGATCTGATTGGATCTCCAACATAGGTTCATTCAGTCCCAACAGTTTGGCTTGTTGCTTCACACTGGGATGGTGGTAAGATCATATGAAGTTTAGCAGAATAAACTAATTTATTTTCTTTATTTTTCTTTACTTTTGGGAACAGCTCGCCAGAACTACATCATTGCCTAGGGTCAACAACATTATCTGTATAGGACCTAATTTTCTGAACCAGATGCTTCACCTGAGGCTGACCAAGCTCACTTGACCCATCTAATCGCTTTTAATCCAACCAAACGTTTGTATTATTTAATGCTTACACCAGGAGTTAATTGAGCCTCAGAGATTTTTTAAATTTTTAATTCGGAAATGAGGTTTTGCTATTTAAACACCTAATTCTAGATTTTGGTTGTCGTCATAATGGTATTTCCTAGAACTACTTCTTCTTTTTAATTTTATTACAATAAGATTACAACACTGCATATACCATAATCAAGGATGGCAATTATGTATGTATGTATAACCTGGGCGGGGGGGAAGGGAAGAGAAGAAAAAGAAAAAAAGAATATCCCTTAAACATAACTTTAGAAATTCTTCTTTAACTATGCCAATAATTTAGCTTTGTTTTCTTTTAAGCGTTGAAGGTATTTGAAGGTTTGTCCTGCTTTGTTTACAACATGTCTGCTCCAAATTCTCATGCTGAGGATGACATCTGGAAGTTGTTCAAAGCCAAGAAAATTTTGATTGCTTCTGAAATCTATGTGCTGTTTCCGTTTCTTCATGGTCTACGAGATGAGGAAATAATATCTGAAGAAGTGTTTAAGGTGACTGTTGTAGTCTGTGAATTCATTATTGGTCCCAACTGAGCATTCAGAGCACCTAGACTTTCTTAGAGTCAAACCAGATGTGATGGAGCTATCATTCATGTATCCACCCCATTCACAAAGTAGGGTGGAGTCTGTCTCTAAGAGTAAAAGGGGTGGGGGGGAGAGGGTTGCTGAACCCTTCCCCTTCTTATGCCTTACTTCCCTATGCTCAGTTACTCTTCACATCCTCCTTTCCCATTGCTGATACTGGAAGTGAGCCATGACTGGAGAAATGGCTAGAGCTGTATACTGAGTGGAGGTAAGGCACAGGAGGAAAGAAGATGTAGTGTTTCTCCCAGGTGTTGTCTTTTTAATGTTAAAGAGAGGAGTGAAGCAAGAGCTGAAGTTGTTCAGAAGCAGCAGTTTTACAAGCAATATTACCACATTTATTCCAATAGTTGTGAATAGGGAAACTTGCAGTAATGCTGCTTGTGAAACAGCTGCTTGTGAGCAGTTTTGGAACATCCTATTTCACACAGTGTCCCACTGGATGCCTCTGAGAAGCCCACAAGCAAGAGGTGAAGGCATGCCCTGTCTCCTGCTGTTGCTCCCCTGCAACTTAGAGGCATCTTACCTCTGAGGCTGGAGGTGGCCTATAGCCACTAGACTAGTAGCCATTGATAGACCTGTCCTCCATGAATTTGTCTAAGCCCCTTTTAAAGCTATCCAAGCTAGTGGCCACCACAACATCCCATGACAGAGAATTCCATAGATTAATTATTGGCTGTATAAACAAGTACTTCCTTTTGTCTGTGCTAAATTTCCTGGCCATCAGTTTCATGGCTTGATCCCTGGTTAGGAACATAGGAAGTTGCCATATACTGAGTCTGACCATTGGTATATCTAGCTCAGTATTGTCTTCACAGACTGGCTGTGGCTTCTCCAAGGTTGCAGGCAGGAATCTCTCTCAGCCCTATCTTTGAGATGCCCAGAAGGGAAGGAACTTGGAACCTTCTGCTCTTCCCAGAGCGGCTCCATCCCCTGAGAGGAATATCTTACAGTGCTCACATGTGGTCTCCCATTCATATGTAACCAGGGCAGACCCTGCTTAGCTAAGGGGACAAGTCATGCTCGCTACCACAAGACTAGCTCTCCTCTCCAAGGTAACGTGTGCCCTTGAGTTGGTGTCAACTTCTGGTGACCACAGAGCCCTGTGGTTGTCTTTGGTAGAATACAGGAGGGGTTTACCATTGCCATCTCCCACGCAGTATGAGATGATGCCTTTCAGCATCTTCCTATATAAGTGCCTCCCATAGCCTAACATACCAGTGGGAATTCGAACCGGCAACCTCATGCTTGCTAGGCAAGTCATTTCCCGGTGTGCCAATAGGTTCTAGTGTTGTGAGAGAGGGAGCAAAATGTCTCTGTGTCTACTCTTTCTACTCAATGCATAATTTTATAAACCTTAATCATGTCTCACCTTAGTTGCCTCTTTTCCAAACTAAAAGGCCCCAGATGTTGTAGCCTTGCCTCATAAGGAAGGTGCTTCAGGCCCCTGATCATCTTGGTTACTCCCTTCTGCACCTTTTCCAGTTCTACAATGTCCTTAAAAGATGGTGACCAGCACTGCACGCAGTACTCCAAATGTGGCCACACCACAGATTTGTATAAGGGCATTATAATATTAACAATACAATTTTAATGTTCTGAATAATCCCTAGCATGGAATTTGCCTTTTTCACAGCTGCCTTGTCCTGAGTCGACACTTTCAAAGAGCAATTGACAGTGTCTGACACTTTCAACACACACTTTCACCAAGACCCCAAGATCTCTCTCCTGGTTAGCCACCGACAGCTCAGACCCCAACAGTGTATATGTGAAGCTGGGTGGGCGGGTTGCCCCAATATGCATCACTTTACACTTGCTTACGATGAACCACATTTGCCATTTGGTCACCCACTCACCCAGTTGGCCACCGCACATACTCAAATGGCCTCTCTGAGGCCCTAGGCCATGCCAGGCCTCACAGAGGCCATTTGAGCATGTGGGGTGCCCATTTTGTTTTCAGTGGCCATTTTTTAAAAAAAACAATCATTTTAAAAAATGGCCACTGTACATGCTCAAATGGTCCCTGTGAGGCCCCAGAGGCCTGCGGAGGGAGGGGTAACCTTTACAGACTCCCCCCCATGGGCTATAGGAAGCACCCCGAAGGGGCTACAGGTAAAAAATATTTTTAAAATTTAATATAATATAAGTCACTGTACACATATTCAGTTTGGCACTATGTACAGAGAATCAGGGTTGTGAATACTGAGCTGAAGCTTGTGATCTAGGATTGTATTCATTTGTTCTTACTTTGCTTCTTGTGATCAGTGTGTATGTATGTATGTATTTGTTTATTTCGGCCCAAGGCCAGCATAAATACAAGAAAAAGAAGGGAAACAACAACAACAAAAACTTGTGATAAGTGAGTTAAATGTGAGTTAAATGTGATGATATGGCTGTTAATGATGAGTTTGTCTTTGAATCTTAGTATTAAGGCCCACTGGGAGTTTCTTGCTCTCTTTCTCTCATTTGAACTGTCGTTCTGAAATACTAGAATATATTCCAAGCAATGACACAGTTTACTCTGCATATCCTTTAATTATTTTCAGAGTATCTGGGAAAAGTCAAATTCTCCATTTATTTTTAAAACTTATGTAATAGTGATGCTAGTAGATGCATAGTAGAGAATTAGACAGGCACTTCTGTTTAGTTTTCCAAGTACACCTCCACATAGTATTTGGGTATTTCATGAGCCCCAGCATACTGAAATTTGTAGTTTTCCAGCATTTTTTGATCTGGCTACGTCCACTGCTAAATAGTTTTAGAAATTTTAAAAGATTAGTGAGCTTGACTTGTATTTTTGAGCTGATATTATAATAAAGTTATCTGAAAGATGGGTGTCAGATGTCTTGACAGGGGGCGCAATTTCAGTGCTTGCCCTAGGTGCTATTTCTCCTAGATACGCCTCTGGTTGCTATATAGTTTGTCTATGAATGTGTTTCTGAATGTGAGATGAATGGTGTGTGGTTTTTCCTTCTAGGAATGCAAAGAGAAGGTAGACGCAAATCCAGATGTTATGCATGAAGAAATATACAATGTACTTGAAAGGATAAACAGTGTGCCAGCACTAAGGAAGCTCTTCTGCAAGGAAAATCTGGATGTGTATCCACATTTAAAGTCCATTTATGAAGATTTGGAAAATGGTAAGTATTCATGTTAGCTATGCTACACACACCAAATTAGGCTTACAGATAAGTACAGAAGAAGTGGGGTGGGGGAAAGCACCCAAAACAGAGCCTAACAAAAGAAAAGCGGATAAGTGCAGAAAATATATCCTCTCTAATAAAACGCTTGGTGTCCGTCCGTGGACGGACACCAAGTGTGTGTCCGTGCCTCCCTGCCCTGTTCTGCGCCTGCGCGAGCGCAGGCCCAGAACAGGGCAAGGGAGACACACTCGCCGGCACCCAGCAGCCATCTTGGGCGGCCAGAAGCGGCCGCCCCGAAGAAGCCGGAGAGGCGGCAGCGGGAAAGTGACTGAGGCGGCGGCGGAGCTGCCGCCTCGGCCATAATAGATGGAGGCCGGGGGCGGAGTGGAGGCCATGTAACCTTAAAAAAAAATTTACTCCCGCGGCCGACGCCGCCGACTGCCCACCCTCCCTCCCAGCTGCTGAGTCCCCCTTACCCTGGCCGACTGCTGTCGGCCGTACACAGCCCTTAATTTAAGAGGCAGAGAGGAGCTCGCAAGCAGAGCTCCTCTCTGTGCAAAGCCTCTTGCTGAACTGCCGCTTTGGGCGCTTGCGTCCCTTGCGCCCAAAGCGGCAGTTCGGCAAGAGGCTTTGCACAGAGAGGAGCTCTGCTTGCGAGCTCCTCTCTGCCTCTTAAATTAAGGGCTGTCTACGGCCGACAGCAGTCGGCCAGGGTAAGGGGGACTCGGCAGCTGGGAGGGAGGGTGGGTGGTTGGCGGCGTCGGCCGCGGGAGTAAATTTTTTTTTTTAAAGTTACATGGCCTCCGCTCTGCCCCCGGTCTCCGTCTCCCCGGTCTGGCGGGGGCAAGTGCCTGGGCCGATTTGGCCCTTAAAGGTAGGGGGGGAACGGCGGAGGGAGGGGGAATGGCGGCGGGGGGCCAGGAGCGCCGTTACTAGCGCCCGTTATTCAACGGGCCAAAATTCACTTGTTTAAGATAAAATTCCAATGCAACTCAAGCATGCATTCTTCACTGGGGGGAAAGAATCAAGAAATCACAGTGTTTCAAAAGTGTTTCGCAGTGTTTCACATTAACAGATAGCTGATGTACCTTAGCAGGTGGCTAAGAGTATGAGCCAAGAGCTTCCTGGTTCAAATCTCTCCTTAGTCATGTACTCACCAGATGGCAGGCAAATGTCTGTGCTTCAGCTCTCCACCTGCAATATGTGGGTGACATGCAGACTAAGTTACTCAGTATTACCACTCAGGTGTTACTCTAAAGCATGGATTCTCAATGTTGGTTCCCCAAATGTTATTGTACTTCAACTCCCATAATCCCCAACTGAAGGCCACTGGGGCTGGGGATTATGGGAATTGAAGTCCAATAACATCCAGGGACCCAACGTTGAGAATCCCTGCTCTAAAGTACCACTTAATTTCAATAGGACTCACCGGGTTGTTTTGTTTGTTTATTTTATTCAATTTTTATACCTCCTTTCATAAGACATCCTAAGGAAGTTTACAAAATACAATAAAACTTCATAGAAGTCACATTTAAACCCTTAAAATCAGTTAAACAGTAACAATCATAAAACACCAAAACAACAACCATAAAAAAGATAAACAGAAGCAGGAGAGCTGAAAGACCCCAGCAGCCCCTAAGGGGTAAACGCCTGAACAAATAAAAAGGTCTTTAGTTGTTTTTAAAAAGCAGCCACAGATGTCAAAGAGCGGACATCACTATGAGAGCATTCTGGAGCTTGGGGGCAACAACAGAGAAGAACCTGTCCTGTGCGCATGATAATGTAGTCTCTCTCAGCATTGGCACATGGAGCAAAGGCCCCTCTGACAACCTTGCTGGGTGGGCAGAAACCCTTGGAAGCAGGCGGTGCTTCAGGTATCCAGGACCAACAGTGTTAAGGGCTTTAAAAGTAACTAGCTGAACCGGGTGCAGAGCATCTGTGCCTCTAGTTCTCTTCTCAGCTTTCCTCTCGCCTCCCCCCCTCCCTGGCCACTGCTTTTCTCTCGCCTTCTTCCTCTTGCACTCCCCTGCCCCCGGTCGCTGCTTTCCTCTCGCCCTCCCTGCCCATTGGCCGCCGCTCAGCCGTTCTCCTGGCCAGCAGTTCATTTCCCCCCATCTGTCTGTCCCTGTCGCTATCCAGCTGCTGCTCGGGAACTCTCGTGAGAGCTGCCACGCATGGGATTAGTGACAGGTGTGCTTGATAGATAGATAAATAGATAGATAACTAACCAGCTTTAAATGATGTCGGCCACTGTTCTATGTTGGAGGGTTGTTCGTAGGGATCACTGAAAACTTCTGTGAAATGCACTGTATAAATGCTAAGCATAATCATCATCATCTCAATACACTTTTTATAAGTACTCCTGCCCTATGTGTAACCAAGCAACCTGAGTGGTACATCAGACAAGTTACATGTCTGGACGGCATTGTTATTTTGTTTTGATAAGTGGTTGACTGGAAGGCTGATTTAAAATAGAGGCCAGCAACTTAAGGCCCTTAAATTGGGCTAAATCTGGCTCCTTGAGAGGTGCAACTTGGTGCTGAGAAAATGGAAGTTGTGGCAGTAGACCTTGTTGGCAGGCCACGTTTGGGACTAGATGGTGGGGCACTGGCCCAACAGCTGTCAAATCTGTCACTCGCTTTTCAAACTGGACCTCCAGGAAAACTAGTTGATTATCAGGCCTGCAGTTCTGACAAGGTCCTGTACTTTAATTCTTATCCTAAATAGGGTTTGTCTTCATGTGTTTGTTTCAGCGCTCCAGAAGGCTGAAAACAGCATTGAACAGAGGAGCATAAAGGGACACCAGACAAAAGACAGCAGTCCCGAGACTTCTGCCAGGAAACGATGTGAGTAGCAATGAAGCCTGTGAAGGATTTTGGAGTATAAGAGGTGGAAGGAGAGAGCTAGACACAGATTTAAATACCGTATTTTACAGACTATAAGATGCTACGGACTATAAGACGCACCTTAATTTTAATCCAGTTTTTCAGAGTTTTAACATATTAAACTGTTAAAACATATAAGACGCTCCTGAATTTTGGCGGATATTTTTCGAGGAAAAAAGCGAGTCTTATAGTCCATAAAATACGGTATGTTTTTTGCCAATACAGTGCATTGTGGGATACTGGAGAACTTCCCCCTCCAGATCCCTGCTCTGGACATCACCATTGCGCTGCTCATGTGGGTGGCAAGCGGCAGCAGCAGGAGCGGGCTTGGGTCATTTGGGTGTGGGAAGGTAGGATCATTCCTTCCCCCTGCCAGCCGACCTGAGTTTGGTTGTGTGCAAGACCTTCTTAGCTCTGTTGCTCCCTCCTCACACATCCAGATCAGGACTGTGGTGTGGGAGGGGTTGTTAGCCCTTTCCCACCATGCTGCAGTTCTGATGTGGTCCTGTATTTTAATTCTTATTCAAAATATGGTGTGTCTTCATGTGTTTGTTTCAGCACTCCAGAAGGCTGAAAACAGCTCTGCTTCTGAACAGAGAATCAAAAAGGCAAGGCAGAAAAAAGGCAGTAGTCCTGAGACCCCTGCCAGGAAGTGGCGTGAGTAGCAATGAAGCCTGTGAAAGAATTTAGAGTATAAGAGGTGGGAAAAGAGAGCTAAACTAGACACAGGTTTAAATATGTTGTTTGCCCACACAATGCATTGTGGGATACTGGAGGACTTCTCTGGATATCACCACTGTGCTGCTCATGTGGGTGGCGAGAAGCAGGAGTGGGCTCTGGTCATCTGGGTGTGGAGAACTAGGATGCTTCCTTCCCACCAGCCAACCCAAGTTTGGTCATGTGCACAACTTTCTTAGCTCTGTTGTCCCCTTCCTCACACATCCAGATCAGGACTGTGGTGTGGGAGGGCATGTTAATCCTTTCCCACCATGCTGTATTTCTGACATGATCCTGTATTTTAATTCTTATCCAAATTATGTTTTGTCTTCACGTTTTCGCTTCAGTGTTCCAGAAAACAGAAAACAGGTCTGCTTCTGAACAGAGGAGCAAAAAGGCACAGCAGACAAAAGACAGCAGGCCTGTGACCCCTGCCAGGAAGTGGCGTGAGTAGCAATAGAGCCTGTGAAAGATTTTGGTGCCTAAGTGGTAGAAAGAGGGAGCTGAACTAGACACTGGCTTAAATACATTGTTAGCTCTTCCATTTCTGTTTTTGTAAACAGTGAGGTCATTTTCATGAACAGCATTTCTTTCCTGCTAGATGAGGACATCTCACATGGGTTATTCTTCCCACATGCTACAGATGGCAGGACAAATCAATTAAGGAAAGCCTTTATAAGGCTGGGAAGGATAGGCCCTCCTGTTTGTCCTGCATCCAGTTCCTGAGAAACTCTCCTTCTCTCTTAGCCAAGCCTTCCCTTTGTTTGTTCTGGTCTTTTCTTCACTTCTACCAAACTCTCCTCCTTTCTGGGCACTGTTTCCTCTTTTGTCTCCACTTAGTTTCTTCCCACTTCTGTTGTTTCTCCAAAAAACACCACCACCTTATTCCTCCCTGCTTCAATGGAGCATTCTGGGGGCAGAATTCAACACACATTTTTCTTCCAAAGGGGAAGAAGTCTTCAGGTTGTTTTGCCTGCTGGTAGGCCCCACAACCACCAGGTGCTAGTGCACACTCGAGCCTTAGGTCCACTGACAACCTTGCCATCCTCACTTGAGCCGATGGAAGGGAGACAGGATACTGACCCCATGGAAGGAACTTCAGGGCCCTACTCCAAGATTCACAGTGCACCAGAAAGCACAGCTATCCACAGGCACCTCAGCAGTCTGAGATGCACCCAGACTTGGAGCTCAAGCTCGCACTTCCTGCCAGCAACACCATGGCCTTGCAGGGCCCTGCAACTCATCTCCTGGAGCCACCCGAGCGGCTGTGCTGTGCGGCAGCAAACAAGGCCCAGAACCCTGATGAAATCACGGAGCTCCCTCAGGGGCCTCCGGGAGGTGAGCCCCATGTGGAGGGAGTGAGAGGACTAAGCTCTGTTGGGGGAAAAGATCCTCCTCTACTGCTCCTGGGCCCAATAGTTCCACCTCAGTGCTTTCCCCCAACGACCTATTTGGAGGCCAAACACCCATTGGAGGAGCAAATCCACAGGAACCTGCTGTGCCTGTATAGCCAGCGCTCTACCCAAGCCTGTGGGGGATGATGGTGTGCCAGCTCCAGCGGACCCTGCCTTACCTGAACCAGTAAGACCAGGGCCTACACGTCCTATGTGGCCCTATCCACCCCAACACAATACCTCCAGTGACTGTCACTGGTGTCTGTCTTACATTTCTTTTTAGACTGTGAGCCCTTAGGGGACAGGAATCCATCTTATTTCTTTATTATTTCTCTATGTAAACTGCTTTGGAAACTTTTGTTGAAAAGTGGTATGTAAATATTTGTTGTTGATCTCCCCGCACCCCCCTGAAAGGCTTCAAGACCTGGTTCTGCCCACCTTCCCTGTGGAGGTTCCAGCTGCCTGGCAACCATGGTATCAGGGTGTGCTTACAAAATCCCTGCAACAAAATCAGCATTCCAAGTCCTCCAAAAAGTGGTTTTAGGACCAGGAAAATTTCATCCTCTTCCTCTTCTTCTTCCTCGCCAAGTTAAGATACCTTACCTAGAAAGACAAGGAAGAGTTATAAGCATAAGAAGTTCCAAAAGTCAAAGTCCAAAAAATCTAAGAAACAGTCCAGATCCAGAATGGATCAGGTTTCCCTTTCACATTCATCAGCTATTTCCACATATGATTCTCCAGATCCCCATCCTGGAAGCCTGATGTAACCCATCCGACCCCACAGCCCACTAACCCAGTTGATGCGCCCGTGGACATTCCAGACAACCCAGATCTAGATGTAGACTCTAAAGAAGAGGGGGAATGGTCTGATGATCAATCCACTGAACTTGCCTAACCGTCACGACGCAGACAGTTCATAACAAATGACTTGTCTCATCTCTTCCATAAAGCAATTCATATGCTGAGGTTACAGCAAACGCAAACCCAGGAACAACTACTGCCCTCTAGAGAGGCACTGATGTTCCCTACTCCCTCAGCACAGGAACTCCTGTTCCCCTTTCCAGAGTGTTTCTCCAAAGCAGTTAAACAGGAATTTCAATCTCCATCCACTCATAGAAAACCCAGGGGCGTAGCTAGGGGAGAGGGGGCCTGTGTTCGCCCCTCTCCCCGGTGGCTGCTCGGAGTGAGGGAGATTAAAATAAATAGGGAGGGGTGGAGCTGGGGGGCCCTCAGGAGCTGGAGGGCCCAGGTTCTTTGGACCCATCTGCTCAGTTATAGCTACACCCCTGAGAAAACCAGCTCCACTTGTGAATAAACTTTATATCCTTGTTCACACAGCTTCAGATATGTTCCAGGTTCCTCCTGTAGATGCTCCTGTGGTGGCTCTGATATTGGGCGCGATTCTACCATGTGATGGCGATTCTTCCTTAAAGGATCCCACAGAGGAAAAACTGGAATCCCAGTTGAAAAAAAGGCCACAAAGCAATGTCATTCTCTATCCATGGCAGCTTCAATTATGGTGATAGCATCTCTCCTCTGCATGGATGAGCTCCTACAATCCCCACCCGCTGATGTCCTCCGCCAGTGTGAGACACTATTTAAAATACAAAAGGCACAAGCTTTTATCTCTGATGTGACAGATTCAACCAGATTTTCATCATGCTCCACAGCATCCACGGTGGTGGCCAGATGGGCATCTATATTATGAATTCTCCTGGGTGTGCCTTGGAATGTGCGTCCCAGCGCCCAGCTGATTGTCTGGGCAGCGGAGGTGCCTGATTGGCTGAGGTGCACCCAGGAGGATTGGTCGCTGTGGCGGCGGCAGGCCTAGCCCGGCTGCGGAGGCAAGGCCCTGGAGGAGGGAAAGAAAGTCTGTGTGGGGGTGGGGAGGAGAGGTGGCTGGGCCTGGCACAGGCTGGCCGTGGTTAGGAAGCAGAGACTGGGGCAGAAGGTGGTGGGGGAAGAGGTAACCGCTGGCCCCAAAGAGCGTACAGATGCTCTGTGTGGGGTCGGCTAGTTTTATTTATTTCACAAATTTGTATACCACCCACTACCAAAGTCTCTAGGGGGTTTACAGCATAAAACAAACCAAGATCAAATTAAAATACCCATAAAAACACACCAACTAATTAAAAAGCTTGGCTGAAGGAATGTGTCTTTTGGTTGTTTCCTGAAAACCAACAAGGATGGAGCAGCTCTAATCTCCGTGGATGCTGTGGAGCATGATGAAAATCTGATTGAGTCTGTCACATCAGAGATAAAAGCTTGTGCCTTTTGTATTCTAAATAGTGTCTGACACTGGCGGAGGACATCAGCAGGAAATGCATTCCATAGTCCTGGGGCAACCATAGAGAAGGTTTGCCTTTGAGTTGCCACAAGACAAGCTGGAGGCACCCTCAGATGAACCTCTCTTGAAGATCTTAATAGGCGGTGGGGTTCATAATGGAGAAAGTATTCTCTTAAATACTGTGGGCCCAAGCCATTAAGGGCTTTATAAGTAATAACCAGCACTTTGTATTTTGCCCAGAAACCTATTAGTAGATCTTTTAGAACTAGAGTAATATGGTCTCTATGGGATGTCCCAGAGACCTATCTGGCAGCAGCATTCTGCACCAATTGCAGCTTCCGAACGATGTACAAAGGCAGCCCCACTTAGAGTGTATTGCAATAGTCAACCCCGGAGGTTACCAGCATTTGCACCACCGTCTTAAGATCACTCACTTCCAGGTAAGGGCACAGTTGGTGAACCATCTGAAGCTGATAGAAAGCACCCCTGGCCACCACTTGCACTTGAGGTATCAGGGAGAAGGTTGGGTCCAAAAGTACTCCCAAACTGCGAACCTGTTCCTTCTGGGGGAGTAACCCCATCCAGAAAAGGCAGATCTATCCCATTTCTTGAACTGCGTCTTCCTACAGTGAGCACCTCTGTCTTGTTTGGATTCGGTCTCAGTTTGTTATCCCTCATCCAGCCCATTACTACCTCAAGGCACTCATTTAAGGAAGTTATGCCATTGCCTGGTGAAGTAGATTTGGCTGTCATCAGCGTACTGATAATACCCTGCACCAAATCCCTTGATGATCTCCCCCAGCAGTTTCATGTAGATGTTAAAAAGCACTGGAGACAAAACGGAGCCCCAAGGGACACCATACAAAAACTCTCTCTTTGTAGAGGAGCAGTCTCCAAATAATACCTTCTGAAATCTTCCTGAGAGGTATGAGCAGAACCACTGCAAAGCAGTGCCCCCTACACCCAGTCCCTGCAGGCGATCCAGAAGGATACCATGGTCGAAGGTATCGAAAGCTGACCAACAGTGTCGCACTCCCTCTGTTAATTCTCTTTTGAAGATCATCCATCATCATCATCAACAGCAAATATTTATATACTGCTTTTCAACAAAAGTTTCCAAAGCTGTTTACACAGAGAAATAATAAATATGATGGATCCCTGTCCCCAAAGGACTCACAACCTAAAAAGAAACATAAGGTAGACACCAGCATCAGTCATTGGAGGTACTGTGCTGGGGGTGGATAGGGCCAGTTATTTTTCCCTTGCTAAATAAAGAGAATCACCACATTAAAAAAGTGCCTCTTTGCCAAGTTAGCAGGGAAACTTGGTCATCATGCTGACCAAAGCTTTCTTCACCTGGAGGTGTGCACAAAACTGCCTGGCCTGGTTGGGTTCGAGGCTGAACCGGCCTCGAACCCAACTGGGCCATTTTGGTCAGGCACCCCCTCAAACTCCCCCCCCCGTTTGGTTCGGGTTCGGTGGGGTTCTCAGACCAAAAATTGTTTTTGTTTTTTGTTTTTAAATTAACCTTGTATACCCCTCGGGGGTGTTCCTGGAGATGGTGGGGGGTGTCACACAGAGGTTCCCCCTCCCCTTGCTGGTCTTCTGAATCACCCCTCACCCCATTTGGGTGCTCTTTGGCCAGTTTTCGGCCTTCACCTGGCTGCCCGGTGGCCATGTCAGGGGCTTGGCTCCTGCGCACATGGCCTCTGCATGGCCCGGGTTGTAAACCGCCCTGAGCCATTTTGGAAGGGTGGTATATAAATCAAATAAATAAATAAATAAATAAATAAATAAATAAAAAACTTCAGGGCCTGGGCCATGCGGCAACAGTGCCCATACTGGAACTGACAGCGCAACGTCACAAGGACAGGCAACCAACCCAGTCAACAGTTTGTGCAACAAACCCAGGCAGGGATCATGACTCCTCAGCATTGGGTGTGAGAGGCCACCTATCTCTCTTCTTCCACATCTGGGGAAACACAATATCAGACAAGTGGGTCCTAGACACCATTCTGCACAGATTCAAAGTAGAGTTAATTGCCTTTCCAACGACTGCTTCCTACCCAGTCCACAGTCCTGTTCTCCTACAAAACACAGCAACCTACTCCTCACAATCCTCCACCTCCTGGATATTTCTACCATAGAACCGGTTCCAGAACAACAAAGGGGCATGGGCATGTACTCTATTTTGTTTACCATGCCCCGAAAAGACAGCTCCTTAAGGGCCGTATTAGACCTACAATTCCTAAACAAATGGGTGAAACAAAGGAGGTTCTGTATTGAGATGTTTCGCTCCATCACAGAGGCATTGCACCACGCGGACTATCTTGCATAAGTGGACCTGACTGAGGTGTACCTACCACCTGGCAAGTTGCCACCTTCTTTGGTCCGGGTATGCGGGACAGTATTTTCAATATAAAGCCCTTCCTTTTGGATTGTCATCCACTCCCAGATTTTTACAGAAGTCCTGGTTCCACTGATTGCACATCTCCGTCTCAAGAAGATCAGAGTCTTTGAATATTTGGAAGAATTCTTGATCCAGTCACAGTCCAAACAAACTGCAAAATCAGATGTCCAAGTCGCCCTGAAAACTCTGATGGAACAAGGGTTCTTTGTGAACGAGGCAAAGAGCCACCTGTTACTGTTTATGCAAATATAGCACCAGGGCTCCTCATAGACACACTTCACGACTGTCTGTTTTTCCTACCGAACCATATACAAAATATACAAGTCCTCATCCAACAGATTTTCTCCAAAGCTACAGTACCACTGCTCCACATAGCACAACTACTAGGTTTGATGGTGGGTGGCATCTTTTGAAGCAGTACTGTGGGCCGATCTTCACCTTTGTCCACTACAGTGGTTCCTCTTGCTGCATCAACAGGTGATTTTGCAGCGCCAACAGATCAAAGTAGAGCTACCTTGGTCCATTCTGCAATCGTTGCAGTAGTGGGTACTGTCAGGAGCCTGTCCGTCCGGCATCCGAGTCAGTGTCTCTGTCAGGGCTGCTGGAAGTTCCTCGGCTTCCTCTCCAGTCCGTCTGTCCAATGTCTTTGTTGAAGTCTCGGGCAGGGTCGCAGGTAGCTCCTCGGAGTCCTCCCTGGTCTGCAAAGAAAACACAAGAGAACACTTTACTAGAATTATCGGGTTCAAACTACTTCCCCCACAACCTGGGGAGCTGTAGCCTCAACTTGGCCTGCCTCAGCTTCTTCCTGCGGCCCGACAGATGAACTCTCCCCCAATTGCTCTGCTGGAGGGTTGCCAACTTCCTCCTCCTCTTCGCTATCCGAGGGTAAGGGCATGATAGGTACATCCGTTACATCGTCACAAGGAAAAACATTGTTGGATCCAACCAGGATAATAGTGATGACCGACACCAGTCTTTTGGGTTGGGGTGCCTGTTGCCTTCAGCACCCCACACAAGGCAAATGGTCACCACAGGAAAAGTGCCACTACATCAGCTGGCTAGAGTTGAGAGCCATATGCTTAGCACTCCAAGCATTCCAACCTCTGTTGCTACACCGCTACATGTTGGTATGTACTGACAATGTCACAGCAAAGGTGCACATGAATGGGGGACTCGCGCAAAAGTTCTCCATGAAGAAGTGATGCTACTTCTACGCTGGGCAGAATCTTGCCTCTCCTCACTCATAGTGCATCACATCAGTGGATCCCTGAACAACCAAGCCGATTGGCTCAGCCGACAAGAACTCTCCAGGTTCTTCTCATGCATTCCCTGTGCAGAGGCAGAAGCAGTGGACGATCTCTTGTACCCATGACCCAAAGAACTCATGTACATGTTTCCTCCAGTCCTGTTGCTCAGTTGACTACTTTGCTGGATCTGATTGCTCAAGGTGTAGGTGATCCTAGTAGCACCACACTGGCCATGGAGATCCTGGTTCCCTGAAATTCTTCATCTCGCAGTTGCAGGTCCATGGTTTCTCCCCATGTCCCATGATCTCCTCGGTCAGGGTCCCATACACCATGACCCAGCGTGGTTCAGCTTGCCGCATGGCAACTGAGTGCAACATCATGAAGAGCCACGGCTATGACTCCAGGGTCCTCGAAACAATGCTTGCATCTGTGAAGGACTTTGCGCTGTCTCTTGTCTCAAAGACAGTGAAGGACAGACTAGTGAGTCAGAGGGCTAGAGGGTCAAGACATTGGTCATCCCTTCTCTACTGCTCTGACACTATCCCTTTGGAATGTAGATTGCTACTCTCAGGGACACTTCCTTCCTTCCAGCCACGTCCTTCCTCTCTCCTTTCTCCCCCCCCCCCCTGCCTTGCAACATTCAAGCTCCTCTCCCTTCACCATGTGTGCAGAGATGCAGAATCCATCTGCATCCAGCTAGCTAGCTAGATTAGAGATCCTAACTCCTCACTTTCCTATCTAGAATGGAGTTCTCTAATAAATACAATTCATATTCTTTTGAAACGATGAACTGGCTCCAAGTTACTTTACTCTCAGCATACATGCATGCCTAGCTAAATTCTGCTGTGTTGTGCCTCTGTGCACTCTGCTATAATGGAAAAGGGTTTCTCTTACCAGAGAGAATTCCCAACAGCATCTAGGCGCGAATCCACCAACAGGATTTACCAATGCACTTGGTGCGTCTTCCTTCATTGGTGCAAGAGGCAACAGCTTTCTGCAGATCAGTGTGATATACCAGAACTCTTACTGTTTCTTCACGACGGCTTTGACTGGGGTCTCAGGGCTAATACAATAAAATGTTATGCTGCTGCTCTGGCCAACTTACTTTCTCCTTCAGACAAGCATGGCCTCCATACACACCCACACCTCAAAGGGTTCCTAAGAGGCCCCACTCTCTCTTCACATCCAACTGTCTACAGATTCCCCACCTGGGATCTCCAGAAGGTGCTTAGAGTTCTTAACACTCCTTCATTTGAACCCATCTCATCTGTGGCACTTCGCATCTTGCCATGTAAACTGTTGTTCCTCATTGCCATCACATTGGCCAGACAAGTGTTGGAGTTGAGAGCCCTGTCTTCGAATCCCAATTTTTGTGTTTTTTCACCTGATTCAGTCAGGTTGTTCCCTGACCTATCATTCCTGCCTAAGGTTACCTCTGTATTCCACCGGTCCCAAGACATGATCTGCCTTCTCTTTGTCCCGTTCCAAACTACCCTTAAAAAAAAGAAAGAATGGTACAAGTTAGACATTCGTCGATGCCTCGAAAGAAACGTACTTGCCTTGGACTGCTTCCTTCAGGTCTATGGAAGCTCTATTCATATCATACTGTCTTCTATGGGCCAGAAGGTCTCAGCTACTACAATTGCACATTGGGGGGAAATATAAAAATAAAATAAAAATAAACCACCAGCAACAGTCGTAAAAACAAAAACAAAAAAACATTGGATAAAAGCTTGCATTGCCATTGCTTATGAGATTCAGCACCTGCCTCCACCTCACAAGCTGACAGTTCACTCCACCAGATTTGCTGCTAAGTCTGCTGCATGCTCTACAAATGCACCATTAGCCAAAATCTGCAGAGGGGCAATGTGGTTCCCTCTGTCCACCAAGCACTATAAGCTTGATGTTTGCTGTTCATCTCAGGCTACCTTCAGCAGACATGTACTCCAACATGTTCTTCTGCCCCAGTAGATGGTGATGCCCCCTCCTGGGTTGTCTTAGCTGTGGCATGTCCCACGTGAGATGTCCTTATCCAGCAGCAGAGAAAGGAGCATTGGTTACTTACCGCGAAGGCTTCTTCTTGCTGCTGGATTTAAGGACATCTGGACCTACCCATCCGGGCGTCCACGTCTACTGGTGTTTTTCAATTTTTTCTTCTATCTTCCACTTACCTTTTTTCTGCACCTTGACTTGGCTAAACAGAACTGGAAGGGGCTATCCTTCCCTGCCTTATAAAGGCTTTCCTTAATTGATTTGTTCTGCCCTCTGGAGCACGTAACAGAGCCAGCGTGGTGTAGTGGTTAGAGTGCTGGACTAGGACCGGGGAGACCCAAGTCTCCCCGGGGAGACCGGGGAGATCCTCATTCAGCCATGAAACTAGCTGGGTGACTCTGGGCCAGTCACTTCTCTCTCAGCCTAACCTACTTCACAGGGTTGTTGTGAAAAGAGAAACTCAAGTATGCAGTACACCGCTCTGGGCTCCTTGGAGGAAAAGCGGGATATAAATGTAAAAATAATAAATAAAAATAATGTGGGAAGAATAACCCATGTGAGATGTCCTCAAATCCAGCAGCAAGAAGCCTTCATAGTAAGTGACCAACATTCTTTTCCAGGGTAGGAGGCAGTAAATGTACCATCACAGGCTTGTGTGAAGCCATGGGACTGCTGCCTACCCTGCTGCCTCATATCAGAGCTGCCTGACTTTTCTACCTTGGTTTTTAATGAGGTAAGAAGAGAAAAGCCCCATCCTACCTGACAACCTTGTCTGTATGATCAGACTGTTCTCAGCATCTCCCTGCAGCCGGTCACGATCCCCACCAGGGTGTGTTGTGTCCCAGAGAGTTGCCTGAAGACACTCAGGGAGTTCATGACTGGGCCAACAGGGCAGCAATGTGCACTCAGCCAGCTGCACAAGGTGGGAAATGGGATGGTTCCCATCCCAGATAGGACTTGAGTCCCCACTGCAGCACAGGGAGTGGATACTGAGTTGGTCTGCTAGTTGGATGGTTTGGCTGCTCACCTAGGAACCACAGGGAAGACTGTCATCGGAAACACAGGGGAATATGTGTCATCCCTGACTTTATTCTCTCCATGGTTTTTCCTCCCCCCACAGCATCCAGCCTGGGATGTGCCATCCTGAGCGGGCAGCGCAGAATGGAGCAGCGGTACTTGAAAACCCTGGGGAAACTTCCAGACCTGCAGGTGAAGCTCGACGACATCCAGGGCCACCTGCATGGTCTGCAGAAGCAGCAGAAGTGCCTGCTAGTTTCCCTGAATTGCTGCAATCAGTCTGATAGGGACCTGGAGGTTGCAGGGTTGCAGAATCAAATGGATGACATCATTTCCCACCAGCAAGTGCTGCAGACATCAATGCTTCAGATTCTGGGAGAACTGGGTGTGGAAAAGCCTCTGCCCTGAGAGATTGTGCTCTCCCACAACTGTTCATTAATAATCATTGCTTCCTATTTTTCTGAGCATTGAGAAATTCCTGGCATTCAGCTGGTTTCTGGCTTCCCTTGGAGAATAAATTACTAGAGCCCTATGGTGTATATCTATATCTATCTATCTTATATGCACCTTTTGGAAGCCGAAAAATAAATTGGAGTGTTCAGCAATGAACGGCTCCAAGTTCTAGAGCAGGGGTTCTCAACCTTGGGTCCCCAGATATTGATGGACTTTAACTCCCAGAATCCCCAGTCAAAGGCCATTGGGGCTGGGGATTATGAGAGTTAAAGTGCAATAACATCTGGGGACCCAAGGTTGAGAATCCCTGTTCTAGAGCATAGCATACTCCCTAAGCAAACCCTGGTGAGTTATATCAAACATTATGCGTAGAGGGATTGTGAGAGATACAGATTAGCTATGTAGTGATAAGCAAAACAGTAAAATTTGGACTGAACATTAAGTGGTTAAAAAAATTAGAATGTAAGGACAGCCCTGCTGGATTAGGCCCAAGGCCCATCTAGTCCAGCATCCTGTTTCACACAGTGGCCCACCAGATACCACTGGAAGCCTGCCGGAGGAGTTGAGGGCATGCCCTCTCTCCTGCTGTTACTCCCCTGCAACTGGTACTCAGAGGCATCCTGCCTTTGAGGCTGGAGGTGGCCTATAGCCCTCCAACTATAGTAGCCGATGATAGACCTCTCCTTCATGAAGTTATCCAAGCCCCTCTTAAAGCTATCCAGGTTGTTGGCTGTCACCACATCTTGTGGCAGAGAATTCCACAAGTTGATTATGCGATGTGTGAAAAAATTCTTCCATTTGCTGGTCCTAAATTTCCCCACACTCAATTTCATGGGATGACCCCTTGTTCTAGTGTTATGTGAGAGGGAGAAAAATTTATATCCATTTTCTCCACTCCATGTATGATTTTATAGACCTCTATCATGTCTCCCCACAGTCATCTTTTTGAAACTAAATAGCCCCAGGTGTTGTAGCCTTGCCTCATAAGAAAGGTGCTCTAGGCCACTGATCACCTTAGTTGCCCTCTTCTGCACCTTTTCCAGTTCTACAATGTCCTTTTTTAGATATGGTGACCAGAATTGTACACAGTACTCCAGGTGTGGCTGCACCATTGTTTTGTATAAGGGCATTATAATATTAGCAGTTTTATTTTCAATCCCCTTCCTAATGATCCCTAGCATGGAATTGGTCTTTTTCACAGCTGCCACACATTGAGTCGACACGTTCAACGAGCTGTCCACCACGACCCCAAGATCCCTCTCTTGATCTGTCATCAACAGCTCAGATCCCATTAACGTACACTGTATACAAGAAGTTGGGGTTTTTCATCCCAATGTTTAACACTTTACACTTGCTTACATTGAACCACATTTGCCATTTTGTCACCCATTCACCCAGTTTGGAAAGATTCTTTTGAAGTTCCTCACAATCTGTTTTGGATTTCACTACCCGAAAGAGTTCGGTATCATCTGCAAATCTGGTCACCTCGCTGCTTACCCCTACTTCTAGATAATTTATGAATAAATTAAAAAGCACCGGTCCTAGTACAGATCCCTGGGGGACCTCACTTCTTACTTCCCTCCAATTTGAAAACTCTATATTTATACCTACCCTCTGTTTCCTTTCCTTCAACCAGTTAGCAATCCACATATGTACTTGTCCCCTTATCCCATGACTGCTAAGTTTCCTTAGGAGTCTTTGATGAGGAACTTTATCAAAAGCTTTTTGGAAGTCCAGGTATGCTATGTCAACTGGATCACCTTGATCCACACACTTGTTGACACTCTCAAAGTAGTCCGAAAGGTTGGTGAGGCAAGATTTACCTTTGCAGTAGCCATGCTTGTTCTCTCCATGCAGGGCCTGTTCTTCTATGTGCTTTACAATTTTTTCCTTGAGAATGCTTTCCATCAATTTGCCTGGAACGGATGTTAAGCTAACTGGCCTGTAATTTCCCAGATCGCCCCTGGATCCCTTTTTGAAAATCTGTATTACATTTGCTACTTTCCAGTCCTCTGATACAGAGCCCGATTTCAGGGATAAGTTAAATATTTTAGCAAGGAGGTTGGCAATTTCACATTTGAGTTCTTTGAGGACTCTTGAATGGATTCTGTCCGGCCCTAGTGATTTGTTTGCTTTCAGTTTTTCCAGACAGTTTAAGAACATCACTCCATCCCTGAAAAGCCTGTTTCAGGAACAGGTATATGCTCAGTATCCTCTGCCGTGAAGACGGACGCAAAGAACTTATTTAGCTTCTCTGCAACCTCCATATCCTCCGTAATAATCCCTTTCACTCCCTCATTGTCTAATGGTCCAACCGCTTCCCTAACAGTTTTCCTGCTTCTGATGTATTTAAAGAAGTTTTTGTTATCCCCCTTGATGCTTTTGGCTAAATGTTCTTCAAACTCTCTTTTTGCCTCCCTAATTATCACCTTTCAGTTCTTTTGCCAGAGTTTGTGTTCCTTTCTGTTCTCTTTATTTGGACAGGCCTTCCAATTTTGGAAGGAAGTCTTCTTCCCTTTTATGGCTTCCTTGACGGTACCTGTTAGCCATGCTGGCATCCTCCTGGACTTAGTGGTACCTTTCCTCTTTTTGGGTATACAGTCTAACTGGGCTTCTAGTATTGTGGTTTTGAGTAAACTCCATGCACTTTGGAGTGAAATGACTCTCCTGATTTTCCTTTTCAGCTTTCTTTACTCATACTCATACTTTACTCATACTTTGCTTTCATACTCCTCATTTTGGAGAAGTTTCCGCTTCTGAAATTCAAAACTTCTGTATGAGATTTCCTTGGTGATTCTCTCTCTGCATGTATGCTGAATTTGATTGCACTATGGTCACTGTTCCCTAAAGGGCCGATGACACTGACATCACGCACCAGGTCCTGGGTGCCACTCAGAATTAAGTCCAAGGTTGCCTTCTCTCTGGTTAGTTCCAAGACCAACTGTTTTAGGGCACAGCCATTCAGCGTATCTAGAAATTTGACCTCTTTGTCATTACCTGACTGTGGATTTACCCAGTCTATGTGTGGGTAATGGAAGTCACCCATTATTACAGCCCTGCCTCTCCTTGACGTCTCTCTGATTTCCTGCTGCAACTCCCAGTCACTGCCAGCGTTTTGATCTGGAGGGCGATAGCACATCCCCAGTAGCATGTTCCCTTTCAGCCCCTGTATTGTCACCCACAGGGTTTCTGTGGAGGACTCAAGTCCACCTAGGTTTTCTAGCTTGTTAGATTCTATGCCTTCTTTAATGTACAGTGCTACTCCATCTCCGAGGCATCCCTCCCTGTTCTTTCTATAGACTTTATATCCAGGGATAACAGTGTTCCACTGGTTCTCACTGTTCCACCATGTTTCTGTTATGCCCACTATATCTATTTCTGCATTAGCAACCAAGCACTCCAGCTCACCCATCTTGGCTTGGAGGCTTCTGGCATTGGTATATAAGCACCTATATGCTGAATCTCTTCCTTGGTGTCTGCTATCTTTCTTTTTACTCTTTGACCAGCTGGCACAGCCTTCTGTCTGCCCTTTATGTGCTTCTGCTCTGTCCCCTTCTGTTTTATTTGACTCCTCTGCATCCTCGCACTTTAAGGGATGGCATTTGCTGAACCAGGTACTGCCCAGCTCCTGTCGCCTATTCCCCAGGCATCATTTTTAAAAGCTGCTCTGCAATCTTTTTTATTTTAAGCGCCAGCGCTCTGGTTCTATCTTGGTTCAAGTGCAGCCTGTCCATTATATACAGGCCTTGCTTGCCCCAGTGTCCTAGTGCTTAGGAAATCTAAACCCCTCCTCCCGGCACCAATGTCTCACTGCTCTGCCTGTCTCACTGTACCTGTGCGTGGAACAGGTAGCATTTCTGAGAATGCTACCTTAGGGGTCCTGGACTGTTGGAAGTTAAGGACTTTGCGCTGTCGCTTGTCTCAAAAGACAGTGGAGAACAGACTAGTGAGTTAGAGGGCTAGAGGGTCAAGACACTGGTCATCCCTTCTCTACTGCTCTGACACTATCCCTTTGGAATGTAGATTGCTAATCTCAGGGTGACTTCCTTCCTCTCTCTCTCTTCTCTTCCTGTCCCTACTACCTTGCAACATGGCAAGCTCCTCTCCATGCACCATATGTGCAGAGAAGATGCAGAATCCATCTGCATCCAGCTAGCTAGCTAGATTAGAGATCCTAACTCCTCACTTTCCTATCTAGAATGGAGTTCTCTTATAAATGCCTTATATATTGATTTGAAACTATGAATTGGCTCCAAGTTACTTTACTCTCAGCATACACGCATGCCTAAGTAAATTCCGCTGTGTTGTGCCTCTGTGCACTCTGCTATAATGAAAAAGGGATTCTCTTACCACAGAGAATTCCCAACATGGACTTCAAAACGGTACCTATCAGCCTAAATTTGGTTTCCAGGAACTCCCAACTACATTTCCACACATCGTTGGTGCCGACGTGCACCACGACAGGTGTTTCCTCCCCAGCACTGCCTAACAGCCTATCTAGACGCTGCATGATGTCTGCAACCTTTGCACCAGGCAGGCAAGTCACCATGCGGTCAACACGCGGGTCACAAACCCATCTCTCTATACCTCTAATGATTGAATCACCCACTGTGATAGCCTGGACTATCACAAAATCCATCCTTTTTAATGGGGACAACCACCTCTGCTATAACGCCTCTAGCCACTCAGCCAACCAATGCCTAGTCACAGCCTTTCCTGTCTCAGCTAGGCTGTCCAGCCAGAATTGAACAAAATAGAGGAGGAGCCCCTCACACATTTGAAGAGATTGCTGTGGTGGCAGAGTGACGGAACCTTTTGAGGAGCTTAGTGTGATTCTACTTGCTGCACTCCTCCCCATGTGGCTCTTTGTTGGTCTCAGCTACTACGCAGTTAGAGAAGGTTGTGGCTGCTACACTGCGTGTCTGCTTGTTTTGCTGACATGGCTGCTTGGCCTCAGCACGGGGAACTTCACCCAAACATAGGAGAGATTGAAAAAAAAAACTTGTATCTTGATTCTGTAGCTGATAGTCATAACTATTCTTGGCTGGTGAAGTAATTTGTCTGGTTAGTTTTCTGATACCAAACGGGACTGTGGCATGCTAACTAGTTATCTGAGCCCTGAGCAGTTGATATCCAGTTTCTTAGAGGACAAGTGATGTTCAGCTAACCATGATGAAATGGCAGGGATGGCGGCTAGAATGACAATGGAAGAAAACTTGTCCATTCAAAGATAGGCTAGAGCCCATTTGGGGGCTTACTCCATGGTGGTGAAATCATAATTTTCTGCCATCATTGTGTCTATGCAGTATAGTCTGCCAGAAGTGTTCCAAGTGGTAAAGAGCCTGTTACATCTTGGCTCTCGTGAAGATATGGAGGAAGCTGTAACCAATTTGCACAACACTTTAAGGTTAAAATTGCAGATATCAGTTCTGCCTTGGACTCTAGACTCTGCTGAGTCTCTGGAAGTGTTGGACTGCCTGGCAGGTTTGCTACGTTCTCTGTAGTTTCATGCTGTTGTTTTTTTCTTTTCCACTTTTCTGCTGGGAGTACATGGGATACCAACCGATGTTTACTGCCTCCTGCAGGATGGGACCATAGGATTTCTGTTATTCAAATACTTCAACCTTTTTGTCATGTTTTAGGTACTGAATTGAAAAGACAGGTAAAGTATCCCAAGAGTTTACTAATATTTTATCTTATTTTTATTTTATTTATTGTTAAATTTGTATACCCCCTTTCATTAAAACAATCTCAAGGTGGTTCACACAGAAAAACTAAAACAACAATATTAAGTGATCTTGAGAATACACTCCGAGGCCAGATCTCCAGGCTTCCTCATTTCTGTCTGATGCAATGCTGTTTGGTCCTGCAAAGAGCATCTGCACCCAGCCTTGCCATGTTGCAACTTGGGCAACATGCATATATCTATAAATTCTACAGTGCAGTGGAAAATGAGACACAATGGCTTCTCCTGTGTGTTCTTCCCTTGGCCTTGTTGCTCCCTAGTTCACATTCACCCAGTCATACACACAGTTACTGAATTAGCTGGAATTCTGCTTGGGCTGTCTATCCCAAGCCATACTCATAGGTATATAGGAAGCTCCCTTATGCTGAGTCAGAGCAATGGTCCATCTAGCTCAGTATTGTCTACAGTAACTGGCAGTAGCTCCAAGGTCCCGGTGCAGAGTCAGCCGAGGGGGGCCAGGGTCCAGCCCCGCCCAGCGGCCCCTCTGACGACGTCCTGTGCACATGATGCCATGTGCACGGGATGTGCCTGAGCCCCGAGAGAATCTCCTCCCCACCCATGAGCGAGCACTTGCCCGTCCTTCAGGCAGCGCTTGCTGCCTGACACCATCTATTCCCCTTTCTCTCTCTCCAGATGCTTTCAGGCAGCAAGCGCTGCTTGAAATGACACGGAAGTGCTCGCTCAGAGCTCGAGGTCACGTGCAAAGGGGGCGTCACCTCGAGCTCCAAAGAGCCCAAGTGAGTGCTGCCCTGTCATTTCAGGCAGCGTTTGCTGCCTGAAAGCATCTTTCTCTTGCTCTCTGGAGGGAGAGAAAGGGGAATAGATGATTTCAGGGAGCAAACGCTGCCTGAAAAGGATGGGCAAGCGCTGGCTCGGGGCTCTTAGTAGCCCGGGTGTGGGCATGGGGAATTTGTTCAGGGCTCTTCCAGAGACCAAGGTACGCCCTCCCCCAGGGGTTTCAACGTCCCGTACCATTGGCAGCCTGGGTTCTTTGAATTTAATTTTTTTTAGTTTTCTGTATACCAGTGTGACTTCCAGTTCATCTTTCAACATAGTTATACTAAAACATCCATATTTGCTCTCATATAAATATTTTCTTCATATTTATATATCTAGTTGTTATGTCATAATCCTTATTTTCATCACCATAGTAATCCTTTAGTTTCACTACTATGACAAATTCCCCAACTGTTTTTACATTTCAAGTCCCGTTAGTAAATCCAAATTCACATTGCTTTTCATATACCACAGAAAGGGTTTCCAGTCTTCTACAAAACTTTCTATATGACTATCTCTTACGTTAGTTTTGCCATTTCTGCATATTCATATGCCTTCATCAACCATTCTTCTCTTGCTAGAATTTCCGCAGATCTCAATTTCTGAGCAAGAACCATTCTAGCCACCGTCGTAAGATATAGAAATAAATTTCTGTTTTCTTTCAGGATTTCTTCATTAATTATGCCCAACTGGAAGGATTCAGGACTCTTGTGAAATACACATTTGAAAATATTTTTGAATTCATCATAAATCATATCCCAAAACCTCTTTACCTCCCTGCAGGACCACCACATGTGGTAAAAAGACCCCTCGCTTTCTTTACATCTCCAACACTTCTTAGATACATTTTTATACATTAAAGCTAGTTTCTTAGGTGTTAAGTACCACCTGTACATCATTTTTATAAGATTTTCTTTTAAATTATAGCATGCTGTAAATTTGAGGTCTTTCTTCCATAACTTCTCCTAGGCCTCTAGATTAATATTATGACCTAACATCTTGTGCCCACTTTACCATTGTTGATTTTACCACTTCATCTCTTGTTTCTTCACATAATAACAGATTGTACATTTTTGTAATTAGTTTTTCATCGTTTTCACATAACTCTATTTCAAATTTTGATCTCCGCTCTTCAAAACCTATTTTCAAATCTTTTTTGAAAACCTCATTTAACTGATAATATTGAAACCAGTTAGTCACTCTTTCTTTTAGCTCTTCCTCCTTTTTTAATCCCCACTTATTATCACATTTATTCAACACTTCGTTATATGTCGGCCAACTAGTTTTCATATTTCCTTCTTTGCAGATAACAGCTTCTAGCAGAGATAACCAGAGAGGTACCTTGTTTTCTAAATATTTCTTATTTCTTTCCCAAACTGTTATCAGACTTCTTCTAATGTAATGGTTAAGAAAATCCCTATGTACTTTGGTCTTATCATAAAATAAATATGCATGCCAGCCAAATCTTCTGTCGAAGCCCTCCAAATCCAAAATTCTCAGGTTTCTTCTTAACACTATCCATTCTTTCTTTGAACCCGTTCGCACAATGGTGGCTATGCCCCTGCCAAGGTCCTTCCCAGCTCTACCTGGAGGTGGCAGGAATTGAACCTGGGAGCTTTTGCAGGCAAAGCAGATGCTCTACCACTGAGCTACAGCCCCATCCCCTAAGGGGAATATCTTACAGCCGACAGTGCTCACATGTAGTCACACATACAAATGCAAACAAAGGCAAGCCCTGCCAGAAAGGTTAGAACATGCCAGAGAGGTTAGAACTTTTTTAAAAGAAGAAATTCTAAATAAGATACTTCCCACTGACCTGCAGATACCACATTTTGCACGGCTAATCCTGCCACCAATTAACTAAACATCCTCCCCGCTGCACTCACTCAGTTACCTGTTGCTGTTCTCTGGATTGCACTGGAATCTGGTGGTTCTCTTTCGGGGTGTGTGTACAGTTGCAAGGGAGGCACATACTGACTGGCTCCTTACAGGTGCTTGCCTGGTGCTACTGTTTGCTTCTGCCTCTCCTCCACTCACGCTTGTAGTCAGTCACTGCTCAGAAGGGGGGGGGGCGAGGAGAGGCAGGGCTTCCATGTGCTGGCTGGCTTGATGTCTCCCCTGCTCTGGAGAGCCTGCCTAGCCGCCTGAGCCTCACTGCTGCCACTGCCATCTTGCAGCTCCAGCTCTACTCACCTGCTTCCATGGTGGCGGCAACTTGTGCTCCTGCTGGACACCTGCCTTCCTTGTACTGGAAGCAGCATGCAGCAGCACAGGAAAGGGCAGGCAGGGCATGACAGGTCAGGCTTGGAGGCAGGTGAACTGAGCAGATGTACTTCACACGCATACATTCTGGTTGCATGATCCCCTGCTAACTGGGCAAAGAGGCACCTTTTACCGTGGTGTTTCTCTTTATTTAGCAGGGGGAGAGTAACTGGCCCTATCCACCCCCAGCACAGTACTTCCAGTGACTGTTGCTGGTGTCTATCTTGTGTTTCTTTTTAGAATGTGAGCCCTTTGGGGACAGGGATCCATCTTATTTATTTATTATTTCTCTGTGTAAACTGCCCTGAGCTATTTTTGGAAGGGCGATACGGAAATCAAATTAACAACAACAACAACAACATTGGTTATGAGAGATTGGCATTGATTATTATTGGTTATAAGAGATTGACATATAAAAGCCATCACAGGAATATAAGACTACAAGCAATAGAACTACAAGCAGAAAGGTAGGATATACATCAGGCAAAATGGCTCAGCATATGACAGGGTGAGACTGGATGCTCTCTGTTCTTCCAGCATGTAGGAACTTCATGGTGAGCACCAACCTTTCTTTCTCTGTTGGTGGAAGTGGGCACAGTGAGTGGGATATGCTACAACCATCCAGAAGGGTGGAATACAGTGATGCTCCCATGAGATGAGGGACATGCTGCAGAATCCTGCAGTGGAAGGATTTACTTCTGCAAAGGTCAACCTATTCAGTTTGTAGTGTCCAGTTAAGGCAGATGCAGAAGCACACATTTGTGCCTTGCAAATTTCCTTCAGTGGAGCTGTGGAACAGAATGCAGCAGAAAGGGTGGCATTTTATTGAGATGTTACAACATCTGCCTTGCCGGTCATGGGAAGGAACCCACTCAGAAAGAGTGTTAGTCTTTCTGAACGAGGAGGTGCATTAAATGTAGGTCTGGGGCATGCAAGCTTGTGCCAAGCCGTTTCCTTTCTATGAGTAAGGTGCACACAGAAGTAAGTAAGTGGGAGTTCCTGGACCTATTGGAAATAAGTGGGAGTTCTGGGCCTAGAGAAATGGAAAAGTCGGGGTTTTGTCAAAGAATGACTGCATGCTTAGTGAAGGTTCAAAACTGATTTCTTACAGAAAAGGTATTTTGCCCAGAGAGCCACTGAGCAGATTCAATTGCCACTAGAAGAATGACTTTTGAGGAAAGCATCCAAAGAGAGATGGACTTAAGGGGCTCAAATTAGAATTCCACAAACCTAAAAGACTTTGGGGGAGTCCCAGGTGAGAAACCTAAGCACTTTCAGGGGATTTAGCAACTTAGCATCCCTTTAAAAGCTGGGCAGGTGCCGGTAGGATTCTAGATGCTTGGGCCTGATTTGAAGAGCACTGAAGAAAGTGCTATTACCTGGTAACCAGTGACGGAGCCTGACCACCGGCGGCCTGTGTGCAGCCACCACGGCAGCCCCACTGACCACGCCCCCCATGTCTGACGTCAGACGCAGGGGCTAGCCACGCCTCCACGTCTGATGTCAGACATGGGGGGGGCATGGTCTGGCTCCCAAATGGAGCCTTGAGTCTCCGTTCAGGAGTTGGAGTTTAACTACCGAAGGGGCCACGCGGCCTCTTCGGGAACTAAACTAAGGCTGGTGCTGCTTTCACAGTGCAGCCAGGAGCGGCTCTTCCCTGCTAGGGAAGAACTACTCCTGGCTGCACTGTGAACGCAGTGCCAGCCTTTTAACTCCTGAAGGGGCTGTGTGGGCCCCGCTCAAGAGCTAAACTTGCACCCCCGCGTCTGACGTCAGACGTGGGGTTGTGTGTGTCGGGGCCGCGAGGTGCGGCCCCTGATTGGGCCCGGCCCAGTTTCTTCGAACTCATTTGCCCAATGGTGGCTCCGCCCCTGTTGGCAACAAAGAGTATTCAGGCTCAGTCCCTGGCCAAAGCCCACCTGAAGAAATGCAAGATGCTTGTTTTAGCTGGTGGAGAGAAAAAATGAATATTTTGTTACTTGTAAAGTAAAGTGTGCCGTCAAGTCAATTTCAGCTCCTTGCACCCACAGAGCCCTGTCGTTTTCTTCAGGGGCGTAGCTAGGGGAGAGGGGGCCTGTGTTTGCCCCTCTCCCTGGTGGCCTCTCAGAGTAAGGGAGATAATGAGGAAAATAGCGAGGGGTGGCGCTGAGGGGCCCGGGTTCTTCGAACCCATCCGCTCAATTATAGCTACACCCTTTGGAAGAATACAGGAGGGGTTTACCATTGCCTTCTCCCATGCAGGATGAGATGATGACGTTCAGCATCTTCCCATACCGCTGCTGCCCAATATAGGTGTTTCTGGGAAACAAACCAGCAGGGATTCTAACCGGCAACCTTCTGCTTGTTAGTCAAGCATTTCCCTGCTGCGCCACTTAAGGTGGTTTTGTCACTTGTACCTCTGGATAAATACTTTTCAAGTTGTCTCATAGATGTAATGAGGATTATTGGGGTGGGGAGTAACATCGTGTGTATTGTATTACTGCTTGGGAATCGCTATACCTCACTAGAAGATGCTCAAACAGCAGCAGTACAGCCAGTTCAAATTTGGATGTATGTACTCGCCAGGAGTCAACACTGACTTGACAGCACACTTTGCCTTTTACCTGTTGCTACAAAGGCTATGAGACAATTTCATGCGATCTGGCTTTTGTGCGGCAGGTGAGCGGCTGGCTCACCTCCAAGGGCCAGGAGGTGAGCCTAAGGACACACCCACTCTCCATCCTTATCTGAGGAAACAGCCCGGATACATGGAGGAGCTGAAACTGGCGGACCCCAGTCAGTGTCCTGAGGCGGGGGGGAGAGGGGGCCATTCCCCCACCCCATTGAACCACTTTCTACTGTATACTCCCCATTGCTAGCTCCCCCCTCCACACCACCAAAGTCCTGCAGACACCCATGAGCTGTCCAGATCCTTGCTGCAGCATGAGATTGCCATCCATTGGGGGCTGTGCCAGGAGAACTGCCTCCCTGCTGCCCAGTCCTGAGAAGGAATGAAGTGCCAATGAACCCATTTGCCTGCCCTGACTTGCCTCAGCTCTTTCATGGATTCTGGGGGACATGGGGTGGGGTGGAGGTCAATACTCTATTTGACATGGAATTACTACTTTATGCGGGAGAGGGGGGCTTTATAAGATGGGTGAGCAAGTCCCCTGGTTGTGGCAGGATATAAGGTGACACTGCTGTCCAATGGGTTACCTCCAAAAACTCTGTGCCAAGGCTAATATGGGTCTACAAGAACTATCTAGGTATGCTAGATAGGTGTATTTAGGTGTATCTCTTTCAAGAAACAGACAAGGAGGGGAATGGGGCCAGGCTATCCCTAGGGGGATGTGCCCCCCCAAATATTGTGGGGTGGGGTGGAGGTGGGTCCAGGCAAGGTGAAGTGGCATCAGCATGGAGATCCCTGCCTGGAGTCTGCTGGTGATTCTGGGGTGCAGGGCAGGAGGAACAGAGAGCAGGGCAGGCGTTGGCAGAACCGGAAGGCAGCAGCTGCATCTCTCCTCTCCTCTGCTCATCGCAGCTGCATATCTCTCTCTCTCTCTCTCTCTCTCTCTCCCCTTGCTCCAGGCCTTACCTGGAGCTGAATGACCAGCCCACTTGGCTTATGCTAAGGCTGGAGCGACAAGAGGGAAAAAGCAGCAGCTGTGGTGGAGCATGAAGAGAAGAGAGCAGCCCAGCTGGAGCTGCACAGCCCCAGCTGAATAGAGTGTGCTGCAGGGGCCCAGCCGGGGCAGGAGTGGAGCTGCTATGGCCGAACCTTGGGCCAGTGGTGGTAAGGCCAGAGGAATTCCAGGCTGGGATCTCTGGGCTGCTGGTGCAGGGCCAGGTATGATACTGGGCTCTGGGTGATGGTCCCAATTTGCTGCCCCCAGCCCCACCAGAGGAGAGCAGTGATGGGAGGAAAGGCATAGAGGAAGCCCCAAGTCTCAAGGGAAGCGAGGGTGTCCACTCCTGGCTCAGATCTGGAGTAATATAATACCTGTTGAGTTTATGGTTTGTTGGGAAAGAGAGCAGGTATACTGAAAACCAGCCATTCAGAGAAAACTGAGATGGAACATAGTAAAGGTAAAAGTGTGCCATTGAGTCGATGTTGACTTCTGGGGACCACATCACCCTGTGGTTGTCTTTGCTAGAATACAGGAGGAGTAGTTTACCATTGCCATCTCCCACGCAGTACGAGATGATGCCTTTCAGTATCTTCCTATATTGCTGCTGCCCGATAATAGGTGTTTCACCAGCAGGGATTCGAACTGGCAACCTCTGGCTTGCTAGTCAAGTCATTTCCCTGCTGCACCATTAAGTGGTAGCATTCTTCAAATACCTGAAGGCTGTATACCTGAAGAAGAAGGCAGACTTCTCTGTTGCCTGAAAGGAAAAGATTAGATTGAATGAGATTAAGTTACAGGACAGTAGGTTTTAGTTAAACTTTAGGAGAAATCTTAGAAGTATCTAGGGATGGGCAGGGTCTTCCTCACCAAAAGTCTCCAGGCAGAAGCTAGGCAGTCATTTGTATCGAGCATGAGGTAAGATTAGGTGACCTACATGGAAGTCAAGGCCCCCTTTGATATGACTTCTGAAAGCGAGGGCTAGAGATGCTTGAATCTGAAGAATCCTGGGATGGGCTAAACTTGATAGCTAACTTGACCATTCAGCTTGACCAAGGTTTCAGGCTTATGGGCCTGTAAGAAAAGCAGGTTATTTTATCTGTGTGTTTTTACTGAAATGTCAGTTGACAGGAAATAGAATGGATGTGGTTCAATGTACCCAGGAAACACGCCCACTACAAAACCCCAATGTTGTTAAGATCAACAAGGAACGTTCTGAACATTTTCTAAAAACAGGATACAGTGAAACTACTATTTGCGTAGTTATGACTTCAGTTTTATAGGGTGATGTATCTGACAAACTGAAAGGGACAACTATGGGGTACCAACCAATCAACAGAATATAAACAAGGGGGCAGGTAATTAGATGAAAGGTTACCCAAGATGCAGTACAAAAATAAGGTGAGGGCAGTATACATGGCCACTTCTTACTTTCTTGTTTCTCTTTTGTTCTATCTCTCTTTGTGCCTTTGCGAATTAACTTGAGTCAGCCTGCTGTTTGACTCAAGTGACTTGTAGGTGCCAGCTTCTGATTAATCCTGTGTGATAATGAGACTGCCGTGCTGTTAACTGCTCCTGTCAAGCCTGGTGAGAATAAAAGTTCTTGAATTGATAACTTGTGGTGGACTGCCTTGCTTCCTTGGGTCAGTGGGCAACAAACGAACACCCTAGACTTCTGATTCCCTTGATTCCCTGTGGGATTAAAAATCCCTAAAAATTCTTTACAAATCCCATTGCATCATGTGTGGGGTACAGCAGCAGCTATTTAGAGGAAGCACAGAACAAAAGGACTTTACTGTGACTTGTCTGCATAACTCAGGCTTCCTCAAACTGCGGCCCTCCAGATGTTGCTGAACTACAACTCCCAGCATACCCAGCCTTCAAAAACAGTCCCATACACGGACATTTAGATGAGGAAACTCTTCCAGGCATGGAGATAAATGGCAAAAAGAACTTCACCGGCATGTTCTGCCTGTTCAAAAAGTACAGGGAAGGGAAGTGGAGCAGCAGGAAGTGATGAGACTCCAACTTCCAGGGGCTCCCCCAGCCTACCGGATAGTGGGAAAGGGAGCTCACTTTGCTTGCAAACAATGGCAGCTCAAGGCTTCTGTGTGCCTGAGCCATGGTTCTAAATGTTGCCCCCCTCTTGTAGGACCCTACTCCCCTTCTCCCCCCCCCCCACTTTTTTAAAAGCAGGGAGATGAATGGCCTCTTGCTACCTTGCTGGTGCCCCAGTAATCTGCTACCTGGGCAGGGGCGGTGCCAACTTTGGGCGAATGGGTTCAGAGAACCTGGGCTGCCGCCGCCAAGGGCCACACATTGTGGTCCCAGACACACCCTCCATGTCTGATGTCAGAGGTGGGGGCATTATTTTGCTCCCAAACAGGACCACATGGGGAATTGTCCCACACTGTGTTGGCAGCATGGCTGGAGTGACTCTCTCTGCCTTTTAAAGGCAGGGAGAGCCACTCTTGGCCTTGCTGCCAATGCCGTGTGGCCCGTTCAGGAGCTACTTAGGCTTTGTCGCAGCGCAGCAAGGAGAGGCCGCTCCTGGCTGCGCTGCGAACGCAGTGCCAGCCTTAGTTTAGCTCCCGTAGGGGCTGCGCGGCCCCCGCTTGGGAACTAAACCAGCACCCCCACGTCTGACGTCAGATGCGGGGTGGTGGTGGTGTAGGGGCTGCGAGGCACGGCCCCTAATTGGCCCGTTCTTTGAACCCACTGGCCCAATGATGGCACCACCCCTGGAGTGGGCTTCCAAAAAGATTACCGATTCTGGGGAATCAGCTCCATCCACTTCCTGTTCGCTGCAGCCGCCTCGTTACTATTCTCCGCAAAAGAGCTCAAAGTGCAGGGAGAGGCAGAGTTGTGGGCAAGAGAGACAGTGAAGTGGGGTGGGGGGAGCCAGTGCAGATCTGTCTTAAGTGGGTGAGACGAGATAGCCATCAGAGCCTCTCAAAAGGTCCCCCCACCTGCCACCAGCTAAGGGAAGAGTGGGAGAGACAGTGTGGGGAGAGAGCGAGTGAGAGCAAAGAGCTGACTTGAAGACACCTTGGGATGCAAAAGTCCCTCTCTCTCCTCTCCTCTCCCTCAAGATTTGATCTGGTATGGGTTAATGGATTTGTTGCCCTATAAGAGCATTTGCAGTTTGCCTCCACTTATGCTCCACTTGTATATATGTAAATAAAACAAATACTAAGAGGATGTGAAACGTTTTTGGTGCTCTTTTATTCAAAGGAAACAAATCCTTATCCTAAAAAAAGTAATAATGAAGGGAGGCGTCTCTCGCCTCCTCCTGGGATGTCATTGGTTGGAGAAAAAACCCGGAGCAAGCTGTGGGACCGCACACAGAGGAAAGATGTGGAGAGGAGCCGAGGAAATGTGAATAGTCCATTTAATGCCTTGAATTAAACAGCTCTGAATCTGTTGCGCAGCAGATTTTCTCTTCTGATAACCCGCAGCATGAAGCCATGTCTGAATAACTCCCAGGCTACCTTTTCAAAAGGTGACCAAGGTGATTGACAAGAAGAGGCTCTTAGTAAGCAGCCTCCTCTCCAGGGGCGTAGCAAGGTTGGAGTGGGCCCAGAGACAAGATTTTAAAATGGCTCCCCCTCACTGAAGCTCAGCTCATGAAGTAAAGAAATCTTAAATGAGGCTGAACAGTGGTAACAAAAAGCATAGCAAAATTTTTTCTTTCTATCTGTCTGTCTATCTATCTATCTATCTATCTATCTATCTATCTATCTATCTATCACCTCTGTGCCACAATAGAACACCATCCTAAATTATTTTTTAAAAGCTTTTGTAAATTGGGGACGATGCAAGTCATTTAATGGTACTAGAGAAAGACATGCTGTTCTGGTAGCTCCAGGTCTTAACACACATCAATTTCGGAGGATGAATACAATTGAAGGAAGTCCGGGCGGGTGCGTGGCTGGGGGAGTCATGTGACTTGCCTCTGGAGGGTCCCCCCAAGGCAGTGGGCCCCCAGACAACTGTCTCCCCTTGCCCTATTATAGTTACGCCCCTGCTCCTCTCCTCAACCACTGGAAGGGAGGAGAGAGGCAAATATTATTATTATTATTATTATTATTATTATTATTATTATTATTAATTCGATTTCTATACCACCCTTCCAAAAATGGCTCAGGGCGGTTTACAAAGAGAAATAAAACAAATAAGATGGCTCCCTGTCCCCAAAGGGCTCACATTCTAAAAAGAAACATAAGACACACACCAGCAACAGTCACTGGAAGTACTGTGCTGGGCGTGGATAGGGCCAGTTACTCTCCCCCTGCTAAATAAAGAGAATCACCACAGTAAAAGGTGCCTCTTTGCCCAGTTAGCAGGGGTAAATAGGCATTTTTTTGCCTTGCTTCAACTATCCAAATATTGCCTCTACTTCACTGCACTGGTATGATTTTTGCTACAGATCTATATACCAACTCAGGGCTGCAACACGGCTTTATATGTTGTACAGTTCCTAAAGGCAAGGAGGTTGAAATTCTTGTATAGCTCAGTTCTAGGTATGTTCACAAACCGTGCTTCAAATTGCTGTTTGAGCACTTTCAGATAAATGGGACCGGCAACATTAAGAAAGCAGCTGTGCTCTCCGTCATCCCATGCAGCTTCCTGCCAGGGCGGTGTGCATCCCAATATCCCTCCATGTGGCGCCAACACGCACATGGTACCTGCACATGTGCGGATGCCATGTGCATGTTGGCACTGCATGAGGGCTTATTGGTGATTCCTTCCCCAGCAGGAAGCTGTATAGGGTGAATTCCCAGTCCAATTTATCAAAAGTGCTCAAAATGTGGTTCGTGCATATCCCTAATCAGTCCATGAGCCAAGATTGAATGCATACACATTTTATTTTATTTATTTTACACTTTATATCCCACTTTTCCTCCAGGGAGCCCAGAAGAGTGTACAACATACTTAAGTTTCTCCTCACAACAACCCTGTGAAGTAGGTTAGGCTGAGAGAGAAGTGACTGGCCCAGAGTCACCCAGTCCTAGTCCAGCACTCTAACCGCTACACCATGCTGGCTCATTTTTCTGCACATATGTCCAGTCTACATTGCTGGGAAGTCTTGGTCGTTCATGCTATGAGTGACATGTTTGTAGGGAGGGGCTCTGATAGAGTGACAAGTGTGATGAGAGTTAAAGATTTTTAAAAAGTGTGATAAATTCCTGTTTTGACCCACTTGGTCAATTCCAAATTTGTGGTCAGTTCCCGTCATGACACTTGATGAAGGGGGTAGCACAAATGATTTTTTCACTGGAGACATTTGGGGAGACATCAATCTGTGCTTACAAGTGTCAGCATTGCCGAAAAGGAAGCTTGCAAACACTCCCCACTAAAGAAAATGCAGCTGAGGGCTGCCTGTTCACTCCCTGGCCTTGTGCCTTTGCCGGCTAAAGATGGGCGGGGAGTCCGCAGCCCAATGCCAACTTGCTTGCTGAGCTCAGTAGTACTTTTGTTATAGCTGCTTCCTCCTCACAAGTACGAAGTAATCTTATATAGATGTAACGTAGAGCCGATTCAGAAACTGCTCCATTTTCTTCTTCTCCTTTCCCTGCCTCACTCCAACCCCCAAACTCTCTACATACAAGATGATCCCCACTGGGACAAACGAAACGTCTAAAAAAGAAAACCTCAAAGATATGGGCTCGAATACGACAACTTTCAGTTTCGATTTGCCTGAAACTGGCTTGTGACGAACTTTCTTCCATGCTGCTTAAAACGGAAGTGGCCGTCAGTGTCTCTTGGCTCGGCGCGCGTTCAAGAAAGGCGCGAGGGTAAGTTTTGGATGTTTCTTGAGCCTCTCGAGCGCTTTTGGTGTGTGTGTGGATGGGTCCCATTCCATCTCGTAGGGGTTCTCTTCGAGCTTTGCCCCCGATCCTTGCGACAGGGTGAACGTGCTGGGGGAAGGAGTTGCTGCTGACGGGATAAGAGCGATGTAGTCATCCCGCTTCCCGTCTAACCTATTTGACTGGCGAGGCTACTTTTCAATTTTTTGTAAAGGCGAGGGGGAGTGGGAGCTTTCTCACATACGTTTGCATATAATGTGTATTTTTTTGCCCAGGAGGGTGCCGGAGATTGTTCTGATCAATAGAAATACACTGCCGGAATCTGCTAGCGTTTTGTGCTGCTGTGTTGCAAAAGCGGAGCGAGGCTGACTGGCAATAGCCTTAGGAATGCGGGTTTAGATGGAACATTAGCCTAACATGGTAAACCGTTATTAAGGGTTTTTCCTTCCACGCTGGATAGGTTGCACTAGATGCCTTTAGGTACATCCTGCTCTCAAACTCCGAAATCAATCGAGTGTGACTTGTATGCAAAAACAAACCGACATCTTTAAACACTTTTTTCAATGAACTTGGAAAATGAGATGGCAGTTAAGGTCCTGTTTCTTTTTGGCTTTTGCTATTGGACTTTAACTTTGGCAAGCTAGGCACAAATTTAAGGCTCACCCTCTGCAGATGCAAAGTTGCTGGTTAGGATTTCAGATATCAGCTCTTCTGAAGGATGCAGTTCTGTCAGGAACTTTTTGTTTCCTATCTCTGATGTGATGATTGCCTAAATGCTTATTTGTAAGAACAGAAATCATAGCTCTTTGGTAAAGGTAAAGTGTGCTGTCAAGTGCCAACATGCACATCCCAATAAGCCCCCATACACTGCCAACATGCACATGGCACCCACACATGTGCAGGTGCAATGTGTGTGCTGGTGCCGCACGGAGGGCTATTGGGATGCACACTGCGCTGGCAGGAAGCTGTATGGGGTGACAGAGAGCAGGCCTGCTCTCCTCTTCCCTAATCTTCCTGGTCCAATTTATCTAAAAGTGCTCAAATCACAGTTCCTGGCGCCCACAGAGCTCTGTGGTTTTCTTTGGTAGAATACAGAAGGGTTTACCTTTGCCTCCTCCTATGCAGTCTGAGATAATGCCTTTCAGCATCTTCCTATATCACTGCTGCCCGAAATAGTACCTGTAGGGATTTGAACCAGCAACCTTCTGCTTGTTAGTCAAGCATTTCCCCACTGGGCCACTTAAGGTGACAACAGCTCTTTGGTACAGTTCAAGAATTTAGCTCAATTGTTCAATTGTAGATCATTATTAATTCAAAAATGTGTAGGTGTGTGAGGGTGGTGGTGTTTGTGTGTGTATCCCAGAGCGAAAGGGAGGGGTTAGCTCTCTGCTCCATGTAAGCATTGTGGGAAAAGATTTAGGTTCAGGTAGAGCACTCTGAGCCCATTTCCCATCCCCCAACTTTTACATTAGAAGAGAAGAGCTCTATGTCAAATAAGACACTAGACATTTTCAGCCTTAGTGACTCATTGGAAGTATATCCAGTGTCTTTTTAACCCACATTGATGACAATGTTATACAGTATATGAACCAGACCAGTGTTGGAGGTTTAATTGCACAATTTCTAATTATTAGAAGCATATTGTTGCTACTGATAGGTGATGTAGCGCTTGACCAGACTTTAGCACTGGCCTGATTAGAGTAGGTCTCTTGTCCTCAAGAGTGACCTTGCAGGTGTCTGTGAGTCAGAAGCTATCTAAGTGGGGCAGTAACTTAGGCTGACGCTGATAACATGAGGAGGGTTTCATCATGGCGCCAGAGAAAGAAACCACCACAGCTTCCTGTACATCAATGTGGTACTAAGCTCTTGGGGGCCTGGTCAAAAAAAATATGCGAGCGAGGGAGATCCAATCAGAAAGCAGTAATCACATAGGTTCAGTCAGTTCCAACAGTTTGGTTTGTTGCTTCACACGTGGATGGTGGTAAAATCAAATGAAGCTTTAGCAGAATAAACTAATTTAATTTCTTTACTTGTGGCATTTTGGGAACAGCTTTCCAGAACTACATCATTGCCTAGGGTCAACAACATTATCTGAATAGGACCTAATTTTCTGAACCAGATGCTTCACCTGAGGCTGACCAAGCTCACTTGAACCATCTAATTGCATTTAATCTAACCAGACTCTTACATTATTTAACGCTTACACTGGGAGTGAATTGAACCTCCGAGATTTTTTAAATTTTTAATTCGGAAATGAGGTTTTGCTATTTAAACACTTAATTCTAGATTTTAGAATGGTATTTCCTAGAAATTCTTCTTCTTTTTAATTTTATTACAATAAGATTACAACACTGCATATAACATAATCAAGGATGGCAATTATGTATGTAAGTATAACTTGGTTATACTTAAGTATAACCAAGTTAAACATAAGTTAAACATAACTTTAGAAATTCTTCTTTAAATATGCCAATAATTTAGCTTTGTTTTCTTTTAGGCCTTGAAGGCTTTTGAAAGTTTGTCCTGCTTTGTTTACAACATGTCTGCTCCAAATTCTCATGCTGGGGATGACATCTGGAAGTTGTTCAAAACCAAGAAAATTAGGATTGCTTCTCAAATCAATGTGCTGTTTCCATTTCTTCATGGTCTACGAGATGAGGAAATAATATCTGAAGAAGTGTTTAAGGTGACTGTTGTAGTCTGTGAATTCATTATTGGTCCCAACTGAGCATTCAGAGCACCTAGACTTTTCTTAGAGTCAAACCAGATGTGATGGAGCTATCATTCATGTATCCACCCCATTCACAAAGTAGGGTGGAGTCTGTCTTTAAGAGTAAAAGGTGTGTGTGCGCATGGGAGAGGATTGCTGAATGCTTCCCCTTCTTATGCCTTACTTCCCTGTGCCCAGTAACTCTACACATTCTCCTTTCCTATTGATGATACTGGAAGTGAGCCATGACTGGAGAAAAGTGGCTAGAGCTGTATACTGAGTGGAGGTAAGGCACAGGAGGAAAGAAGATGCAGTTTTCCTCCCATGTGTTGTCTTTTTAATGTTAAAGAGAGGATAAACAAGCATTGGCAAAGGGATAATAATAATAATAATAATAATAATAATAATAATAATAATGGAATAATAAAATAATACTGATGCACAGTCATATGGAGTGAAGCAAGTGCTGAAGTTGTTCAGAAGCAGCATTTTTACAAGCAGTATTACCACATTTCTTCCAATAGTTGTGAATAGGGAAAATTGCAGTAATGCTGCTTGTGAAACTGCTTCTTGTGAACAGTGTTGGAACTTGCTTTGAAGTCTGCTGTACCCCAGAGGCAGCACGTTACATCTCTGTATGACTGCTCATTGTGTCAGTGACCATTATTTAAAATATTTATATGCTGTTTTTCAGTGCAAAAAACCCCCAAAAATTCCAAAGTGGTTTAAATAGCAAAAGCTGTAAGAAAATGGTCCCTTGTCCCAAAATGGCTCTAAATAAATAAATTAAATTAAAGCATAAGAACAGCCCTGCTGAATCAAGCCTAAGGCCTATCTAGTTCAGCATCCTGTTTGACACAGTGGCCCACCAGATGCCTTTGAGAAGCCCATAAGCAAGAGGTGAAGGCATGCCCTCTCTCCTGCTGTTGCTCCCCTGCAACTTAGAGGCATCGCCTCTGAGGCTGGAGATGGCCTATAACCACTAGACTAGTACCCATTGATAGACCTCTCCTCCATGAATTTGTCTAAGCCCTTTTTAAAGCCATCCAAACTAGTGGCCATCACCACATTCCATGGCAGAGAATTCCATAGATTAATTATGCGCTGTATGAAAAAGTACTTCCTTTTTTGTCATCTCCATCAATTTACACAGCACAGAAGTTAAACTAACCAGCCTGTAGTTTCCCGGATTCCTCCAGCTCCCTTTTTAAAAGTTGGAGTTACATTAGCTACTTTCCAGTCCTCTGGGACAGAACATGATTGTAGGGACAAGTTACATATTTTTGCTAGGAGATCAGCAATTTCACATTAGAGTTCATTCAGTACTCTTGTGTGGATGCCGTGTGGCCCTGGCAATTAGTCAGTTTTTAGTTTTTCAAGACAGTTTAGAACAGGGGTGCACAACTCAAATGCCCTCGTGGGCCAAAACCAACTGTGACTTCCCGTGTGGGGGCAGAGATCAATTTTTAGGGTGCCAATTATTAAATTAACACTTATAGTTAATTAAATCAAATTAAAATGAAATTAATTAAAATTAAACTTTTGGTATTCTGGCAGGCCAGGATTAATTAAATTAAAATACATTGAATTAAAAGTCATTCTAATACAATATATAAATACAATACAATATGTACAAAATACATAACAATAAAATGTTCTTCCTTTCCACCTCTGAAACCACAACCACCACCCAACTACCACGGGCAGCAGCAGAAGCGGTGGCCAGATGGCTCGCTCCGGCGGCAGTGGTAGAGGCACTGCTGCTCACCTCCCCCTGGCTCCTGAGCCCTCTACATGGCTCACTTGCTTCCACCTCACCTGGTGTTGGGACTGGGAGCTTCCTGGAAATGAGGATGAGCATGCACCCTGAAGGAGATTCAGAGTGCATGCGCATCCTCATTCCATGCATGCTACTGGTCCTGATGGAGCTGGAGGGCCCGAGAACCTGGGCGAGCAGGAGGAGGAGGTGAGCAGTGCACTGTCTCACCAACTCTCCCACTGCTTTCAGGCTCCCTGGCCTTCCACCTCCATTGGGGCCGGGAGCATGCTTGGAATAAGGATGTGAATGCAGCCTGTATCTCCTTCAGGGTGCATGTGTGCCCTCATTTCCAGGAAACACCTGGCCCCGACAGTAGCCAAGGCCCTCAGGAGCCAGGCGGGGTAGTAAGTGGGGAGAAAGTGAACCACATGGAGGGCTCAGGAACGAGGGGAATGCAAGCAGCGATGCCTCTGCTGCCGCAGCAGTGCAACACTGCACCTTCTGCTAGCCCGTGGGGGTTGGGTAGCAGCTGTGTGGGTGGGTGGCAAGATTCTTCAAAGAGAGAGAAGCCATAGTCAGTGTTCCCTCTAATTTTTATCATCAGTGAGTGGAAACATTTGTGTTCTGGGCAGCAGTTTGAAGACAGTGTGCGCACATAACAATCTCTCTCTCTCTCTCTCTCTCTCTCTCTCTCTCTCTCTCTCTCTCTCTCTCTCACACACACACACACACACACACACACATACATATATATATATATATATATAGAATGCAGGCAAATTTTTGTTCCTCCCTGCCCCCCACATCTCTTCTTCTGCAGCTTAGTAATCAACACAGGAAGTAGTTATTCATTACTAAGCAGTGAGCACCATAAATATGGAAGGAAAAAGAAGTGTATTATATATTTGATTTTGTATTAGAAGCTACTGCTTTCTTTTTTAATAGTAATTGGTGGTTAAAAGGGGCCTATAGCAAAATAATATTTTTGCATTAAGTAATGCAATTAAATTATAGTAAGCACATTTTATTTTATTAAATAAAATAAACATTAATAATAATTAACTTCCTGTTGTCTAAGTTTTATTTAAATTTGAATTCATCCTTGCTTTCTTGCTCTTATCCCGTATAGACAGTTGGCTTTGGGGACAGGGAATCATTTTATTTTTTTATCTGCCCAATGTAAACCACTTTCAGAACATTTTAGAACATAAGACCAGCCCTGCTGGATCAGGTCCAAGGCCCATCTAGTCCAGCATCCTGTTTCACACAATGACCCACCAGTTTCTGCTGGGAAGCCCACATAGGCCACTGATACTGTAAGTGGTATACAGTGATAATCAATAACAATGTTATCACACAACAAGCGCAGAGCAAGAACTAAAGTGCACATACACTGACTGAAAACATGAAAATATTTAAAATATACTTTTTTTTGCATGAAAGGCACATTAACCAAATTAAGATATTAACCAAAACAGTCAAATATGCAGCAGGATGTTGCTAAAACCAGCAGAAAGCAACACCAAATTCTCCATGATATGTGTATTGATCGAGTGCTACCTCATCAAGCAGTAAAACATTTTGTAACCTATTCTAGGATCACTGTTGAAGCATCACACATAATTTTAAAAAATAAAACAAATTATTGGTAATTTAACTTAAAAACACAAAAAGTTCAAATTAAAATACCCATAAAACTACGAAATAGCTAAAAAGCTTGGCTGAAAATGGCTTTTAGTTGTTTCCTAAAAGCCAACAGGGATGGATATAAAATTAAAAAAAATTAAGTAAAGTATTACAGGGGAGGGAAGTTAGAAAGGGGGCTGCATGGGTTCCCGCTCTTATATTGTAAAGATTTTGTTAAAGCACATCTTTTTAAAAAATGAACTAGTTCAGCTAATATTCAACTAATAAGTCAACTTTCAAAAGTATATATTAATTTCTGTCTGGGAGGAAAGATTAGTGGTATAAAACAATCAGTCTTCTATGGTGACACATCAGAGGAGGTGTGGGGACCCATAGGGGAGGGACGGTGGGGGTGAGAGAGGGTTGGGGAGGATTTTGCTGCTGTTCCTGTTGCAGCTGCAAGCTGTAAAGGAGGAAGAGAGAGCGGCAGGGGAGGAAACAGACAGACACGCATAAGACATTTGCTGCTGCTCGGGCTTGCTTGTCCTCAGCCATTACAGGAAATTGTGATGGGCTTAATGTGAGAATTCCATTGCCAAGTATCTTGTTTGATGCACTGCCCCATGAGATTCAGAGTGACATGCTACTGAGAGTTCAACCTGTTCTCTTCAATGTGGGTATGAACAAACAACAAACCTTCACAGCTGAACTCCATCATAAAATTAATGTTCATGAAGGCAAAAAAGGACCAAAAAAACCCCACACCCATATACAAACTGAAAGACTGTGCAGAAATCCCATGGCTTTTTCCTCCACCCTCCCCCACCTTGTAAGCAGCCCTTTTCCCTGCTGCTTCCCCCACCCCGCCCACCACCTTTCTCCATTGCCACGAGGGCTCTTGTAAAGGAGGAAATCATCTCCCTGCAAGAGTCCCGTTCTCAGCAGGACTCTCGGAGGGAGACGATTCCCATCGGCTCCTTCACAAGAGCCTGAGCGGTGGGCAGAGGCAGAGGTTTCAGGCTTGGCAGCAGGGAACGGGGCTCTTGTAGGGAGATGAATTCCTCCTTTACAAGAGCCCTGCCGGCAATGGGGAAAGGCAGTGAGGAGCAACAGCCACATAGGAAGTGAGCATGGGAATGCTCTGCTGCATGGAGGGCTTGGGTGTGTGTGTGTGTGTGTGTGTGTGTGCACACGCCTTAGAGCTAATGGTGGCCACAGTGCACACCTCAGGTAAACAACAGTGGCTGACCTGGGAGGGAAATGGGCCTGCAAGCCAATTAAAAAGGCCTTGTGGGCCAGATCTGGCCTGCGGGCCATATATTGTGCAGGCCTGGTTTAGAACTTCTTCTCTCATCAAATTGGCCTTGTTCTTCAGCCTCCAAGCTCCCGAGATGCACAAAGAAGCCTCTGTCAACAGTCATTGGAGAGACACTGTATTAGGATGAATAGGGACAACTGCTCTCCCCCTGATACATAATAGAGAGCCTTATATTCCCCTGCTAAATATACAAAAGCCTCCCTGCTTACCTGTTGCCACTGATTTGCTGCCTCCTGTTTCTGCTCCATGACTTTTGTAAAGGCAGATAGCAGGAAACAGAGAGCAGAAGGAAGTGTGGCAGACTGGAGTGATGGGCTATCAAGAGCAAAACAAAGATGCAGATCTGGCCTCCAAATGAGGTGTGGTGAGGCAGCTGTCTCAGGTACCAGGGTGACTGGCAGCTGTCTTGCTCCGCCTCCTCACCTATTGCCCACTTACATGGTGGCAGCAGTGCCACTGTCACTCTGCTTCCTCCTCCTGTCTTGCCCATCACTCTGCTCCTCATGCTTTCTCCTGCTTCCCGTTCCCCATCCACTGCCTTTTCAAAAGTTGGGAAATGGGAACAGGAAGAAGAGGAGGGATGGTGGTAGACTGCCACCTGAAGGTAAACAGGGGTCTGGGGTGGGGAAGCCCAGTAATGCACCTGGTGGAGAAGCAGAACCCCGCCCCCGCCCTGCCCCGCCCCATCCCATCTTTGTCAATCCACTGCCTGGAGCAGCTGCCTTTTCACACCTCTTTAATGGCCCAATTCTGTGTCTTTGGTCCAATTTCCATAACCATCAAACAATCTCTTATTAGATGCAGTTGTAAATGGAAAGATAGATGGTTGCTATATAGTTTGTCTATGAATGTGTTTCTGAATGTGAGATGAATGGTGTGTGGTTTTTCCTTCTAGAAATGCAAAGAGAAGGTAGACGCAAATCCAAAAGTTATGCATGAAGAAATATACAATGTACTTGAAGGGATAAACAGTGTGCCAGCGTTAAGGAAGCTCTTCTGCAAGGAAAATCTGGATGTGTATCCACATTTAAAGTCCATTTATGAAGATTTGGAAAATGGTAAGTATTCATGTTAGCTATGCTAAACACACCAATTCAGGCTTACAGATAAGTACAGAAGAAGTGGGGTGGGAGGAGAGCACCAAAAACAGAGCCTAACAACAGAAAAGCGGATAAGTGCAGAAAATATATTTAATACAAAATCCCAATGCATCTCTAGCATGCATTCTTCATTGGGGAGAAAGATTCAAGAAATCACAGTATTTCAAAAGTGTTTCGCAGTGTTTCACATTAATGGATAGCTGATGTACCTTAGCAGGTAGTGGCTAAGAGTATGAGCCAAGAGCTTCCTGGTTCAAATCTCTCCTTAGTCATGTACTCACCAGATGGCAGGCAAATGTCTGTGCTTCAGCTCTCCACCTGCAATATGTGGGTGACATGCAGACTAAGTTACTCAGTATTACCACTCAGGTGTTACTCTAAAGTACCGCTTAATTTCAATAGGACTCTCCAAGTTTTGTTTATTTTATTCAATTTTTATACCGCCTTTCATAAGACATCCCAAGGAGGTTTACAAAATACAATACAACTTCATAAAAGTCACATTTAAAACCTTAAAACCATTTAAAAAGTAACCATCATAAAACACCAAAACAACAACCATAAAAAAGACAGACGCAGGAGAGCTGAGAGACCCCAGCAGCTCCTAAGGGGTAAAAGCTTAACAAATAAAAAGGTCATGAGTTGTTTTTCAAAAGCAGCCACAGATGTCAAAGAGCAGACATTCACTATGAGAGCATTCTGGAGCTTGGGGGCAACAACAGAGAAGGACCTTTACTATGTGCATGATAATGTAGCCTCTCTCAGCACTGGCACATGGAGCAAAGGCCCCTCTGACAACCTTGCTGGGTGGGCAGAAACCCTTGGGAGCAGGCAGTACTTCAGGTATCCAGGACCCAAACTGTTAAGGGCTTTAAAGGTAACTGGCTGAACTGGGCACAGAGCATCTGTGCCTCTAGTTCTCTTCTTGGCTTTCCTCTCCCCGCTGCCAGCCATCGCTTTCCTCTCGCCACTTTCCTCTTGCCGTCCCCCTTGGATTCCACTTTCCTCTTGCCTCTTCATGTGTTTGTTTCAGCGCTCCAGAAGGCTGAAAACAGCTCTGCTTCTGAACAGAGGAGCATAAAGGCACACCAGACAAAGGACAGCAGTTCTGAGACTTCTGCCAAGAAGTGGCGTGAGTAGCAATGAAGCCTGTGAAAGATTTTGGCATATAAGAGGTGGAAAGAGAGAGCTAGACACAGATTTAAATATGTTGTTTGCCGACACAATACATTGTGGGATACTGGAGGACTTCCTCCGCCAGATCCCTGCTCTGGACATCACCGCTGCACTGCTCATGGGGGTGGCGAGTGGCAGCAGCAGGAGCAGGCTTGGGTCATTTGGGTGTGGGAAGGTAGGATCCTTCCTTCCCCCCCGCCATGACCTGAGTTTGGTCGTGTGCAAGACCTTCTTAGCTCTGTTGCCCCCCTCTTCACACATCCAGATCAGGACTGTGGTGTAGGAGGGGTTGTTAACCCTTTCCCACCATGCTGTATTTCTAGACATGATCCTGTATCTTAATTCTTATCCAAAATATGGTTTGTCTTCATGTTTTTGTTTCAGTGCTCCGGAAAAGGGAAAACAGGTCTTCTGAACAGAGAAGCAAAAAGGCACAGCAGACAAAAGACAGCAGTCTTGAGATCTCTGCTGGTAAGCAGTGTGAGTAGAAGTGGGCTCTGTGAAAGATTTTGGAGCATAAAGGTGATAAGAGAGGGCCAAATTATACAAGACTTTGAACATGTTATTTGCTCTTCATTTTTGTAAACAGTAGCTGTGGGAGCCACCAATCCAGATCAGGGCCATGGTGTTGGGTAAGATGGCTCTTTCCCACTGCAGTCCTGACAAAAATTGCTGCCCTCTACTCCTCCAGAGCTGCTAGAGAGAGAGAGAGAGAGAGAAGCTGTCACTGGCAAACAATACATTTAAAGCCATGCCTGTATTGGCCCACAGAATGTACAGAGCAAATTATGGGAGAAGAAGTTTTTTTGCTGCTGAGTGTAGCAGAGCTGAAGGAGAAAATAACAATAAAAAGATAGAGTGAGATAAACCCATGGAGAGAAGGTAAGGCCAAGGAGTTTGTGCTGGATGCAGGAAAGGATGGGAAGCTAGTTTGGGATGTCACACGGGTTGAATGATGAGAGAAAGCAAGTGAGGGCCCACAGAATTATAGAGCACATTCACTCAGGCATGGCATTATCAGACAACTTTGTAAATTACATTCTTCAGACAAAACCTCAATGGCACAAGTGTAACTGTGGAAAAATGTTTTACCATACCTTGATTGAACATTAGGGAGTTTGTGACTGTAGCAGTCGGCCCCTCCCTTACCGTAAAGAGTGAACCGGAAGGGAACCCTGCCCTGTTTGTCAGGCAGTGACTTCTAGGGATCAGCCACTCAGCACACAGTGACCGGGACCTAGAGGGGCGTTGAGGCAGGAAATGAAGAGGTTATTTGTTCTCGTTCACTTGGCGCCAGGCAGGGGAAGCAACAGGTTGGCTGGCCAAACCATGGCAGCAACCAGGAACTCTGCAGGGGCCTGAAGTCTCTACCATGGTTTCAGTGAGTTCAGGGAAGAAGCCAGAGCTTTGCTTTGGAGAAAGGTTTAGCCAGGGAACTGTGTGTTAGGTAGCTGGCATAAGATTTCTTTATTTTAGTGCTTTGCAGATCCTTATAATAACTGGTCCTTATAACTGGTCTATTGTGTTTTATCTGTAATGTAAGAATGCTGAATCTGTGCCTTTTTTATCCATCCAGGGCACTGCAAAAGTCTTTTAAAGGTTCCTTACAACTGGGGGCATTTTCTTTTGTATTTTCTTGCATTTATGTTCTGTGCAACTGAGTAACCAAGATCTTTAAAATGTGCCACTCCAAATACCAGTGGAGTGTTCTTTGGAAGTAATCTTAAAGTACTGAGTGTTTGCTGTTACTTGTAACTGGAGCTGAGCGAGAGAGAGCCTCAGACTGAAGCAGTCTGTAGTATTTTGAATAAAGGTTATTTTTCTTTTTGGTCCTTTACAATTTTAACAAGCCTCTTTGAGTTGATTTTCAATTCAGGAAAGGGGTGGGGTCAGGGGTGTAACTACCATTAGGCTAGGGGAGGCGGCTGCCTGGGGGCCCCCACGCCTCGAGGGGCCCCCCAGAGGCAAGTCACATGTGAAGTGAGTGTGTGTGTATCAGGGAGGGGCCCATCTTAAAATTTTGTCTCTGGGCCCACTCCAGCCTTGTTACGCCCCTGGGTGGGGTGCTGGAAAGGGGTCTTACTCTGGTGCAAACATGCCTCAAGGTTAATTGTTCAGCAACCTACCAAGGAGGTTTTTGTATTTTTTCATTTGGTAAAGAGGAAGAGGGTCTCCCTGGAGAAGGGAAACCCTGTAAAATAGGGTGTGGTGGCAACATATTTTCTACTAGGTTAAGTTTAAAGGAACAGCCTCTGTTGAGCAAACATGGTGGGAATGAATCAGCATTTTTCTTTCCCCCACGAGGACTTGCTCTGAGACAAAGGCTAGGCTTAAATCCACCATTTGCCAGTCTCCATTCGTTACAGTGACTTTCTCTGCTCTGGCTACCAGGTTCCTGCTTTGACTCTTTTCTTCTTTCTTGGAGGCCTTAGTAATCAGGAGAAGGAGGGGATTGTCACCTTGCTCCTCCTCCTGCAGCCATGTCCCTCAGCTTGCCCCACTCTTTGGAACCCCAGCTGTCCATCTTGCCTCTACTACATTTTTCCATGTTCTCCCTGCCATTGCCTTTGAAATGTGCTCTGGCATTGTTGGCAGTCTCATGCCTGTGCAGTGGCACACTTGTTGAGAATTTCACATACTTGCAATTTTTTCCTGCCTGAGACCTGAGGCTACTTTTGTCTTGTCAGCTGGCATGCAGCAGCTGGTGCTTCTTCATCTGTCTGTGGGTCTTCTCCCAAAAACATGAAGCTGTTAATTTCTGGCCCAAGCCCCACCTCTCTGTGGTGCTTCAATGTATCTGTTTCCTTGGTAAGGAGTCTGCTACCTGACGTAGGGCTGGAGTATTAGAACAACTCACCTTCTATACACTATCAACACACTACTATTATGTCTGTAGAACTTTGCCGGAAGTTTTTCCTCTTGTTATTGGAGTTCATCTGGAGAATGCATATTTCTGTGTAACTTATTTGTCTCTGCCAAACGTGTTTCCACCTTCTAGGTCTTCCTCAGTGGCACTTATGGCAGTACTCATGCAAATTCCTCCTCCAAACCATCAATAACAGTATCCAAGTAAAAAGTAACCTTGTATTATAAGGCTTTCTATCTTGCCTTCTTCGAATAGTGGTAGGTTTTCTCTACATGAACTTTGTGGAAAGTGCATCATTTGGAAATAATGGAAGAATAACTAGTTCATGTGGTTACATGTCATTGGATTTATTATTGGGATTTTATGCAGTTTCTGGATTAGAATTAGGAATGTGCACGGAACCACAGAGGTTCAGCGCCAGCGGGGTTCTCCCTTTAAGGGCGGGGTTTTTTGCACTTACCCCTCCTGCCGCTTTCCCCCCACAGGCACTCTGTTTTAGTGAAAGTTTTTTGGGGCAGCAGCGTTCCTCCCTGTTGCCCCGCCCCCGTTATTGTCCAGAAATAGCGGAAGTAAAAAGCGCACGTGTGCCTGCTGCTGTGTGCGCCTGCCGCGCACGTCACACGCTGTGTGCATACGCTGCATGCGTGACGTTCACAGTGGGTGCACGCACGCTCGTTACTTTCAGTATTTTCAGACAATAACAGGGGCAGGGGCGGCAAGGAGGACCGCTGGCGCCCCAAAAACTTTTCACTAAAACAGAGTGCCGGCGGGGGGAAAGAGGCAGGAGAGGTAAGTGCAACCCCCCCTTAAAGGGAGACACCACCCCCACCAGTGGATTGGCCCAATTTAGAACTGGTTCAGGGGGCTCTATAATAGCCTCCGGACCGGTCCGTGCACATCCCTAATTAGAATTGATACAGTTTCAGATCATGTGTTTTTATTCAGGTTATTGGATATATAGTGGAAAATAAACACTTGCTTTTTACATTTAAGATACATTATGATTTATGTGATAGTGAATAGAGAGTGGGTTGTTTTAATACTCCAGTTGGTTTCTTTACCTACCACAATTGCTTTTTTGATGGTTCACCTGACATAGGGCTGCCAGGACTCAGATAAAGTAAGTTGCTTCAAGGGCTGCATTTGGCTCATGGGCCATCAGCTGGCCATCCCTCCTCTACAGTATATGTAGATGTTTGTGTTTAATTCATTGGAAGTATTTGGCTGCTTCAATACTAATACCCTTTAGCATAGTGGTGGCTGGTGGTTCCTGGTGGTGGTGGGGTACTAGGCAGGGCAGGTGATGGGTGGAGCTACAAGTAGTGAGAGGAGGATGCAGAGGTGGAGCCAGGACTAGGCAGGTGCCTTAGCAATAACTGGCAAAGTATAGATTTGTAGCTAATGAGTGGGATCAAAATGCAAACAGAGATGAAGAGGCTCTTGAAATAAGCCTCCCTATCTCTGACAGCTTTTTAAGACACAGTTAAGACACATTTATTTATGTGTCTTTCAGCATCTTCCTATATTTATTTATCCAGGCTCTTAATTAGATGTACAGTTTTAATAGTTTTTAATATTGTGTTAAATTTTAAATTATTTTAATGTTTTAACATTTTATTTTATTTTTAATTTGTAATGTTTTATTGTAAACCGCCCAGAGACATAGGTTTTTGCTGGTATACAAATGTGTTACATAAACACACACACACACACAAATCTCAGTTGCTCATGAGCAGCGATACAGAGAAATATGGAACACATCAGCTGCTTTATAATGCTTAACAGGACTACAGTAGTGTGTAGATTTGTATCTGACACAGCAGGATCAAAACACAAGCACATACACACTCAAAAAGAACTGTAGAAGCCACAGGTCAAGCACAGACCAGCTACAAAAGGCTGCTTCTGTGGAGAGTAAATGCATTCTGAGGTCACCAGGGCAGCTTTGTCTGCCTGATTATTTCAAAAATGAATAAAGGTAAAGTTCACTATCAAGTCGGTTTCGACTCCTGGCACCCACAGAGCCCTGTGGTTTTATTTGGTAGAATACAGGAGGGGTTTACCATTGCCTCCTCCCATGCAGTATGAGATGATGCCTTTCAGTATCTTCCTATATCACTGCTGCCTGATATAGTACCAGCAGGGATTCAAACCTGCAGCATTCTGCTTGTTAGTCATACTACTACTAATAGACAAACAACAAGAAAGAACTCTGAGCCAGTGATACTGTGGTTAGTGTGCTGGACTAGACTGGGACAACCCAAGTTCAAATCCCCATTCAGCCATGAAACTCACTGAATGACTCTGGGACAGTCAATTATCTCTAAGCATAACCTTCCTCATAGGGCTGATGGAAGGATAAATGTAACCATGTGCACCACTACCACTCTGGGCTTCTAGGAGGAAGCACAGGATATACATGTGAAAGTAAATAAATCTATATAAGCCATAGGTAAAGCAGAGACGAGCTACAAAAGTGGAGAACAAATGCATTCTGAAGTTACAAGGGCAGCTCTGCCTGCCTATTCAAAAAATGCATATATTAATAGAAAAACCATAGGTATTTCAGTGATGCTTGCTGTAGCTATGAACCACCTCTTGTAACTTAGAGGACACAATGGGAAGCAAAGATGCATGGGGACACCTTCTCTCTTTTCCATGCCTGCTGAACAGCTGGGTGACACTCTCTGACTGCGTTGGGTGCCTACTACTTAACCTGGGTGTCCATCCTAGAAAGCAACAAATGCTTTTTTATAGAGACCACTTCCTTAATCCTTGCCCAATGAACCATCACTGCTAGTGGACATATTAATTTTAGGGATACTGGCCACAATCCAGAGAAAAACATGGTTAGCTCTCTGCATAGCAAATGGATATTAAAAATTATTTTCCTTCCAACAGCATTTCTTCTCTACATACACCACACCCACATGGAAAGCCACTTCTGCAATTATTTGAAAAGCAGTTTGGACTCAGAAATCCATGCATATGCCCTAATTTAACTTTCTGGCTTCTTATGCCAGTTTCTAATCTAATTAGTCCAGTTTTACAGTTTGCTGTTCCTTCCAATGTTTTATGGCAAATCACTTTGGGAATGGGTCATAATGCTTTGCATGTAGATCAGATCAGAGAGCAAGAAAGAGAAAGCAGAGGTTGCATTCCTCTCCTCCAAACAAACACAAGCAAATAAGCCAGCAAATGATCAGACTTACCAACAGCCAGCTAGCCAGCCTACCTGCTCTCTAACGAAAATGGTGATTGGATACTTCAGAATAGTGTTTTGTAGCTGCTTCCCTCATACACAAAAGGAAATCTTAAGTAGATTGAACTAAAGGTTTATTCAGCAACAACTCCATTTTCTCCTTCCCTTTCCCTCTCTTTTCCTCTTGACTTCTCCCCCACACTCTCTACAGGATCCCCCTTGGGATATATGTCCAAACAAACAAACTGCAAAAGATACTAAATAGAATCGATTGATTCATTAAGTGCTGTCAAGTCAGTGTTGACTCTTAGCAACCACATAGATAGATTCTCTCCAGGATGATCTGTCTTCAGCTTGGTCTTTAAAGTCTCTCAGTGGTGCATTCAGTGTTGTTGTAATCGAGTCCAACCGCCTTGCTGCTGGTCATCCTCTTCTTCTCTTTCTTTCAACCTTTCCCCAGCATTATGGATTTCTCAAGGGAGCTGGTTTTTTTGCATAATGTGTCGGAAGTATAATAATTTGTTCCTGGTCACCTGTGCCTTAAGTGAAAATTCTGGATTGATTTGAGTAGCTAAAAGACTTAGCTGCCCTCTGGGCACTCCCATTAGCTGCCTGAGGAGTCAATCAGCATGATGCCTTCTGATTGGTGCTCAGGGTGTTTTAAGCTCCTCCCTTTTTGGAAAACAAAGGCAAGCCTTGTAATTGGTTCCTGCCTGATTAATATTCAAATTTGAACTGCTCTGTGTGTTCCTCTTGGTGTTTACAAAATTCTGGTACTCTAGCCCACCTTATGTACACACTGGGGCCAGGCTGCAGGCAGGGAAGAGGCATAGACAGTGAGGCAGACAGAGTAATGGCTACAGAAGACAGACAGAGGAAGTAAAATGACTGACAAATATTTTCAGGTGGGTGCTGCCCACTCTGCCCTTAGGTAAGTACCACCACTAGCACCAGAGGCATTGCTTTTCTGCTCCTCTCTGGAAGCAGATTTAAATGGTACCGCAGAGCATTTTATACAGCTCTATACCATGGCTCTAGCTTCTGGTTTCCTCTCATTAATTGTTTTCTTTTTTATTGCCAAGTAGCATTATTTTGCAATAAATTAAAAAAGAGAGAAGAAAGCAGAAATTATAGCTCTTCCCTCCACTGGAAAGAGGACGTGACCAATCCAAGGGGCAAATTATCAGTAGTGCTGTAACTGGACTAAATGGGAATCAATTAGATAGAAGTTGCAAACTGGAATCTTCTAATTAAAGGCACAGTCAGCTCAATAATTCTCTGCCAGTCTACACTGAACAAGCTATGATATGACTTTTAAAAACCACAAATCATGTATGAAAAAAGTAGGGAACACAACGCAGGTATACAACAGGTTGACAACATTTGGAATTTGGGGCTGGAGGCCGTGATGGGTTGGATGTGGGCTAATATACTGAAATTGAATCTGGGCAAGACGGAGGTAATGTTGGTCAGTAGGAGAGCCAATCAGGATGAGGAGATTTTACCGGTTCTGGATGGGGTTGCACTCCCCTTGAAGGAGCAAGTATGCAGCTTGGGGGTATTACTGGACCTTGCTCTACTTTTGGAAGCTCAGGTGGAGGCGGTGGCCAGGGGTGCCTTTGCACGGCTTCGGCTAGTGCGCCAGCTGCATCCCTTTCTCAAGAAGGCAGATCTGGCCACAGTTACCCATGCCTTAGTCACATCACGGCTGGATTACTGTAACGCGCTCTACGTGGGGCTGCCCTTGAAGAATATCCAGAAACTGCAGCTAGTGCAAAATGCGGCAGCTGGGGTTTTATCTGGAGCTGCCTGGTGGGAGCACATCACACCCATTTTGAAAGAGATGCACTGGCTACCAGTTTGTTTCTGGGTCTAATTCAAGGCGTTTGTTTTGACCCTTAGAGCCCTTAACGCAGGGATTCTCAAACTTGGGTCCTCAGGTGTTATTGGACTTCAACTTCCATAATCCCCAGCCTCAGTGGCCTTTGGTTGGGGATTATGGGAGTTGAAGTCCAATAACACCTGAGGACCCAAGTTTGAGAATCACTGCCTTAACGGATTGGGCCTGGGATACATGAGGAACCACCTGCTCCCAAGGGTTACTGCCCAATTGACGAGGTCATCTGAGGGGGCTCTGCTCAGGGTGCCGACAATGAGGGAGGCTCAGTTGTCGTGCACATGGGACAGGGCCTTCTCTGTTGCTGCCCCCAGACTCTGGAATGCTCTCCCGGTGGCTATTTGCTCCTCGGTCTCCATCACAGCTTTTAGAAAGAGTGTAAAATCTTGCATTTTGGCCCAGGCATATATTTGATTCTCTGCTGCTGCTCTTTGTACTCTGCATTGCTTTTATGCTTTTGTTTTAAATTTTTAATCAGATTTGTTTAATGTTTTTCACTTAATATTTTAATTGTGTCTTTTTTACCATTTTGTTTTTAAATTTTGTTGTAAACCGCCTTGAGATTGTTTTAATGAAAGGCGGTATATAAATTTAACAATAAATAAAAATAAATAAAATAAATAAATTCTTCTTAAAACATGAGTGAACAAAGTGTGGCAATTCTCTGCTGAATAGCTTGTGTTGAAGCGACCTTTGTGTCATTTTCTTAAGAACGGAAATGTGCTGGTAGAATAAAGAGGAACAGAACCAAAAGGCTTCAAGGACCAGCTGTTACCAGAAGGAGGAGCTCAGGCCTTCTGAAAGGTAAAGAAAGCATTATGCCAGAATGTTAGAAACTATTCCTAATGTGATATTCCTGATACTAGATAAGCTTGAATCTTTTTCTGTGTAGAATGCCCTTTTGCCTGTGCTCTTTGTTCTCTCTATGTGGCTTGTCATTCGTTTCTCAACTTTAATAGTCTTAGACAACAATACAAAACCTGTTCTAGACTTCTAAGAATAGTCTTTAGAGTGGACTAGTGGATTGTCATTCATTAGAATCCTGGTAACATTCAACTGCCTCCCCGCCAGTTCTCAAATTAGAATTTTATCTTACCAGAAGTGAACTGAATAATCTTTAGATGACATGAAGTGTACAATCAGTACCATATAATATTGGCAGAATCTGCAGTTTAACATAATTTACTGGAAGCCTAAGATTATTGAAGATTGAATATTTATATTATACTAATTTTTCTCTATTTAAACTAGGAAAAAGAGTTCAAAATCCAAATTTCCAGAGCAATAAACTGCAAGTATACTGTGGAAAAGATACTGAAGGTGTTTTATATAAGGACAAACTGGTTGCAGGTAACCTATCATTTTGAAGCAATGTAATTAAATCTGTTCAAGGCATTTGATTCCAGGAGTATAGTAAAATATTCTAAAATGATATGTGGTGGGAAAGATGTATTCATGTGATCAGCATGTGGATACTATTTGTAGCTAGGAAACACATTTACAATATTTATTTCCCATAAGACAATGGAATTTTCAGTACTTTTAATCCCCCTCTATTTGTAAATTTATTTATTTATTTTCACGTTTATATCCCGCTCGCCCTCCAAGGAGCCCAGAGGTTCATGGTTATATTTACCTTCACATCAACCCTGCGAGGTAGGTTAGGATGAGAGATATGACTGGCCCAGAGTCACCCAGTGAGTTTGATGGCTGAATGGAGATTGGAACTCAGGTCTCCCTGGTCCTTGTCCAACACTCGAACTACTACACCATGCTGGCTCTCATGCCTGCTTGAGTAGATTCCTTGGTTTTAATGGGTACAAAATGTCAGGTAAAGAACAGAGATCATGTCACCTTCTGACATTTATTTATTTATTTATTTTTATTTAACATATTTCTGTACTGCCCAAACTCACGTCTCTGTGCAGTTTGCAACAGAAAGGTTAAAACATTAGTTAAAACAGAATAAATGACAGAAAAGTTAAAACATTAATTAAAACAAAAGAAATGGTAACAGAAAGATTGACACATTACAACAATTTAAAATTTTTTAAAACAATGTTAAAACTGTTAAAACACTATTTAATTAAAAGCCTGGGTGAACAGATGCATATTATATGACAGCTGAGTGCCCTATCAAGGGCACTGACAAAGCGGACTATTATATTCCAGTAGAGGTGTGGGAAGAACATTTCAAGAACCTCTACAAGAGCCAGGTTGGGAGAGCAGAGTTATTGGACTTAAGCAATCTCGTTATGCCTGATGGGCCAGAAGTCTCCATTGAAGAGGTTAATGGGCTTATGACTCAATTGAAACTGGGTAATGCCACAGGTTTAAGGATGTGCAGAACTGGTTTGAATTGAACCCAGTTAGATCTGAACCAGCCTGATTCAACTAGAACCTGACTGGCATGGGCTTGAACCGGACCAGCCCCCCCAAAAGGGGTCTGAATTGATCTGGTTTGGATCAAACCGCTTTGGCCCAGTTCAACTAGTTTGGGTGGCTATGCTTGTAACAGGCAATCTGATAAGTATTCCTTTTACAAGCAAAGGGGATCCCTAACTCTAAATAGGTTCAAGGGATGGGCAGATGTGAGGGCTCATTATTGGCGGTGGCTCTAGGCCCTGCTGGCACTCCTGCACCCTGGGCCAGCAGGCAGTCCTGTTCCACCCTGGCAAAGGGGATCTCTAACCTGTGGGCAGGAGAGTGTCAGTGGGGACTAGAGGGCCTGCTAGTGGCACCATGCCACTGGCAATAAGGTGCCCCCCGCCTGCCCCTGAACCCCTTTAGAGTTAGGGATCCCCTTTGCTTGTAAAGGGGGATCCTCACCGGATTCCCCTTTACAAGTAAAGCCAGTTGAACTAGGTTGACCTGGTTGACAGCACAAATCGAACTGCCAGCCAGTTCTAATGAATTGGTTTGTGGACTGGATGTTTGGTTCGAATTCGAACCGAACTGCTATGGACAGTTCTGTGCACACCCCTACCTGGGTTGTGACAACATACCTGCTGATTTAATAAAGGCCAATGCTGACTGATGGGCTCCCGTACTGGCTTCCCTTTTGACTTACATGGAACTGCTGATATACCATATGACTGGGGACTGCCACAATTGTCCCTTTTTAAAATAAAAGATGGAATGGGATGATCCAGGCAACTACAGGCCAATAAGTCTGCTGGGTATTACTGCAGTAGAAGTTGCAAGATTGGTTGGAACAAGAATCTACTGCTGAAGAGCAGGCAGGCTTTAGAGCTGGCTGCTCTGTGATAGATCAAAGTTTAGTATTCCAGCATCTTGTAGAAAAATATGACAGTAAACCCAGTTCATCATTATATGCTGCCTTTATTGATTTTAAATTTGCCTTTGATTTTATCTCAAGAGGTTTCTTATGGTCAGAGCTTAGGACAACCTTGATTGATAAATGCTTACTACTATTGCTCTACAAATTACCTAGTAATACTTCTCTCTGTGTGAGATGTAATTCCAGTGGTGACCTTTCAAACTCAGTCTCCACAGGTATTGATGTCAAAAAAAGGCCCCTGTTATGTTAGCGTCCCTGTTATTTAATTTTTATATTAATTCACTTGTCCAGTATTTGAACAGGGTAGACATGCACCCTCTTAAATTAGAAAGAAGATCTATACTTCTCTATGCAGATGACACAATAATTTTATCTTCATCACCTATAGGTCTTAGGAGTGCACTGCAAAGCACTTTTGTCTAGAAGACTAAATTATCGGGAAACCAAAATAATGGTTTTTGCTAAGAGAACTAAATTATATAAGTGAAAAATTAATGGTAATGTGATTAAACAGGTAAAGTGCTTTAAGTATTTGGGGGTGGTGTTTCAGGCTTCTGTGGGGAGAAAAGGGCATATGGATTATATAGTGCAAACAGCGCTGTGAAGTACTGCTGCAATTTTGAGATTTTATTGGTTGTGGAGACTGGCACTTTGTGCCAGCGGCTGTTAGGTTGTTTCAGGCTAAATCATTGGCTCAGTTGCTTTTGGGAGCTCAGTTGAGACCTTATTCAAATATTGCCCAGTTAGAAGTTATTCAAACTAAATTTCTAAGAGCGGTCCTCGAGGTATTTAAAGGTGTATATAATGCTGTCTTTAGGCTGGAGTTGGGGGAGAACAAGGTGGAGTCAAGACTGGTTACAACTCGATTTTTTGTCCAAGTGGGCTGGCTCCTCTAGTTTTGGAGGACCAGTCCCACTCAAAGCCACTTAAAGCTGAAGGGAAAACTTCTGATGCTTGGAATCTCCTCTGAACTCTTAATTGCTAAGGGTCACGAACAGGCTATTAGAATATTGAAGCAGCACATTTTAGACATTGAAATGCAGGAGGAGAGAAGTAATTTCCCCACTTGCATTAAGAACTGGTGGTTAATCCCTTCTTTATCCCCAGCAAGTTACCTTTCCAGCTTGACATACCCAACACATCTGAGAACTTTTATCCTGGTCCATCTTAATGTTTTTTCCATTGGCATGGCTGGAGGGCAGATATAAAAAGATATATCAACTGAGCAGGTGGCCCTTTGTGAAGGAATGAGGGCCCAAACTCTTCTTTTTGTAAATAAGACCTTGTATTGTAATAATAAATAATAACAACCTTTTTTTGTTAGCTGTCCCATAACAAATTGTTCTCTAGGCAATTTACAACACAACATTAAAACATGAGGTAAAAAAACACATTAAATCATAACAGACCAAAGAAGGGGGGGGGTGGAAATACAAAATCCAATACAAAAGCAATTTTAAAACATTTTTTAAAAAAAATCAGTAACAATCAGATTTAAAAAAATTAGTTTAAAATTTAAAAGGCCTGAGTTAACAAAAAGATCTTTATCTGGTGTCTAAAAGAACAAAGTGATGAAGCCAGGTGAACCTCACTGGGGAGGCTGTTCCATAAACAAGGTACAACCACCGAAAAGGCTCTCTCCATAGTAGCCATGCTCCTCACCTTGTTTGGCAGGGGCACCTGCAGGAGGGCCTCCAAAGAAGACCTTAAGGTCCAGATTGGGACATATGGGGCAAGGTGCTTTCTCAGGTAACCCAGCCCCAAGTCATTTAGGACTTTAAAGGTTAAAACCAGCACTTTGAATTGTGCCCTGAAACGGACTGGGAGCCAGTGCAGTTGACAAAGCACTGGCATAATATGCCCCAAACGCCCAGCCCCAGTTATTAATCTTGCAGTCCAATTTTGTACCAGCTGGAGTTTCCGGACCGTTTTCAAAGGCAGCCCCACATACAATGCTTTGCAGTAATCTAAGTGAGAGGTTACCAAAGCATGAGTAACTGCGGCCAAGCTATCTCTGTCCAGGTAAGGTTGCAGTTGGCATATCAGCCAAAGCTGATAAAAGGCACATGGAGCCACAGAGGCCACTTGAGCCTCTAGTGACAGTGCTGGATCAATGAGCACCCCCAGGCTGCAAACCTAGTCCTTCAGAAGGAGTGCAACCCCATCTAGAAGAGGCTGGACATCATTCACCCGGGCAGAGTTAAAACCGACCAACAGTGCTTCTGTCTTGTCTGGATAGAGTCTCAGCTTAATCGTTCTCATCCAGTCCATTACTGCATCCAGGCACCGATTCAGGACAGTCAGTGCTTCACCTGTGTCTTATGAAAAAGAGATAAAGCTGAGTGTCATCTGCATATTGATGACACCTCAGGCCAAATCTCTGGATGCCCTCTCCCAACGGTTTCATGTAGATGTTAAACAGCATAGGGGAAAGAATGGAACTCTGCGGAACCGCACAGCATATATGCCAAGGGGTTGAGCAGTAACCCCCTAGCACCACCTCTTGGAAAGGGGCCTTGCGGTAGGAGAGGAACCACCTCCAAACAGTGCCTCCCACACCCAGCGCGGCTAGCCTCTCCAAAAGGATACCATGGTCAATGGTATCGAAAGCCACTGAGAGATCCAAGAGAATTAACAAGGTTGTACTCCCCCTGTCTCTGTCTGCATAGGTCCTCTCACAGAGCGACCCAAGCAGTTTCTGTTCTAAAGCCGGGCCTGAAGTTTGATTGAAAAGGATCTAGATAGTCTGTTTCCTCCAAGAGTCTCTGGAGCTGGTCAGCCACTACATACTCAAGCACCTTTCCCAGGAAGGGACCACAGGCCTATAGTTGTTTACATCCTCTGGGTCCAGATTTGGTATCTTTAGGAGTAATCGAATAGCAGCTTCCTTCAGTGGAGCTGGGACCACTCAATGAGGCATTTAAAACATGCTGGACCCAGCTAAAAATCTCCTCCCTACTGGATTTAATAAGCAAGGGTCAAGCATACTTGTGGTTGGCCGAACTCGACTAAACACCTTGTCCACATCCTTGGGCACCAATATTTGAAACTCCTCCAGCAAAACTAGACCATGTTTTACTCCTGGCACCTTTCCCAAAGATCCTGTATCAGCTGTAGTGTCCAACTCATGGTGAATATGAGCGACGTTGCCACAAAGTGCTGTGCAAATGTGTTACAGTGTGCTACCGATGGTTATACTGTAATACAGCCTGCCCAGGGCCAGAGTTCAAGAGGCCCAGACCACCTGGAAAAGCCCCACGGGATGACATCGGGAGGATGCAGTGGTGGATGAAAAAAAGCATTTCTTCCATTCCATCCACTCTTCTGCCACAGAATAAGCTCGATAATGAGCTCTAACCGGTGTTTGCTCAGACTCACCCTAAGTTTTCCTCTACTTACATTCCAGCTGTCTCTCAGCTTGCCTCATTGCTCTCAGCTCAGGTGTGTACCAAGGTGCTGTACGGGCTCTGCTTTGTGGAAGAGGGTACTTGGGAGCGATTGTGTCAACTGCTCAAGCCATCTCTTCATTCCAGAGAGCAACTAGCACTTCAACCAGAGCGCCTGCTATGCCAGCTGGCAAATCCCCAAGAACCCTCATTGTAGTCCATCAGTCTTCAGGGGTGAACCATTTTAATAGATTTCCCACCCTTACACAGAGGTATAACACTCTAAACATCAGAAGAAAGGGATATGACCATGACAAGGGCATAGACGACATAGTCCCCACTTTCAAGTCACCAACCTTCTGTCCAGTTGAAAAAACTAGATCTCAATTCATGTGTTTGGCCAACAACAGCCCCATGGTTGTCATTTTGGGACAGCCCCATGGTTGTCATGGCAGCCATGAAATCCTAAGCCGCCCCAGACAAGGCAGCTTCAGCATGGATGTTGAAGTCACCCTGAACAATCGTTCTGGGAATCCTCAACACCAAATCCAAGACCACTTATGTGAGTTCAGGCAGGGAGAAAGCTGGGCAGCGGGGTGGGCGATACACCAACAGAATCCCCACTCTGTCCCAAGCACTCAACACCAGGTACAAAAACTCTGAACCAGCACTCACTTGGAAAGAGTGCCTAGAGTGGAAAATTGAGCATTTATAAATTACAGCGACCCCCAACCCCCACCCCGGCCCTCCAGCCTATGCTGATGAAGAACTAAATTTCCAGGTGGTCGCAGTTGGGAAAGACTAATCTTTCCCAGCTGCTCCACTCAGATCTCTGTAATACAAACCAGGTCAGCCTCTTCCTCCTCCATTAAATCATGGATAATAGAGATCTTATTCTGGACTGATCTGGCATTAAACAGCAGCACCATCAGCCCAAAGGACAAGCTGGTAAAGAAGCCAGGAACCCTCCCATTATGGGAACAGCCAGAAGAAGAGATAAGAATAAGATGTTGGACGACTCTACTCCTCTTCCAATGTATGTGAGACCCCATGCTATACCTTCCCCTACCCGTAATCACTCTAATTGAAGCACCCCCTAGCTCTCCCCAGGTTCACATCCTCTCTCAGGCACATAATTAAAACAACTAAAAATTATTCCCAGCCAGCAGAGTAGAGTCCTTGTGGTTCTCAAATGGGCGACCCCCTTTGGTGGCAACCCTGCCAGTGGCTAGCTCACTGCCCAAGGCAGCATGCTCTTTTTACTGCCAGCCCAGGAAATGATGCAAGGCCCAGCAGAAACTGCTGAGTCAGCACTCCTGACTGGGAGGGCCCAGAGTGCTGCCACCAACAGGGCAATAGACAGGGGCAGTCACAAAATGAAACAAACAATAAAGAGGGGAAAGGGGAAATCCCACTGTGACTACAAAACAAAAAAATGCAGATAATAATGACCAAACAATGAAAATATAAATAAACACTAGAAATATATATTCAGAAATAATAAGTCAGTAATAAATGATCCATAACATTAATAAACAATACACAAATTGGCTTCTCATAATGCAGAATACATAAACAAAGGCATGTGCAATAACAATCAAAAGCTAAGGAAGGAGGTGTGACTGAGACAGGCAAAAATTGGACTGCAGGATGAAATAGGCAAAATCAAGTATCAAAATCAAAATGGAAGTGGCAGATGACAAAAGCACTGAGTCAGACGTGGTCTCAGAAAGAGGTGTGGACGTCCTCAGTGGCAAAATGCTCAATACCGTCCGCACAGAGGTGAAGATGTAAAATCACAAACGTGCTGATAGCAGAGAACCCGTCGAGCATGCTTCCATAAATAAGCTGACCTGGATCAGAGATAAAGCCCACTGCTTGTCCTTGTGGAGAAAAACAAACTTCATGAATCAATGTCATTCATGAATCAAAGTCGAACGGCTCTTCCGGATATGTGCCGTTTCGCCCACAAAGCTTCATCAGCCTGTGCAGTATAAATATACAATATGAGCATAAGTACAGCCAGGAATGAATCCCTACAGTGAATATATTTTAAAGAAAATGCCCTGATATAAGATTACATACAAACCTCCAAAACAACATTAGTACCAGTACCCCATTTCTTAAGCTTGACACAGTCTTACAGTCCTTTCCAGCATTAGTATCTGCAAGAAACTCTCCAATTTATACCTGTCTGAGATAGATTTCCCACAGCTGGAGGTGGCATTGTAAATGTCACCTTCAAGCATGCGTGCATGCAGATAGATGACTCAGCAATAAAACAATTAACATAGATTACCAAGCCGTAAAAAACCAGGTAATTAAAGGCACAGAGTCCGCAGTACTAAACCGTGGAAAGCTGACGGCATCCTATGTAGCAAAATTCACAACCCAGCCTCACAAAGTTTGATGTGTACATCGGTTAAAAGGAGAGAAAAAAAGGAAAAGGAAAGGGGCACTCGAATAACATAACTCAAAATAGGAGATAGAAAAGGCATACAGCTACACAAGTCTTGTGCACAAAGGTCAAAGGGAGAGAACGAAAGGTGAAGCTGAATCAGTACCAGGCAGTCAGCAGTATCTATCCTTAATATGGAAACAAACCTCCCTACCGCCCCTTTGCCCTCGACTTCTGGATATGACCGGAAGTTGCCGACACGCCTGCGCTGTGAAAAGTGCCTTGGTAGTCTTTGTGTTAAGAAAGCTGACAGGGCCAAAGGTCCATGGCTCTGCCCAGCAGTTTCATTTGGGAGGGAAAGGGAGGTTTGATTTCATTGGTTCTATCTTTTTAAATAGAAGGAACTTAAGTTATGCTGATTGGATTGTTTAAAAAATGGTTAAGGAAAATTGTGTATAAAAGGAGGCCGTCAGAGTTGGTTGCAGAGTCAAGGCAGTCAAGAAATTACATGCTGGAGAGCTGAAGGAACTGAGTCCAGTCCAAGGGAAGGAGCTCAAACCTACCTTTTCCTCCAAAAGGAGTTTTAAAAGGGAGAAGGATATACACTGAGTGAGCACCATCTTGTCTATAGATGGTGGATCAAACTAAAATGCCCTTGTTTGGGATGCCCTAGGCCCCTGTCTCATGGACTTTAAATTTGGTCTACATTGGGCTGGAAATACAAAAGTTATATAGGCAGGACTCGTGAACATGATGATCCTATAAGCCTTCTTTCTTTTGGAAAGTAGGGTAAAAATGAGAATTGAAAGTGTTCAGATATGTGACACTACAGTTTTCATGACCATGCTGATTAGCTGCAGAAAAATGCTTAAATGTTCTGTAGCATGATCACTTTAATGTTACATTGTAGACACATTTTACATGTTAAATGCAATGAAAAATATTTTTTGTTTTATATTATTGTCTCTTAAGAGGAGAGCTGGTCTTATGATGGCAAGCATGACTTGTCCCCATAGCTATGCAGGGTCTGCCCTGGTTGTATATGAATGGGAGACTAGAAATGTGAGCACTGTAAAATATTCCCCTGAGGGATGGGGCTGCTCTGGGAAGAGCAGAAGATTTCAAGTTCCCTCCCTGACTTCTCCAAGATAGGGCTGAGAGAGATTCCTGCCTGCAACCTTGGAGAAGCCGCTGCCAGTCTGTGAAGACAATACTGAGCTAGACAGACCAATGGTCCTACCCAGTATATGGCAGCTTCCTATGTTCCTATGTCCCTAAACCTTAAATTATAAACAGTCTAGCCAAGTCACTCTGAGGGGCAGATGGCTCCAAGCCATTTCTTGTTCATGTGGTATATAGAAGCTCATGTTGTGTATAGAAATATATATAACTGTTGCTGACACTGTCTCCACCGTTATGCAGAGGCCTCTACTGGTCTGTGCCACTGAGGTCATCAGCTTGCAGAGGCAGATGGAAGTCTTAGTTGAGTTGTTGCATTGCAACAGCATCTGTTTCATCCAAACCAAGATGGTCTTTGACACTGCTCAATGACAACCCAGAAGTGCATCATGCAGTGACATTATTTATTTATTTATTTTTATATTTTATATCCTGCTCTTCCTTCAAGGAGCCCAGAGCAGTGTACTACATACATAGGTTTCTCCTCACAACAACTCTGTGAAGTAGGTTAGGCTGAGAGAGAAGTGTCGGGCCCAGAGTCACACAGCTAGTATCATGGCTGAATGGGGATTTGAACTCGGGTCTCCCTGGTCCTAGCCCAGCATTCTAACCAGTACACCACGCTGGCTTATGTGAAGGATCCAGCCCTGTGGTGTTGCCAGGTGCCTGGGAGTCTCCCTAAGCATGCTGCTGAGAAAGAAGAGTCAAGGTGGGGCCAAAAAAAGTAGAGGAGAATGTTGATGACACAGATGAGGGGAAAGGCTTGAGGGCGGAGACGGGGGGGGGGGACTGGGGAAGCTGAGGTGATGAGTATTTGCTGGTCTTGCGACGGGCCAGGTTCACGCAAGATGGGAGCCTGCCTCCTCCTGAGACTTGCATCGGCTGCCAGTTGCTATTTAAAGAGGATGATGATGATGATGATGGATGATGATGATGGAGGAGGAGGAGGACACAGCGGGATAGAATGCTTGATGGTGTGGCAGGGGAAGAATTGGCTTGAAGAGGAGGGAAAAGGAACAGAGATGGGGCTAGAAAGATGAAGGAACCTTCTCACAGCAAACATATGTCCTCCCCAGTACTGAGATCTTCAGTGCTCTTACATGTAGTCTCCCATTCATATGCAACCAGAGTAGATCCTTCTTAGCAAAGGGGACAAGTCATGCTACCACAAGACCAGCTCCCTTCAGTGAACTTTGCTGAATGATATGCATATGTAGTGTTGATGTCACTTCCCTGTATATTACAGGAATTTCACAAAAATGTATCATGGGTCCTGATGGAAAGTGGTTCACACTAGACGAATTTGAGGTTCAAGGAGGCCGTGGAACTTGGAAATGTTGGAGAAGAAGCATTCGGTGTAATGGGGATACTTTAGAATCTCTAATAAGGGTATGCAGTTCACTTGTAACGCCTGTAATGTTAATCTGTTATTTTATATATCTGATACCCAAATAATTTAAAATGATACAAGCAAAGAACTCTGGGCAAATGTGAAATTGCTTTGTGTGCAGTATGCTGGATCCTTCACCACAGCTGAACAACAGCATAATTGTTGCATGAAAAAACTATCATCTAGAAAGGCCCTAATGCTATATAGAACTGAGTAGACAAATGTAGCTTACATATGTGCCAATTAAATACAAGCTCGGTATTCCATGGAGCAAAGATGTATTTAAAAGATGCATAGCAATAAAAAAGGGTGTTTAAAAGATGCATAGGGTGTGAGACTGGGGTGCCTGCCTGGCTACCTCTTCTCTTCTGCCCTCCCTGGTTGCCATCTGCCTCCCCCCAGGACTGCTTGCGGAGAGGCTTTGCAGGACTGGGGCTGTAAGGGTGACTGAGCAGTTTTTTCCTGGTTCCACCTGCTGAGCTTGCTGCTCAGCCTGTATAGGAAGACTGCAAGTGGCGGCAGGCCCGCCACCGGCGGGGTCGCCACCAAAGGGGCGACACCAAATGGGGTCGCCCCTTTGGGGGAGCCACTTCAGGGGAGAAACGAGGATGAGGGCTGGACACTTTGTCCAACCATTTGTATAGAGGGAGGCATTCAATAGTGGGGCTTCTGTTTAATCAGTTTTAAGTTGTGCTGAGGTTGGGTTGAAGTTGCAATGTGTGTGGGTTTGTCTGGAGATGGGGAGGCAAGGAGTGCCTTCGTTGAATATGGGGCAGCTATTCCAGTGGTGGAGGGGAATAGAAGAAGAAACGTTGGCAGGTCCGCAGGCTGTTCCAGGGGAAGGGTAGTCAGAAATCTAATAGCTGTCCTCCTTTCCGGCTGTCCTGCCAGCTCTTTTACCTCGGGGAGCACTGCCAACATCCCACATAATCTTACCTTGCTCCTCTGCAATGCCAGGTCGGTCCAAAATAAGTCAGAACTCATCCATGATTTGATCATGGATAAAGGGGCCGACCTGATGTGTATTATTGAGACTTGATTGGGGGAGGCTAGTGGTCCAGTTTGGTCCCAGCTTCTCCCGCCAGGATATTCTGTAGAGGAGCAGGTGAGGGGACGTGGGCGGGCAGGTGGAGTGGCTGTGGTCTATAAGGATAACATCTCCCTGTTAGGGTATCGGACCATATTGAATGTGTTTACTTGAGTTTGGGGACCAGGGATAGACTGGGACTTCTGTTGGTGTACCGATCGCCCCGCTGCCCAACGGAATCCCTTACTGAGCTCACGGACCTGGTCGTGGAACTTGCATTGGAGTCTCCCAGACTTTTGGTGCTGGGGGACTTCAATGTTCATTTTGGGACCAATTTGTCCCAGGCAGCTCAGGAGTTCATAGCGGCCATGAAAACTATGGGCCTATCCCAAGCGGTCTCTGGATCGACGCATATTGCAGGTCATGTGCTTGATTTGGTCTTTTATTCTGATCAGGGTGGTGTTCCGTGGGTGGGGACTCCTACGATCTCTCCGTTGTCATGGACGGACCACCATCTGGTTAAGGTTGGACTTACAACCACTTTCCACTTTCGCAGGGGCGAGGGGCCTATTAGAATGGTCCGCCTGAAGAGGTTACTGGATCCGGTAGGATTCCAAGAAGCCTTGGAGGGATTCATTGTTGGCTCTGCTGGTGATCCTGTTGATGCCCTGGTTGAGAACTGGAACAACTTGCTCACCAGGGCAATAGACACAATTGCTCCTAAGCGTCCCCTCCAACCCGCTTCAAAATTGGCCCCGTGGTATACGGAAGATCTACGGGGTCTGAAGCGGCAAGGTAGGCTACTGGAGCGCAAGTGGAGAAAAACTCGACACGAATCCGACAGATTACGACATGGAACACATTTAAAGATCTATGCTCAGGCGATATGTGCAGCAAAGAAGCAGTTCTTTTCTGCCCGTATTGCCTCTGCGAGTTCACATCCGGCGGAGTTAGGAACATAGGAAACTGCTATATACAGAGTCAGACCTTGGGTCTATCTAGCTCAGTATTGTCTTCACAGACTGGCAGTGGCTTCTCCAAGGTTGCAGGCAGGAACTTCAGCCCTATCTTGGAGAAGCCAGGGAGGGAACTTGAAACCTTATGCTCTTCCCAGAGCGGCTTCATCCCCTGAGGGGAATATCTTGCAGTGCTCACACATCAAGTCTCCCATTCAGATGCAACCAGAGCAGACCCTGCTTAGCTATGGGGACAAGTCATGCTTGCTACCACAAGACCAGCTCTCCTCTCCAAAGGAGAGTTGTTCACTGTTGTGAGGGGACTAGTATCTGTCCCCTCTCCCTTGAACCAGAATTTGGAAGCATCAGTTACCCGCTGTGGTGTATTTAATGAATTTTCCGCAGACAAAATCTCTCTGATTCGGGCCGACTTAGATGGAGACTCCACAATTAATTTGATGTCTGAACAGGAGGTGTCCAACAAGTCCTCTTATACGATTCGACTGGATCAATTTCAGTTTGTGACTCTTGATGATGTGGACAAGCTACTTAGAGTGGTGAGGCCTACCACTTGTCCTCTTGACCCTTGTCCAACAGGGAGGCTGTTGTAGGCGGCCTGGTAGAAATCATAATTGCTTCTCTGAGGGAGGACACTGTGCCTCCTTGTCTTAAGGAGGCAATTATTAGACCTCTTTGCCTGCGTTAGATCCCTCAGAGTTGAGCAATTATAGGCCAGTTTCTAATCTCCCATGGCTGGGCAAGGTAATTGAGAGGGTGGTGGCCTCTCAGCTCCAGGCGGTCTTGGAGGAAACTGATTATCTAGACTCATTTCAAACTGGTTTTCGGGCAGGCTATGGGGTGGAGATTGCCTTGGTCGGCCTGATGGATGATCTCCAGTTGGGAATTGACAGAGGAAGTGTGACTCTGTTGGTCCTCTTGGATTTCTCAGCGGCTTTCGATACTATCGACCATAGTATCCTTCTGGAACGTCTGAGGGTGTTGGGGGTGGGAGGCACTGTTTTACAGTGGTTCTGCTCCTCCCTCTCGGACAGATTCCAGATGGTGTTGATTGGAGATTGTTGCTCTTCAAAATCTGAGCTTAAGTATGGTGTCCCTCAAGGCTCCATACTCCTCCAATGCTTTTTAATGTCTACATGAAACTGCTGGGAGAGATCATCAGGGGATTTGGAGCTGGGTGTTACCAGTATGCTGATGACACCCAGATCTACTTCTCCATGTCAGCTTCTTCAGGAGTTGGCATATCCTCCCTAAATGCCTGCCTGGAAGCAGTAATGGGATGGATGAGGGAGAATAAACTGAAGCTGAATTCAGATAAGACAGAGATACTTATTGTGCAGGGTTGGAACTCTAGAGACAATTTTGATCTGCCTGTTCTAGACGGGGTCACACTTCCCCAAAAGGAACAGGTTCGCAGTCTGGGCGTACTTCTGGATCAACGTCTCTCCTTGGCTTCTAAGGTTGAGGTGGTGGCCAGGGGTGCTTTCTATCAGCTCCGGCTGATACGCCTGCTGTGCCCGTTTCTCGAGATCAGTGACCTCAAAATAGTGGTACATCTGTTGGTAACCTCCAGACTTGACTTCTGTAATGCGCTCTACGTGGGGTTGCCTTTGTACATAGTCCGGAAACTTCAGTTGGTTCAGAATGCGGCAGCCAGGTTGGTCTCTGGGTCATTTCGGAGAGACCACATTACTCCTTTGTTGATGGAGTTACACTGGCTGCCAAGAGGTTTCTGGGCAAAATACAAAGTGCTAGTTATGACTTATAAAGCCCTAAATGGCTTAGGCCCTGGGTATTTAAGAGAGCGTCTTCTTCGCTATGAGCCCCACCGGCCGTTGAGGTCATTTGAGGAGGTCCGTCTCCAGTTGCCGCCAACTCGTTTGGTGGCTACACAGAGGTGGGCCTTCTTGGCTGCTGCCCCGAGATTGTGGAACGTGCTCCCTGCTGAGATACGATCCTCCTCATCTCTGGCAATTTCCAAAAAACACCTGAAAACACATCTCTTCGACCAGGCTTTCACAGCTTTTTAAAACTTGTTTTTTAATTGTTCTGATTATTTAATTGTTGTTTTATGATGTTTTTAATTGTTAATCATTGTTTTTATGCTTTATAATGGTGTTTTAATGTAAACCGCCCTGAGCTTTTGGAAGGGCGGTATAAAAGTTTTAATAATAGATAGATAGATAGATCGATAGATAGATAGATAGCAATAAAAGGGGTATATGTGGTTGTAGCATGAACCGTATCTATAGTGAGGAGCCACTGATAGGTCTAGGTTTTTCTGGAGTTAATTCCCTAAGTTAAGATAGTATTTCGGGATTCTGTTTAGTGCCTCAGAGTAACTTTAATCAATGTGATGTTTATTTCAGAATGGAGAGCTATCTTGCCCACCAAGAAAACCCAGCAAGAAAACAAATGTAAGAATTCCTTTTTACCAGATTGGTGTGTTATCCGCAAACCACATAACTTGGCAAATGTACATATATTCATTTATTTCCTTATATTTATATGCCAGTTTGTTCCTAGGGCTGTGACACTGTTACTGTATGTACATTCTTTATAATTTTATCTTTTTAAAGAAGATGGATTCTTGACTGATTCAGAATCTGTGTATTTCAGCGAAGAAAAGCCACAAGTAAGGTACCTATCTTAAATGGGTTCCAAACTGCATGGTTGTGTTGTGATTAGAGGGACATGGGTTTTGAGATTGAATATATATTTGAAGAATTTTGGTAGTTGTAGAAATTCTTCAAACACACCAATAACTCAGGTACCGATTATTAGAAAAGTCTCCAATTCCTTTAATCATTAAAAATTCTTTAATTTCAGCTCGTTTTTGGCTTCCAGTTCTCTCTTAGTTCTGGAAACAGAACCCATTTTAGGTGACTTTGTTTGTGGAGATATGCTTAGAACATATCATCAGGAGAAACTGTACTGATGCCAGGCTAAGTGGGCAAAGAGACACCTTTCAGAGTGGTGGTTCCCTTATATTTAGCAGGAGCTTTCCAGATAGCAGGCTTTACTGCATGTTTACTGTAAGTTCAGGGCAGATCAGATACTCTGATGATGAAAAAGTGGATTTTTTTTACCCTGGACACAAATCAGGCTAAGCTCCAAATACAAAGGGAAAAACCTGAATCATGTATGGAGTGCTCTCTGATATATTGCACTGACTTCAAGCTAAATCTGGCCGATATGTGAGCTCACACCTACCCTCCCAAAGTAAAGTTGCCATCTGGGAAAGCTCCTGGGGGAGAACAACTTTCCTCCAATTCAACCCAGCACTATAGCTTGTCTCTTCAGCAGTACAAACAGCTGCTGTGGGAAGTTGTGGGGTTCTCCCACACACATAGCAATAGCAATAGCACTTACATTTATATACCGCTTTATAGCCAGAGCTCTCTAAGCGGTTTACAATGATTTAGCATATTGCCCCCAACATTCTGGGTACTCATTTTACCGACCTCGGAAGGATGGAAGGCTGAGTCAACCTTGAGCCCCTGGTCAGGATCGAACTTGTAACCTTCTGGTTACAGGGCGGCAGTTTTACCACTGCGCCACCAGGGCCTCTTTGTTGGACCACCGTCATAAAGGCTGTTCACACAAGCAGCCCTACTTGGATTGGATAGGGTTGTTCGTTTGAAGTGCTGAGATCGAGGTTGATCCTGATGCTGCCTGCCTGGGCTGCTTCAGGCAGCCCGAGCTCACAGAGAAATTTCCCAATGCACTGTGCTTCTTGTGTGATCATTGTGTGCTTTCTGGAGGCTGGGCTGCATTTACCTCTTCTCCAGAATGCCATGCCGCTCGCCGCAGTGGCAACTCTGTGCGTGGTGCAACAAACTGCTCCAGGAGATTGTGTGGGGAAGATAGGTACTTCCCCACCAGCCCTCCCTAGCCACCAGGGATTTCGGTTGTGTGCATAGCCTTACAATGTGCTAAATTATACTGGTTTTGTGATATGTGGAAGATGCAAAAACGTTGCAAGCTTAGTTTTGAAAAACTGGATCCCAGCCAACAGAAAATGAAGGTTACAACATGTGCCAGCCCATGTAGTCAAGCATTGCTTGTAAATGTCAGTGGAACTCTGTGTCTGCAGTCCAGGACTGGGCTTCTAGGTTTAGTATCATGTGATCATAGAATGACACCTCCCTCTCCACACCTACAGCCCTTTCAGGTTAGCTCTCAGATTGGACCCTGTACAGCGGTTCTCAAACTTGGGTCCATAGATGTTGTTGGACTACAGTTCCCATCATCCTCAGCTAGTCCAACCTGAGGGCTTTTGAGAACCCCTATTGTACTGTGCTCACCATTCTTTTATCTGGTGTTGGTTTATATTTCTTACATCACACGTAATCAGGGAGCATATGTAATTTCATTCCAGTGATCCCTTACACAACAGAATTGGCCCAATAATTGCTGAGATAATGAGGTTTATTACTTATGAGATGGCAGCCGTCTTGATGATGTCAACACAGAGGTGCACCACACATGTGAAAGTGGCACCATGGAAATTTTTCATCTAAAGAGATTTTTGAATCAAGCAAGGCAATCCATATGAACCAAAATGATCAGGGGTCTGGACTCCTTATGATGCTAAGCTACAGCATCTGGGGCTGTTTACCTTGGAAAACAGGGGAGACATGATCGAGGTGTGGCTTTCAACTGGACTGTCCATGAGGATGTGTGGTTTCCAATTTCACCTCTTTCTTCAGCTGTGCAGTTGTCAAAACTAATGCTTGCTTTTCAGAGTCTGCTGACATTTCATAATTAGAAAAATGAAACACAATTAGATCTAGTACCAGAAAAACACCAAACCAGGTGATAATAGCCAACAAATCCATCACACTATCTATCTATCTATCTATTTATCGAATTTGTACACCACCCCAAACTTTTGTCTCTGGGCGGTTAACAATAGCATTACAAAAGTTAAAATATATACAAAAACTTAAAACAATTTGGGTGACGAGGTGGGTTTTCAAATGTTTTCTAAAAATTGTCAGAGATGCCGAGGATTGTATCTCAGTAGGGAGCGCATTCCACATTATCAAGGCACAAACCGAGAAAGCCTGTCCCCATGTGGCCACCAGACGAGCTGGCGGCGACTGGAGACAGATCTCTCTGGATAACCTCAATGGGCGTGAGGCTCATAACGAAGAAGACGTTCTTTTAGATATCCAGGGCCTAAGCCATTTAGGGCTTTATAAGTTATAACTAGCACTTTGTATTTTGCCTGGAAATGTATTGGCAGCCAGTGTAACTCTATCAACAAAGGAGTGATGGGTGGAGTGATGGATCACCTTCAAAGGTGTCAACTTCAAGGGTGATATTTGTCAGAAGAGAATAGTTCATATCCACTCGCCTGGTGTAGCACTATCCTGATCTGGAGTAGGGGCTCCTGTGGCTCTTCTGGTTGAAAATAAGACATGGAAAATCCCAAGCATGGGATTCAAAGACATGTTAAACATCTTGTATTTTCTGATCCATAGATGAAATTGGACTTTCTTCAGTCTGTGCCTTGTACCGGAGGAAGCTAGGGAGGGGAACGTTGAGAGCAGATTAGAACTCTGGATGGTCACCTCCATAGAGTTTAGAGCCAGTCCCTACACCAAGTTCCTTCTGAGAGTCACCCCACTGACTTCAGATTATTATTATTATTATTTATATTTGTATATTGCTCTTCTTCCAAAGACCCCAGGGCAGTTAACAACAAGATAAAAACAATAATAAACCTTCAATATAACTAAACTGCTAAAACAAAAACACAGCTACGTTAAAAAGAGCACCAGGGGCTGCACATTGGTGAAGTGCCTGTTTGAAAAGGGAGGTCTTCAGATTCTTCCAAAAGGCTGAGAGAGAGGGAACCATGCAGATCTGGATCGAGATCCATTGAGATCCATAAGAATGGGCTCTGCGCCTGCGCAGGAGATCACGCGGTAGCCATGCCGCAGCTTGTCGAGGCGTCCAAGCCACACCCCTACACGTGCAGCATGCTATTTAAGGGGCGGCTGGATGTCGCGTTCCTCAGTTCTTTTCCGACCACTTTAGTGTTTAGACCTTGGTCTGCCGCTCCAATCTTATGCACATCGATAAGACCCTCGCAATCCACCCCTCTGCAGTAGTGCTCTGCTATGTGCGTACTTGTGTGCTCGCTGTTACTCATGGTTCACCGGGTCAATTTACAAATTCACCTGTTCGACTGCATGGTTGTCCTCCTTGGCGGCCGTCCAAGAACTGAGGAATACGATGTCCAGCCCCCCCTTAAATAGCAGGCTGCACGCGTGGGGGCGTGGCTTGGATGCCTCGACAAGCTGCGGCATGGCTACCGCGTGGTCTCCTGCGCAGGCGCAGAGCTCATCCTTATGGATGTCGATGGATCTTTACCAGATCATCAGTTACAGGTGAGCAACCTGTTTATCTCAACCACAAGCAAGTTCCACAGCCTAGGGGCAATCATTGAGAAGGCCCTGTCTTGCATTCTTGACAAATTAGTCTTGGTAGGTATCAGCACGCAGAGTGGAGCCCTCCCAACCGATCTAGTCAGGTGGGTAGATTCAGCTGGGAGCAGGCGGTCCCTAACGTACCTGGGGCCCAAACCATTTAGGGCTTTAAAAGGTGGTTTGAATTGCACCTGGAAATAAATAGGCAGCCAGTGCAGTGCTTTCATAATTGGTGTAATAAGCACACTGTGTGCAGTCCCAGAAATCAGTCTGGCAGCTGCATTCTGCACCATCTGTAGTTTCCAAATACTTTTAAAGTATTTGCGCTGCATATCGTGCATTTCAATCATCCAAACATGACATGACTAAGGCATGGGTGGTAGAGACCAGACCAGCCCTCCCAAGGAATGATTGCAGCCAATGTACCAGCCAAAGCTGAGCAAAGACTGCAACTGCCACCTGATTTTCTAGGAGCAGCACTGGATCCAGGAGAACCCCCAGGCTGGGAGCCTGGTTTTTCAGAGGGAGCACAACCCCATCTAGAACAGGCAGAAACCCCATACCAGGTCTTCTACGAACCACCACCACCTCCATCTTGGATCTAGGGACAGTGTGCCCAGCTTCAGCAGCATTCTCTTACTCTCATGCCCTCTACCCTCTGCCCCACCCACAATGTTCAGCACCATTTACCCCTTTCATAGGAACACTATGTTTCCTTCTCACTGGGCCAAGTGTGCCAAGAGATACTGGTAAGCCCACAGTAATGCAGCACCTCCTTCAGAGATGTAGGGAGAAGTACTAGATGCGTACCTCCTGCAAAATTAGGAAACTCTCCCCATTTTATTTATTTCCTTTTCTTTCCCCATTCTTATCTAGTACCCATTCTGCAACTCCCAGCAGTCAGATGTAAGTAGAACAGCTAGAAGGAGTGCTTTGGGCACCATATTGTTGGTTTAGGTGACATTAACATAACTAGTTTTCAAAGAAACCAATTCTTCAAAGATGTCACATGTAAATTGGGATACAGGAATGTGTTCTTTAGAAAACAGTTCTGTGCACTTTGTGTTTTCTATAAGGCACTTACTGAGTGCAAAGACAAAGCTAGGGAAAAAGCCAAAAGTTTGAACAAGCCAAAAGGTTCATGATGTGTAAGGTATTGGGAGCTCTTTCAAAGAGTGAGGAGCAGAACTCATGGACCACATATTGATGACCATAGAATAATTAGCACTAGAAAATAAGGCAGCAAGGTGAGTTTTGGGAAGCAAATTAGATGACCTTTTCATTGCCCAGAATAAGAGCCAGGTGCTAGCCTAGGAAACAATATATAAATAAAAAAAGGGAAAGATTAATCAAAGGGGAGGTGGACAGTGGATTGGCACAGGCACTGCCAGGCACATCTGACTTAAATTAGTTTTTTCTCATTTCCCTGGTTTCTGTGGGTGGCCCAAGTTCAGGTCTGTGGTCATTATGAATTGCAAGAGCTATTTTTTGCTAATTGGTGCTAATGGAAGCTAGTTGAATCACTTGTGTTTCCTTTTATTTGACAGAAGGAGAATCCTTCAAGGCCATGTCGTACATCAGCAAAGTTCCAGTTATCAGGTCAGTGACAATATTCACAATTACTAAAATTGGGGGTTGTATGTCCGAAACCTAGATTTAAATTACCACTTGAGTATGAAGCTCACTGTGTGGCCTTGGACCCAGGGCCAGTTCTGCAATAAGGCTGCACATGCACTTGCCTGGGGTGCCTAATTTTTCGGGGCACCATTGTGATGGGCTGAGACAGTTGCTGGATTCCCCCTCTCCCGCCATCCCATAGTGATGCGGGGTGGGGGAAGTTTAGATTTAGTTTAGTAAATGGGGTTCTTTTCAGAAAAATGTAATATGTTTTAAAAAAACACCAAGCTGCATTTACAGTAGGTTTTAAACTTTTAAAACTTCAATGGCAGCAAGCTTCTCTTTGTAAAAATACCTTGGTTTAAAATGCATGGAAGTAAACCCTCTTTATTACTTTGACATTTTCCAGGCTTAATGTTCACTTTCTCAATAACTTGCCTACTAAATTTCATGTACCACATTAGAAGAAGTTCTAAACCCTATCCTTGACAGTCCAGTTTCTGGCCACCAGAGGATGTAATGCAGATGCAGCAAAAAGAAAGTTAAAGTTCAAAATCTAAAAATTTCCTCTTTGATAGCGAAGCTCTATTTGATAGATTGTGTTCTTTCTCTTCAGATGAGTCAAAAAAATCTAAGAGATCTATGCATATTATTATTATTATTATTATTATTATTATTAATTTGATTTCTATACCGCCATTCCAAAAATGGCTCAGGGCGGTTTACAAAGATAAATAACAAACAAATAAGATGGCTCCCTGTCCCCAAAGGGCTCACATGCTAAAAAGAAACATAAGACACACACCAGCTACAGTCACCAGAATTACTGTGCTAGTGGTGGATAGGGCCAGTTACTAAATAAAGAGAATGCTAAATTCTCTTTATTCCCCTGCTAAATAAAGAGAATCACCACAGTAAAAGGTGCCTCTTTGCCCAGTTAGCAGAGGATAGTGACTGCAAAAGATACTAACATACATATGCCCTAAAAGAACTGTCTGGTTTCTTTCTGGCTTCTGGTTTCTAATAGAATTAGTCCAGTTTTACAGTTTGCTGTTCCTTCCAATGTTTTATGGCAAATCACTTTGGGAATGGGTCATAATGCTTTGCATTATGTAGATCAGATCAGAGAGCAAGAAAGAGAAAGCCAGAGGTTGCATTCCTCTCCTCCATACAAACACAAGCAAATAAGCCAGCAAATGTCAGACTTACCAACAGCCAGCCAGCCAGCCAACCTACCTGCTCTCTAACCAAATGGTGATTGTATTCTTCAGAATAGTGTTTTGTAGCTGCTTTCCTCATACACAAAAGGAAATCTTAAGTAGATTGAACTAAAGGTTTATTCAGCAACAACTCCATTTTCTCCTTCCCTTTCCCTCTCTTTTCCTCTTGACTTCTCCCCCACACTCTCTACAGGATCCCCCTTGGGACATATGCCCAAACAAACAAACAAACTGCAAAAGCTACTAAATAGAATCAGTTGATTCATTAAATAGATAGATTCTCTCCAGGATGATCTGTCTTCAGCTTGGCCTTTAAAGTCTCTCAGTGGTGCATTCGGTGTTGTTGTAATCGAGTCCATCCGCCTTGCTGCTGGTCATGCTCTTCTTTTTCTTTCAACCTTTTCCCCAGCGAGTCCATCCGGCTTGCTGCTGGTCATCCTCTTCTTCTTTTTCTTTCAACCTTTTCCCCAGCATTATGGACTTCTCAAGGGAGCTGGTTTTTTGCATAATGTGTCGGAAGTATAATAGTTTGTTCCTGGTCACCTGTGCCTTAAGTGAAAATTCTGGATTGATTTGAGTAGCTAAAAGACTTAGCTGCCCTCTGGGCACTCCCATTAGCTGCCTGAGGTGTCAATCAGCATGATGCCTTCTGATTGTTGCTCAGGGTGTTTTAAGCTCCTCCCATTTTTGGAAAACAAAGGCAAGCCTTGTAATTGGTTCCTGCCTGATTAATATTCAAATTTGAACTGCTCTGTGTGTTCCTCTTGGTGTTTACAAAATTCTGGTATTCTAGCCCACCTTATGTACACGCTGGGGCCAGGCTGCAGGCAGGGAAGAGGCATAGACAGTGAGGCAGACAGAGTAATGGCTACAGAAGACAGACAGAGGAAGTAAAATGACTGACAAATATTTTCAGGTGGGTGCTGCCCACTCTGCCCTTAGGTAAGTACCACCACTAGCACCAGAGGCATTGCTTTTCTGCTCCTCTCTGGAAGCAGATTTAAATGGTACCGCAGAGCATTTTATACAGCTCTATACCATGGCTCTAGCTTCTGGTTTCCTCTCATTAATTGTTTTCTTTTTTATTGCCAAGTAGCATTATTTTGCAATAAATTAAAAAAGAGAGAAGAAAGCAGAAATTATAGCTCTTCCCTCCACTGGAAAGAGGACGTGACCAATCCAAGGGGCAAATTATCAGTAGTGCTGTAATTGAACTGAATGGGAATCAACTAGATAGAAGTTGCAAACTGGAAGCTTCTAATTAAAGGCACAGTCTGCTCAATAATTCTCTGCCAGTCTACACAGAACAAGCTGTTGTATGACTTTTAAAAACCACAAATCAGATATGAAAAAAGTTAGAGCACGACGCAGGTATACAACAGGTTGACAACATCTGGATTCTTCTTAAAACATGAGTGAACAAAGTGTGGCAATTCTCTGCTGAATAGCTTGTGTTGCAGTGACCTTTGTGTCATTTTCTTAAGAACGGAAATGTGCTGGTAGAATAAAGAGGAACAGAACCAAAAGGCTTCAAGGACCAGCTGTTACCAGAAGGAGGAGCTCAGGCCTTCTGAAAGGTAAAGAAAGCATTATGCCAGAATGTTAGAAACTATTCCTAATGTGATATTCCTGATACTAGATAAGCTTGAATCTTTTTCTGTGTAGAATGCCCTTTTGCCTGTGCTCTTTGTTCTCTCTATGTGGCTTGTCATTCGTTTCTCAACTTTAATAGTCTTAGACAACAATACAAAACCTGTTCTAGACTTCTAAGAATAGTCTTTAGAGTGGACTAGTGGATTGTCATTCATTAGAATCCTGGTAACATTCAACTGCCTCCCCCCCAGTTCTCAAATTAGAATTTAATCTTACCAGAAGTGAACTGAATAATCTTTAGAGATGACATGAAGTATACAGTCAGTACCATATAATATTGGTAGAATCTGCAGTTTAACATAATTTACTGGAAACCTAAGACTGAAGATTGAATATTTATATTATACTTATATTTCTCTATTTCAACTAGGAAAAAGGGTTCAAAATCCAAATTTCCAGAGCAATACACTGCAAGTATACTGTGGAAAAGATACTGAAGGTGTTTTATATAAGGACAAATTGGCTGCAGGTAACCTATCATTTTGAAGCAATGTAATTAAATCTGTTCAAGGCATTTGATTCCAGGAGTACAGTAAAATATTCTAAAATGATATGTGGTGGGAATGATGTATTCATGTGTTCAGCATGTGGATACTATTTGTAGCTAGGAAGTACATTTACAATATTTATTTCCCATAAGACAATGGAATTTTCAGTACTTTTAATCCCTCTCTATTTGTAAATTTATTTATTTATTTTTACATTTATATGCCGCTCTTCCTCCAAGGAGCCCAGAGGTTCATGGTTATATTTACCTTCGCATCAACCCTGCGAGGTAGGTTAGGATGAGAGATATGTGACTGGTCCAGAGTCACCCAGTGAGTTTGATGGCTGAATGGAGATTGGAACTCAGGTTTCCCTGGTCCTTGTCCTACACTCGAACTACTACACCATGCTGGCTCTCATGCCTGCTTGAGTAGATTCCTTGGTTTTAATGGGTACAACATGTCAGGTAAAGAATAGGAATCATGTCACCTTTTGACATATTTATTTATTTTTATTTATTTAACATATTTCTGTACTGCCCAAACTCACGTCTCTGTGGGGTTTACAACAGAAAGGTTAGTGCCCCCTTGTGAAGGAATGAGGCCCCAAACTCTTCTTTTTTTGTAATTAAGACCTTGTATTGTAATAATAAATAACTAATAATAACCATTTTTTGTTACTGTCCCATAACAAATGGTTCTCTAGGCGGTTTACAACACAACATTAAAACATGAGGTAAAAACACAAATTAAATCATAACAGACAAAAGAAGGGGGGGTGGAAATACAACATCCAATACAAAAGCAATTTTAAAACATTTTTTTTAAAAATCAGTAACAATCAGGTTTAAAAAAAATTAGTTTAAAATTTAAAAGACCTGAGTTAACAAAAGGTTCTTTATCTGGTGTCTAAAAGAACAAAGTGATGAAGCCAGGTGAACCTCACTGGGGAGGCTGTTCCACAAACAGGGTGCAACTACCGAAAAGGCTCTCTCCATAGTAGCCATGCTCCTCACCTTGTTTGGCAGGGGCACCTGCAGGACGGTCTTCAAAGAAGATCTTAAGGTCCAGATTGGGACATATGGGGCAAGGCGCTCTCTCAAGTAACCCAGTCCCAAGCCATTTAGGACTTTAAAGGTTTAAACTAGCACTTTGAATTGTGCCCTGAAGTGGACTGGGAGCCAGTGCAGTTGACAAAGCACTGGCATAATATGCCCCCAACGCCCAGCCCCAGTTAGTAATCTTGCAGTCCAATTTTGTACCAGCTGGAGTTTCCGGACCATTTTCAAAGGCAGCCCCACATACAATGCTTTGCAGTAATCTAAGTGAGAGGTTACCAAAGCATGAGTAACTGCGGCCAAGCTATCTCTGTCCAGGTAAGGTTGCAGTTGGCATATCAGCCAAAGCTGATAAAAGGCACATGGAGCCACAGAGGCCACTTGAGCCTCTAGTGACAGTGCTGGATCAATGAGCACCCCCAGGCTGCAAACCTAGTCCTTCAGATGGAGTGCAACCCCATCTAGAACATGCTGGACATTATTCAGCTGGGCAGAGGAACCACTGACCAATAGTACTTCTGTCTTGTCTGGATAGCATCTCAGCTTAATCGTTCTCATCCAGTCCATTACTGCATCCAGGCACCGATTCAGGACAGTCAGTGCTTCACCTGTGTCTTATGAAAAAGAGATACAGCTGAGTGTCATCTGCATATTGATGACACCTCAGGCCAAATCTCCGGATGCCCTCTCCCAACGGTTTCATGTAGATGTTAAACAGCATAAGGGAAAGAGTGGAACTCTGTGGAACCCCACATAGCATAAATGCCAAGGGGTTGAGCAGTAACCCCCTAGCACCACCTCTTGGAAAGGGGCCTTGCGGTAGGAGAGGAACCACCTCCAAACAGTGCCTCCCACACCCAGTGCGGCTAGCCTCGCCAAAAGGATACCATGGTCAATGGTATCGAAAGCCACTGAGAGATCCAAGAGAATTAACAAGGTTGCACTCCCCCTGTCTCTGTCTGCATAGGTCCTCCCACAGAGTGACCCAAGCAGTTTCTGTTCTAAAGCTGGACCTGAAGCTTGATTGAAAAGGATCTAGATAGTCTGTTTCGTCCAAGGGTCTCTGGAGCTGGTCAGCCACTACATACTCAAGCACCTTTCCCAGGAATGGACTATTAATCAAAGGCCTATAGTTGTTTACATCCTCTGGGTCCAGATTAGGTATCTTTAGGAGTGATCGAAAAGCAGCTTCCTTCAGTGGAGTGGGGACCACTCCTTATCTCAGTGAGGCATATAAAACCTGCTGGACCCAGCTAAAAATTCCCTCCCTACAGGATTTAATAAGCCATGAAGGGCAAGAGTCAAGTGTGATTGCCCAAACTCAACTAAACACCTTATCCACATCCTGGGGCACCAATATTTGAAACTCGTCCAGCAAACCTAGACCACATTTTACTCTGGGCACCTCTCCCAAAGATCCTGTATCAGCTGTAGTGTCCAACTCATGGTGAATACGAGCGTCGTTGCCACAAAGTGCTGTGCAAATGTGTCACAGTGTGCTACCAAGGATTCTAATACAGCCTGCCCAGGGCCAGAGTTCAAGAGGCCCTGCACCACCTGTAAAAGCCCCTCTGGATGACATTGAGAGGATGCAATGGTGGATGAAAAAAAACATTTCTTCCATTCTGTCCACTCTTCTGCCACAGATTAGGCTCGATAATGAGCTCTAACCTGTGTTTGCTCAGACTCACCCCAAGTTTTCCTCCACTTACATTCCAGCTGTGTCTCATTGCTTCATTGCTCTCAGCTCAGGTGTGTACCAAGGTGCTGTACGGGCTCTGCTTTGCGGGAGAGGGTACTTGGGAGCGATTGTGTCAACTGCTCAAGCCATCTCTTCATTCCAGAGAGCAACTAGCACTTCAACCAGAGCGCCTGCTATGCCAGCTGGCAAATCCACCAGAGCCCTCAGGAATCTATTGGAGTCCATCAGTCTTCAGGGATGGAACATTTTTATAGGTTCCCCACCCTTACAGAGCGGTATAAGACTCAGAAGAAAGTGACATAAGGGCATAGAAGACATACTACCCACTTTCAAATCACCAATCTCCTGTCCAGTTGAAAAAACTAGATCCCAATTCATGTGTTCGATAAGCAACAGCCCATGGTTGTCCTTTTGGGACAGCCTCATGGCAGCCATGAAATCCTGAGCTGTCCCAGACAAGGCAGCCTCAGCATGGATGTTGAAGTCAATCCTCAACACCAAATCTAAGACCACTTATGTGAGTTCAGGCAGGGAGAAAGCTGGGCAGCGGGGTGGGCGGTACACCAACAGAATCCCCACTCTGTCCCAAGCACTCAACACCAGGTACAAACACTCTGAACCAGCACTCACTTGGACAGAGGGCCTAGAGCGGAAAATGGAGCATTTATAAATTACAGCGATCCCCCACCCCGGCCCTCCAGCCTATGCTGATGAAGAACTAAATTTCCAGGTAGGCGCAATTGGGAAAGATTAACCTTTCCCAGCTGCTCCACCCAGATCTCTGTAATACAAACCAGGTCAGCCTCTTCCTCCTCCATTAAATCATGGATAATAGAGATCTTATTCTGGACTGATCTGGCATTAAACAGCAGCACCATCAGCCCAAAGGACAAGTTGGTAAAGAAGCCAGGAACCCTCCCATTATGGGAATATCCAGAAGAAGAGATAAGAATAAGATGTTGGACAACTCTACTCCTCCTCTGATGTATGTGAGACCACATGCTATACCTTCCCCTACCCGTAATCACTCTAATTAAAGCACCCCTCGCTTTCCCCAGGTTCACATCCTCCCTCAGGCCAGGGGTGTATCTAGGGGTAGGGCAGGCAGGGCATGTGCCCCGGGCGCCACTTGAAGGGGGGCGCCATTTTGTAAAATTAAAAAATTAAAAATGGCTGCCAAAAACAAAATGGCCACCGTGCATTCTCAAATGGCCTCTGTGAGTTCCTAGGTATTGCCAGGTCTTGCAGAGGCCATTTGAGCATGTGCGGTGGCCATTTTGTTTTCAGTGGCCATTTTTTTTAAAAAAAAAAGATTATTTTAAAAGATGGCCACTGCACATGCTCAAATGGTACCTGCGAGGCCCTAGAGGCCAGCTGGGTCAGGGGGAACCTTTGCAAAAAAAAAACCCTAGCCTTTAGGAAGCCCCCCAAAGGGGCTACAGGTAAAAATAAAATAAATAATAATAATATAAGACACTGTACACATATTCAGATTGGCACTATGTACAGAGAATCAGGGCTTGTGAATACTGAGCTGAAGCTTATGAGCTAGGATTGTATTCATTTGCTCTTAATTTGCTTCTTGTGATAAGTGAGTTAAATGTGATGTCTTAATAATATGGCTATTAATGGTGAGTTTGTCTTTGAATCAGTGTGAAATCCTTAATATTAAGGCCCACTGGGAGTTTCTTGCTCTCTTTCTCTCATTTTAACTGTCTTTCTGAAAGACTAGAATATATTCCAAGCAGTGACACAGTTTACTCTGCATATCCTTTAATTATTTTCAGAGTACCTGGGAAAAGTCAAATTTTAAAACTTATGTAATAGTGATGCTACAATGCCTAGTAGGGAATTAGACAGGCACTTCTGTTTAGTTTTCCAAGTACACCTCCACATAGTATTTGAGTATTTCATGAGCCCCAGCATACTGAAATTTGTAATTTTCCAGTATTTTTTGGTCTGGCTAAGTCCACTGATAAATAGTTTTTGAAATATTAAAAGATTAATGAGCCTGACTTGTATTTTTCAGCTGAGATTATGGTAAAGTTATCTGAAAGATGGGTGTCAGATGCTTGGACAGGGGGGGCGCAATTTCAGTGTTTGCCCTAGGCGCTATTTTCCCTAGATATGCCTCTGTCTCAGGCACATAATTAAAACAACTAAAAATTATTCCCAGCCAGCAGAGTAGAGTCCTTGTGGTTCTCAAATGGGCGACCCCCTTTGGTGGCAACCCTGCCAGTGGCTAGCTCACCGCCCAAGGCAGCATGCTCTTTTTACTGCCAGCCCAGGAAATGATGCAAGGCCCAGCAGAAACTGCTGAGTCAGCACTCCTGAGTGGGAGGGCCCAGAGTGCTGCCACCAACAGGAGGCTACAGCAAGGTTGCTCCCAGAGAGAGAGAGAGAGAGAGAGAGCCTCAGGGAGACTGGGGTTCAGCTGCTGGCACTTCCTACAGGTAAGGATGTGCACAGAACCGCGGCAGGAGGCTCGAAGGTGGTGGAGGTTGAAGGAGGCTTGAAGGCGGTAAGGGTGCACTTACCCCTCCTGCCACTTCCCCCCCCACCTCCATCCGTTTCTTAATGCCCATCAGGGCGGCAGCGTACCTCCCTGCCACCCCTTTGCCCTCGACTTCTGGATATGACCGGAAGTTGCCGACACGCCTGCGCTGTGAAAAGTGCCTTGGTAGTCTTTGTGTTAAGAAAGCTGACAGGGCCAAAGGTCCATGGCTCTGCCCAGCAGTTTCATTTGGGAGGGAAAGGGAGGTTTGATTTCATTGGTTCTATCTTTTTAAATAGAAGGAACTTAAGTTACGCTGATTGGATTGTTTAAAAAATGGTTAAGGAAAATTGTGTATAAAAGGAGGCAGTCAGAGTTGGTTGCAGAGTCAAGGCAGTCAAGAAATTACATGCTGGAGAGCTGAAGGAGCTGAGTCCAGTCCAAGGGAAGGAGCTCAAACCTACCTTTTCCTCCAAAAGGAGTTTTAATGAGTGAGCACCATCTTGTCTATAGATGGTGGATCAAACTAAAATGCCCTTGTTTGGGATGCCCTAGGCCCCTCTCTCATGGACTGTAAATTTGGTCTCACGATCAGTGAGACTCACCTGAATGGGGTTAGTGGGGAGAGTGGGCTTAGCCTGCTCTCCCCGCATACGAGCATGCAGGCAGCCCTGAGCGGCCGCCCACACAACTGCCGCCTCCATCACCGAACCGGTAGGGGCTGTCGGGATAGGGGGCCACACAGCCCCCGGAAGTTCCAGGATGCCCGGGGTGAGTGTGTGGGACATCCTGGAGAGACCCCCAGGGCCGGGAGGCTTGTTTCAGCCTCCCAGCGGGGGTCTCCTTGTGTGGTGCCACAGTGCGGAGCCATGCCACAGCAATACACAATCAGAAAGACGAGGTTAACGGAGCGCTCGCTCCTTTAACCTCAGCTAAGGGGAGGGGTACTTTGGGAGGTTTGCTGCCAGGAGCCGTGTGGCTCCTGTGGTAGCAGACAATCGGCAAAAAGTGGGCTATTTATTTATTTATTTAACTTATATACCACCCAAACTTTAGTCTTTGGGAGGTTAACAATGACAGAAAAACAATTAAAACAAATATAAAAGGTTAAAACAGTTTAAAAACTTAAAAGAGCATAAAATTCAAACCTACAAATTTAAAAAGCTGAAAAAGCTTGGGTGAAGAGATGGGTCTTCAGATCTTTTTAAAAAATAGTCAGAGATGGGGAGGATCGTATCTCAGCAGGGAACGCGTTCCACAATCCTGGGGCAGCAATCGAGAAGGCCCGTCTCCATGTGGCCACGAGACGAGCTGGCGGTAACTGGAGTCCGATGTCCTCAAGTGACCTGAATGGGCGGTGGGGCACATAATGAAGAAGAAATACCCAGGGCCTAAGCAATTTAGGGCTTTATAAGTTATAACTAGCACTTTATTCTGCCCAGAAACCTCTTGGCAGCCAGTGTAGCTCCATCAACAAGAGAGTAATGTGGTCTCTCCGAGATGACCCGGAGACCAACCTGGCTGCCGCATTCTCAACCAACTGAAGTTTCCGGACTACATACAAAGGCAGCCCCACATAGAGCGCATTACAGAAGTCAAGTCTGGAGGTTACCAACAAATGTACCACTGTTTTGAGGTCACTGATCTCGAGAAACAGTTGCAGCTGGCGTATCAGCCAAAGCTGATAGAAAGCACCCCTGGCCACCGCCTGAACCTGAGAAACCAGGGAGAGGTGTGGATCCAGAAGTACTCCCAGACTGTGAACCTGTTCCTTTTGGGGAAGTGTGACCCCGTCTAGAAGAGGTAGGTCAACAAAGTCTCTGGAGTTCCGACCCCACACAATAAGTATCTCTGTCTTATCTGGATTCAGATTCAGTTTATTCTCCCTCATCCAGCCCATTACTGCTTCCAGGCAGGTGTTCAGGGAAGATATGCCATCTCCTGAAGAAGTTGACATGGAGAAGTAGATCTGGGTGTCATCAGCATACTGGTAACATCCAGCTCCAAATCCCCTGATGATCTCTCCTAGCAGTTTCATGTAGATGCTAAAAAGCATTGGAAAAAGTACGGAGCCTTGAGGGACACCATACTTAAGCTCAGATTTTGAAGAGCAACAATCTCCAATCAACACCATCTGGAATCTGTCCGAGAGGTAGGAGCAGAACCACTGTAAAACAGTGCCTCCCACCCCCAACAACCTCAGACGTTCCAGAAGGATACTATGGTCGATAATATCGAAAGCCGCCGAGAGGTCCAAAAGGACCAACAGAGTCACACTTCCTCCGTCAATTCCCAACTGAAGATCATCCATCAGACCGACCAAGGCAATCTCTACCCCGTAACCCGTCCCGAAGCCAGTTTGAAATGGGTCTAGATAATCAGTTTCCTCCAAGACCGCTGGATCCTGGCTGGGCTCCCTTAGCCTGCTTTTTGCCGATCGTGAGAATCTCCTCAATCGGTTTCACCCAAACCAGGTCCTCCCCATCCCATGGTTGCTAGTAGCTGGTGGCTAGTAAATGTGAAGACCCTCTCTCAGGTGGTCTTTGACACTGCTCAGTGACAACCCAGAAGTGTATCATGCAGTTCCATTATGTGAAGGATCCAGCCCTGTGGTGTCGCCAGGTGCCTGGGAGTGTCCCTAAGCATGCTGCTGAGAAAGCAGAGTCAAGGTGGGGCCAAAAAAAGTAGGGGAGAATGTTGATGACACAGAAGAGGGGAAAGGCTTGAAGGTGGAGACGGGGGGGAACTGGGGAAGCTGAGGCGATGAGTATCTGCTGGTCTTGAGATGGGCCAGGTTCACGCAAGATGGGAGCCTGCCTCCTCCTGAGACTTGCATCGGTTGCCAGTTGCTATTTAAAGAGGATGATGATGATGATGGAGGAGGAGGAGGAGGACACAGCGGGATAGAACGCTTGATGGTGTGGCAGGGGAAGAATTGGCTTGAGGAGGAGGGAAAAGGAGCAGAGATGGGGCTAGAAAGATGAAGGAACCTTCTCACTCCAAACAGATGTCCTCCCCAGTGCTGAGATCTTAGGAACATAGGAAACTGCCATATACTGAGTCAGACCATTGGTCTATCTAGCTCAGTATTGTCTTCACAGACTGGCAGCAGCTTCTCCAAGGCTGCAGACAGGAATCCCTCTCAGCCCTATCCTGGAGAAGCTAAGGACGGAACTTGAAACCTTCTACTCTTCCCAGAGCGGCTTCATCCCCTGAGGGGCATATCTTGCAGTGCTCACACATCAAGTCTCCCATTCATATGCAACCAGGGCAGACCCTGCTTAGCTATGGGTACAAGTCATGCTTGCTCCCACAAGACCAGCTCTCCTCTCTTCAGTGCTCTTACATGTAGTCTCCCATTCATATGCAACCAGGGTAGTTCCTTCTTAGCAAAGAGGACAAGTCATGCTACCACAAGACCAGCTCCTTTCAGTGAACTTTGCTGAATGATATGCATATGTAGTGTTGATGTCACTTCCCTGTATATTACAGGAATTTCACGAAAAAGTATCATGGGTCCTGATGGAAAGTGGTTCACACCAGAAGAATTTGAGGTTCAAGGAGGCCGTGGAACTTGGAAATGTTGGAAAAAAAGCATTCGGTGTAGTCGGGGTACTTTAGAATCTCTAATAAGGGTATGCAGTTCACTTGTAACGCCTGTAATGTTAATCTGTTATTTTATATATCTGATACCCAAATAATTTAAAATGATAAAAGCAAAGAACTTTGGGCAAATGTGAGAGTGCATTGTGTGCAGTCTGCTGGATCCTTCACCACAGCTGAACAGCATAATTGTTGCATGAAAAAACTATCATCTAGACAGGCCCTAATGCTATATAGAACTGAGTAGACAAATGTAGCTTACATATGTGCCAATTAAAGACAAGTTAGGTATTCCATGGAGCAAAGATGTATTTAAAAGATGCATAGCAATAAAAAGGGGTATATGTGGTTGTAGCATGAACCGTATCTTTAGTGAGGAGCCAGTGATAGGTCTAGGTTTTTCTGGAATTAATTCCCTAAGTTAAGATAGTATTCTGGGATTCTGTTTAGTGCCTCAGAGTAACTTTAATCAATGTGATGTTTATTTCAGAATGGAGAGCTACCTAATCCACCAAGAAAACCCCGTAAGAAAAAAAAGGTAAGAATTCCTTATTTATCAGATTGGTGTGTTATCTGCAAACCACATAACTTGACAAATGTACATATATTCATTTATTTCCTTATATTTATATGCCAGTTTGTTCCTAGGGCTGTGACACTGTTACTGTATGTACATTCTTTATAATTTATAATTCTTTATAATTTTATATTTTTTAAAAAGATGGATTCTTAACTGATTGAGAATCTGTGTATTTCAGCGAAGAAAAGCCACAAGTAAGGTACCTGTCTTAAATGGGTTCTAAACTGCATGGTTGTGTTATTATTAGAGGGACATGGGTTTTGAGATTGAATATATATTTGAAGAATTTTGGTAGTTGTAGAACTTCTTCAAAAACACCAATAACTCAGGTACCGATTATTAGAAAAGTCTCCAATTCCTTTAACAGAGCCAGCGTGGTGTAGTGGTTAGAGTGCTGGACTGGGACCGGGGAGACCTGAGTTCAAATCCCCATTCAGCCATGAGACTTGCTGGGTGATTCTGAGCCAGTCACGTCTCTCTCAGCCTAACCTACTTCACAGGGTTGTTGTAAGGAGAAACTTAAGTGTGTAGTACACCGCTCTGGGCTCCTTGGAGTAAGGGCGGGATATAAAATGAAATAAATAAATAAACATTAAAAATTCTTTAATTTCAGCCAGTTTTTGGCTTCCAGTTCTGTCTTTGTTCTGGAAACAGAACCCATTTTAGGTGACTTTGTTTGTGGAGATATGCTTAGAACATATCATCAGGAGAAACTGTACTGATGCCAGGCTAACTGGGCAAAAAGACACCTTTCAGAGTGGTGGTTCCCTTATATTTAGCAGGAGCTTTCCAGATAGCAGGCTTTACTGCATGTTTACTGTGAGTTCAGGGCAGATCGGATACTCTGATGATGAAAAAGTGGATTTTTTTACCCTGGACATAAATCAGGCTAAGCTCCAATACCAAGGGAAAAACCTGAATTGTGTATGGAGTGCTCTCTGATATATCGCACTGACTTCAGGGTAAATCTGGCCGATATGTGAGCTCACACCTACCCTCCCAAAGTAAAGTTGCCGTAAAGTCGCCATCTGGGAAAGCTCCTGTGGGGGAAACAACTTTCCTCCAATTCAACCCAGCAGTGTGGCTTGTCTCTTCAGCAGTACAAACAGCTGCTGTGGGAAGTTGTGGGGTTCTCCCACACACATGCATGTAGCTTTGTTGGACCACAGTCATAAAGACTGTTCACACAAGCAGCCCTACCTGGATTGGATAGGGCTGTTTGTGTGAAACACTGGGATGGAGGTTGATCCTGGTGCTGCCTGCCTGGGCTGCTTCAGGCAGCCCGAGCTCATAGAGAAATTTCCCAATGCACTGTGCTTCTTGTGTGATCATTGTGTGATTTCTGGAGGCTGGGCTGCATTTACCTCTTCTCCAGAATGCCATGCCGCTTGCCGCAGTGGCAACTCTGTGCGTGGTGCAACAAACTGCTCCAGGAGATTGTGTGGGGAAGATAGGTACTTTCCCACCAGCCCTCCCTAGCCACCAGGGATTTTGGTTGTGTGCATGGCCTTATAGTGTGCTAAATTATACTGGTTTTGTGAAATGTGGAAGAACTGTCACTCTGATAGAGTTAATTAGTGTGTGTTTATGCTCCCCCTTTGACTCTCTCTAAACTAATACAGGAGAACCTTGTTAATCGTGGATCCAGTGGTTGAGTAATGGACACCCAACCTTGGTATATGTATGTGGGGGAAGAGGTTAAATTCACATATCTGCGGATTAGTGGTGGCTGGTTCCCGGCCACCATTTTTAAAGGAAAACATGTTAAAAATTCATGGTTTTCCGCCAAAAAATGGCGGCATGGAGACTCATTGCCTGACTGCTGAGGACCCAGAAAGCATGGTAGGCCACATTCCCCTGAGTTTCTAGGGCCATTTAATCTGGTTTTTTGCCTTTTCTGCGGCCATTGGGAACCGAATCCCCCTTTCTCCATTGCCTCAGTGACTCTGTATCTGCTGTTTTGTTATCTGTGCTAGGGGAACTGGGGAACCAAACCACCTGTACAAGGATGTCTCCAGGTTTCAGGGGCCCTTGACAAGCGACTCTCCATGGGCCACCTCTTATATGGGCAGGCCTGAGAGCGTGACTCTATTATCATTACGCAAAAGCTGTGGGCACAGTGCTCAGAGATCCACAGTGGGCCTTTTTGAAGGCCTCAGATGCTCTGCAGCTGCCCAGCTGTGCTGACCCCCTGATGCTAGCCTTGGCCCTAAAGAGGAATAGGATGTACTACTAGTGCAGGCAGCTGATTTGTACAAGAATAAACATAGAAACTGACTGTTAAAAATACTTTTATTTGCTTTATTTAACTTTTTGTAATTTTAAATTTTGTTCTTGATGTGGTTTCGGGGGGCTCAGAAGCCACCTCCTTGTTGCGCTATGGGGTGGGATGTTGGGGACCACAGCCCCCCATTTACTATGTTTTAAAAAGCACTGAAACAATGGCCTTCTTCCCCTGTAGCTTCATAGGGAATGTTATAGGACAGTGGTCCTTCACATCCTACCCATCCCCCCCATGCCTGCTCCGCCTCAGGGAGCACAATCCACATGTGACTCGTGTCACATTCTCTTACTCTCATGCACTCTACCCTCTGCCCCCTGCAATGCTCAGCACCGTTTACCCCTTTTATAGGAACACTGTGTTTCCTTCTCACTGGGCCAAGTGTACCAAGAGATACTGATAAGCCCACAGTAATGCAGCACATCCTTCAGAGATGTAGGGAGAAGTACTGGATGTGTACCTCTTGCAAAATCAGGGAACTTTCCTCATTCTTTTATTTATTTCCTTTTCTTTCCCCATTCTTATCTAGTACCCATTCTGCAACTCCCAGCAGTCAGATGTAAGTAGAACAGCTATTGATCTACCTGTTCTAGATGGGGTCACACTTCCCCAAAAGGAACAGGTTCGCAGTCTGGGAGTACTTCTGGATCCACATCTCTCCTTGATTTCTCAGGTTGAGGTGGTGGCCAGAGGTGCTTTCTTTCAGCTTCGGCTGATATGCCAGCTGCACCCGTTTCTCGAGATCAATGACCTCTAAACAATGGTACATTTGTTGGTAACCTCCAGACTTGACTTTTGTAATGTGCTCTACGTGGGGCTGCCTTTGTACGTAGTCCGGAAACTCGAGTTGGTTCAGAATGCGGCAGCCAGGTTGGTCTCTGGGTCATCTCGGAGAGACCACATTACTCCTCCGCTGATGGAGCTTCACTGGCTGCCAGTAGGTTCCCATGCAAAACACAAAGTGCTAGTTATGACTTATAAAGCCCTAAATGGCTTAGGCCCACTAAGAGAGCGTCTTCTTCACTATGAGCCCCACCGCCCATTGAGGTCATCTGAGGAGGTCTGTCTCCAGGTACCATCAACTCGTCTCGTGGCTACACAAAGACGGGTCTTCTTGGTCGCTGCTCCTAAATTATGGAATGCACTCCACGCTGAGATATGATCCTCCCCATCTCTGGCAATTTTCAAAAAACACCTGAAAACCCATCTTCTTACCCAAGCTTTCCCAGCTTTTAAAAACTCTCTGTTTTTAATTTTATGGCTGTTTTTAAATTGTTGCATTGTTTTAACTTTTATATGTGTTGTAAATGTTTTCATGTTAACCGCCCAGAGACTAAAGTATGGGCGGTAGAGAAGTTCAATAAATAAATAAATATAAATATATTGTTGGTTTAGGTGACATTAACATAACTAGTTTTCAAAGAAACCAATTCATCAAAGATGTCACATGTAAATTGGGATACAGGAATGTGTTCTTTAGAAAACAGTTCTGTGCACTTTGTGTTTTCTATAAGGCACTTACTGAGTGCAAAGACAAAGCTAGGGAAAAAGCCAAAAGTTTGAACAAGCCAAAAGGTTCATGATGTGTAAGGTATTGGGAGCTCTTTCAAAGAGTGAGGAGCAGAACTCATGGACCACATATTGATGACCATAGAATAATTAGCACTAGAAAATAAGGCAGCAAGGTGAGTTTTGGGAAGCAAATTAGATGACCTTTTCATTGCCCAGAATAAGAGCCGGGTGCTAGCCTAGGAAACAATATATAAATCAAAAAAGGGAAAGATTAATCAAAGGGGAGGTGGACAGTGGATTGGCACAGGCACTGCCAGGCACATCTGACTTAAATTAGTTTTTCCTTATTTCCCTGGTTTCTGTGGGTGGCCCAAGTTCAGGTCTGTGGTTATTATGAATTGCAAGAGCTACTTCCTGCTAATTGGTGCTATAATGGAAGCTAGTTGAATCACTTGTGTCTCCTTTTATTTGACAGAAGGAGAATCTTTCAATTCCAGGTCATACATCAGCAAAGTTCCAGTTATCAGGTCAGTGACAATGTACACAATGACTAAAATTTGGGGTCGTATATCCGAAACCTAGATTTAAATTACCACTTGAGTATGAAGCTCACTGTGTGGCTTTGGACCCAGGGCCAGTTCTGCAATAAAGCTGCACATGCACTTGCCTGGGGTGCCTAATTTTTCAGGGCACCATTGTGATGGGCTGAGACAGTTGCTGGATTCCCCCTCTCCCGCCATCCCATAGTGATGCGGGGTGGGGGAAGTTTCGATTTAGTTTAGTAAATGGGGTTCTTTTCAAAAAAAATGTAATACGTTTTTAAAAAACACCAAGCTGCATTTACAGTAGGTTTTAAACTTTTAAAACTTCAATGGCAGCAAGCTTCTCTTTGTAAAAATACCCTGGTTTAAAATGCATGGAAGTAAACCCTCTTTATTACTTTGACATTTTCCAGGCTTGATGTTTACTTTCTCAGTAACTTGCCTACTAAATTTCATGTACCACATTAGAAGAAGTTCTAAACCCTATCCTTGACAGTCCAGTTTCTGGCCACCAGAGGATGTAATGCAGATGCAGCAAAAAGAAAGTTAAAGTTCAAAATCTAAAAATTTTCCCTTTGATAGCGAAGCCCTATCTGATAGATTGTGTTCTTTCTCTTCAGATGAGTCAGAAAAATCGAACTGGAGCCTCTGTGGCTAGGGAGGAGTATGATTCTCCTTGGTTCAGTGAATGTCATGTTGCACAAGAAAGATAAGAGGTTTTTCTACTTAAAATTGTCCAGGGCCCAAGGAAGCAATAGCAGACAATTGCCTCTTTTACTGAGGCAGATGGCTATGCATGTTGCCAGTCTATCTGCTGTCTTAATATAATTTTCAGTATTCCTAGATAACAACTTGCATATTTAATGTTACACACCTAAATCTCCCTATGTTTTCTTGATCTGTCACTCCATCATCATTGGCATTCTGATTCCCCCATCTATTCTGGCCTGTTTATAGGAAACATAAGAACAGCAAAGGAGCCTCCTCCCCCCATTTGAGGTACTAAAAAAGTTAATCTCTTCTCTTCATCAGAATTCCCAGTGCAATTTGGTACTGTCACAGGAGTATTGCACAAACATAGATTTGCAGCAGGTGAGTCAGGTTTTTTATTCCGGGTTATCAGTATGGCATGAATCAAAACAGATTGCATCCTCATTTAATGATATTGATGTGATTCCGTTGTATTCACACAACTGGGATATGCACCTGCACAGTAGACCAATCAGGAAGATTGGATGCTCCCGACTCCACCCATCACGTGAGTGTGCTAGTTAGGAGGGGCAATTGGAGCATCGCCTTCCTTAGTTCCTTTCCAACCGCTGTTGAGTAAGGACACATCAGAAGGTTTTTCTGCTCGGATTTGAAGATTTGCCGCCTCAAATCAACTCAAAGTGAGAGTATTTTGGTGTGTTACCCCTTTTGACAACAGAACTATCTGTCTGATGACAGAAAAGAAGTCCTTTAAGAAGTGTGGGAAGTGCAAAGCCATTTCCCCCTCCTTGGACAAACATTCCCTTTTCCTCTTCTGTTTGGGAGAGGAGCATGATTGATCTCTGTAAAATTTGTCACAAGTTTTCCAAATGAGAAAAAATAAAGATCTAAGACTTACAGATATAACTTGGCACTTTTACCAGAGAGACCCATGTTGAAAACAGCCACTCTGACATCGGAGCTGATGCCTAAATTTCCGACCCCAATCGCTAAACTGCCTAGGGAATCTGGCAGTAAATTGATGCCGACCCCTAAACATAAGACTCCTAGTCCTGATACTGGGCTGTCCTCGACACCAAAGCAGTTAACATCAAAGACTCACTCATTCTCCAAGACTTATCCCTTCGATCTTGAAAGAGGCCAAGCAAGGGAAGTCAAAATCTGAGATGAAGAGATTGCATACCTCCTCAAGGTCAGGTCACCCAAACCAGAAAAAAGTGGACCCAGTGCCGAAGCCATCGACTTTGGGAAAACCAATATCGAAGAAAAAATGTTCTTCACCACCCTCAACACTGACGCCTGCTGCTTCAATATCGAAGGAGGCACTACCTATATTGAATGCTTGATGTCGGGAATACATTTGATCTCAACATTTAAAATACCCAAACTGAAAATAGTTCCATCATCATCATCATCATCATCATCATCATCATCATCATCCTTTCTTTACTGTCTTTGACCAAAAGAGAAATAAAAATCTTTGCACAGTTAAAAATAAAAATATTAATAGAAAATCAATTACACATAAATGGATAACGGCTTTAGAATAATAATAATTACACATAAAAATGAAATAAAACAACGGCATTGGAAAGGCGTAAGTGTATAGACATAATTTAAAATTAACACTAAGGAACCCAAAACTGTATTCTATTCTTTTGAAGTTCTTAATCTGGTGACCACATAACAAAATTTAGCTACTACATATGAAGTAGTTGCATCTTTATCTGCTAATAAATATGCTACAACAAGATCCTCAGGTTGTCCCCTCATATCATTTATCAGTGGACTGATTAATTGAGATCTCAAGTTTTGATATAATGAACACTTTAAAAGTATGTGGGCCGTGGTTTCGACCGCCTTTCCACAGGGGCATTTCCGTTCTTCATATAATAGTTTCAAATATTTCCCATAAAGCATTGCAGATGGGAAAGCATTGAACCTGGCCCTGGAGAAGGCCCATCTGAATTTACTCAAGGTGATTGTAAATAAATACGTTGCTGGGGCAAGATCCGTATTAGCATATACTTGTTTATAAAAGGGTGGTAAACAAGCCTTCTCTTCCTGAATGTCTATATCAACCAATCTCTGTTGTAGTAAACTGCAGGCTGTATTCTCACCACTCTCTAGTAATAGAGTGGGTGATAGGCCACATTGGCAAAGTTTATCTATCGTTTTGCAAGACCAAGATGCCTGAGGCTCAGCCGCAAGAAGTTTTGGAATTAGCCCTAATGGATGCAGATGAAGTTCAATCCAATAAAATATTCTTAGGAGACAAGCCCTGGTTTCCAATTTAAGTATGCCCACCTCCGTGCATATCACCGAATTGGAAACGCAGTTGGGCCCACCAAATATGGTTCTTAAAAAACCGGTTTGAATATCTTCCAAATCTTTAAAGTTGGTATACGGTCCCAATTGTGTCCCATAAAGGAGTTGGGGGATCACTTTAGCCTTAAAAAGTTTAATGGCAGCGGGAATGTAGTTCCCTCCCTGGGACCAGAAGAATTTCAGAATGGCTATAATACTATGTTTGGCCGTATCAACTACCGATCTAATATGGGCCGTTCTGTAGCCGTTGAATTGAAACACTATCCCAAGGTATTTGATTTGCTTTACTTGGTCTACTTATAAATAGTTCCAATTGCTCAACAATCGCAACAAAAATGTACTGAGCACTTGACCCTGGACTCTCTTAAAACAGGATCCTTGGCCGTGACTACAGAGGTTCCTCCATGTAATATCCTGGTGTTACCATCTAAAACCAGTGTTACTCTTTCACAAGCTGTATACCCTACTTCACCTTTGTTTCGACACTGATGATGTCATGGAAGTATCCAAGACACTGTCTCTTTCACCAGTGCCTCTGAAGGGATTCACTGATGAGGAGTGGACAGGCATAATCTCATACAGTGGAAAACTGAGAAAACATGGAGTGCACATACTTTTAGTCCCATGCAATCTACAACCCCACATTGGGGGCGGGGGAGATTTTGAGTATGTTAGGAAAATGTTCACTTCCTTCTCTCCTGCCACTCATCCATCCTTTGGTAGCTATGTGCATACTGACTATTACACTCAGCCATTACATGTGATGTGTTTTTCTGAACCTACCAGGGACAAGAATATCTTCTTATGCCCTCAAGGAGTATGCAGATCATGGATGGTCACCCACACTGTGACATCTGGCTCTTCTGCTATGACAGTTAATCAAGCCACTATGGCTACCCAAACTGATACTCATTCACTACCTGTACTACTTGGTCCTTGCCCGCCCATCTCTACCCCCCGATCCTGCCACAGGTCCTGCCTGCTCAACCCAATGAATCAGACCCTTCAAGTTCTAAGGATCCTCAAGACTTGGATTATAACAGTCCTGCAGGATCTCCAACTTCTGTTGTCCATTCCTCTGTTCCAGAGGACCTGAGCCCAGATTCTGAGGCAGAATCTCAGAGGTACCGTATGAGCCTTCCCCTGACGATGAAGTATTAAAGAAGTCATCATATTCACTAAAGGAGGAACAGAGAAATTACCATGCTCTGATAACTGACATGGCTAAGTCACATAGCTTGAGTTTAAAATAGGTCACTGAAGAAATATAGGACCCGGTTTACAAATTCTTTCAGACTGCAAAGACCTCTCAACCCACTGCCTTGCCAATGCTGCATGTATTGCTGCAGGCTTCTAAACAGGCCTGGAAAAAGCCATCATCTACAGCACCTACCTGCAGACGACTGGAGAACATATATAAGGTGCAGGATGTGAATACTTATTCAAACATCCAGCACCTAACACCCTAGTAGTGGACTATTCATATTCCTCATACTCAGGTAAGAAACATACTGGCCTTGTAGATAGAGAGGGACGCAAATTGGATTCTCTTGGTAGATGGTTCTACTCGATGCCTACACACTGTATTGTTTCCAGTGTTGTTTAACATCTACATGAAACCACTGGAAGAGATCATCAGGAGATTTGGCACAGGGTGTTATCAGTATGCTGATGACACCCAAATCTATTTCTCCATGTCAACCTCATCAGGAGAAGGCATAACCTCCATAAATGCCTGCCTGGGGGCAGTGATGGGCTAGATCAGGGATATCAAACTGAGGCTGAATCCAGATAAGATGGAGGTACTTATTGTGCTGGGTCGGAACTCGGGAGATGATTTTGATCTGCCCGTTCTGGATGGGGTCACACTTCCCCAGAAGGAACAGGTACGCAGTCTGGGGGTGCTTCTGGATCCAAGTCTCTCCCTGGTGTCCCAGGTTGAGGAAGTGGCCAGAAGTGCCTTTTATCAGCCTCATCTGATACACCAGCTGCGTCCATTTCTTGAGATAAATGACCTCAGAACAGTAGTACACCTGCTGGTTACCTCCAGACTTGACTACTGCAATGCACTCTATGTGGGGCTGCCTTTGTACGTAGTCCGGAAACTGCAATTAGTCCAGAATGCAGCAGCCAGATTGGTCTCCGGGTCATCTCGGAGAGACCATATCACTTCCATCTTAAAAGATCTACACTGGCTGCTGATAAGTTTCTGGGCAAAGTACAAGGTTTTGGCTATAACCTATAAAGCCCTAAACAGCTTGGGCCCTGGGTATTTAAGACAACACCTTCTTTTCTATGAACCACACTGCCCATTGAGATCATCTGGAGAGCTTCGTCTGCAGTTGCCACCGGCTTGTCTGGTGGCTACATGGGGACAGGCCTTCTCCAAGGAAGGTGACGCTCCAACCACCCCTTCTTAGAAGTGTGGAGCTTAGAAATCTTCCCATTCGGTCTACTGTTCAGGCACATATCCCAGTTGTGTGAATACCCAGGATCACTCAAGGATCATTTGTTACAGGTAAGTAACCTGTTTTCATAGCTGCTCTTGTCACTGCTGACTATAAAGAGATTCAAAATTCTATGCATAAGATGAGGACGGGTCCGGATAGCTCCATGGATGGGACATAGGAGCACTGGTTTTAGAGCTACTAGTCAACAGACTTGCAGAATGCACTGGTCTGAACATGCTGTGCAGTCCAGATAACTAGTTTCCTCAGTGTGAGGAGAAAGGTACTCACCTTTCCATTGAACACTTTCCGGACTCATGATTATGCACCGCAGTGCCAAAACTGAGAATTCAGGAAGATGAAAATGTCGTCTGGACATTCCTTGAGAGAGCAAAACATTGAGGCATCCTGTATGTTGGTTGGTAAATCTTTCCTCATACATGCATAGCTTTAGAGCTCTAAGGGAAGAGCAGCAGGACAGCATGAAAAGTAAGGCATTCAAAATTCTATTTACTCTGGATGTTTGAGTTCTCCTTTTAAAACTATACTTTTAAGTAAAATTGTTGCTTTTACATATAGGAGGACCAGACCAAAAATGCATCAGATTGGAAGAACGATGGTGCACTCCTAAGGAGTTTGTGGAAATGGGTGAAATTTTTGAATCTTGGGACAAGGACATTCGGTCCAATGGAGTTCCCCTACAGGACCTATTAGAGGTAATCTGTTAGGGCATGTCTACATTTGCAGGTTATCTTATTTAATTTTGTTACTGATTACACAGTGTATTTGCTCTCTTCTCTTTCTCAGATCACATGTATATTTTCTGGTTCTGTGTCTTCCACTGGTTACTAGGCTGTCCCAGGAATACATGGTGATCTGGTTATTTTTTAGACTACATAGCTTATATCTTCTGCTAGTTTTCCAGTTAATCACACTTAAGTCTAGAAAAATACATTCTGGATAATAGAGGACCATTACCTACAAGTTATCTACAAGTTATATTACTTGCAAATCAGATAAATCTAGATTTATCTAAGAAACTAAGAAAAAGCACAAGCATGTTCACGAGTCTCGCTCATAAAAAAAAGAATAAGTCCAATACTAATCAATGCACCAACATAGTAAATCCTCTGAATTCTCTGGGGGTGGGAGGCGGGGGCGGAATCTCCAATAAGACCTATTACTCCAAATCCATCTGAGTTGGATAAGAGACCCTTACTTCCCACGGATCCAGACGTGGAAATAATTCCCATTGACCTAGATCCCACTGATAGGGAGGAGGGGGAATGGTCAGATGGCCAGGATCCAGAAGCCCCAGCCACTTCTCAAAGACTGTTTATTCCAGAGGACATAAACAGTGTCCTCAACACTGATGCTCAACCCCTCTCTAAGGGAGCCTTAGTCTTTCCTAAACCCAAAAGTAAAGATTTGGCGCTTCCATTCCCTGAACCATTCACTGATACTATGAAACAAGAATGGTACTAATGGAAAGTCCATAGCAGTAGCTAATAGATTCTACTCTTTTCTTCAAGAAGCTGCTGATCTTCTTAAAAACGCCCTCCACAGACGCCCCCGTGGTGGCCTTGCTCTCCGGCTTGCTGCTGCTCCATGATGGCGAGTCTGCATTGAAGGGCCCTAATGACAAACACATTGAATTCGCCTTCAGGCAGACTCAAGATGCCTCATCCATAGTAAGCTGGTCCTCAGCAGTAGCCTCCTTGTTATCCATAGGATCCTTAATGTGGTTGGATGATCTTTTACAGGAACCACCCACTGACCCTAGTCATCTTAAACAACAACTTTTAAAAATACAAGAGGCCCAGGTGTTCATTTCAGACACTACTATGGACTCTATACGGTCTCTTGAGCTTTCGCTTCTGCAGTGGTAGGCTGTTGTGGCCTCTGGCTGAAGCACTAGAAGGTGGATGCAAATTCCAGAGCAAATCTATCATCTGTGCCTTACAATGGCACTAAGCTCTTTGAAAAGGAAGCCCTAAAGGTCCTCCTGGTGGAGTTTAAAGACAAGCGGAAATCCATGCCTACCACCCAGTGCAAGAAGGAATGTTTCCCACCAAGAAAGGCCTTTCAGTCGTTTTGGACCTTTAGAACATCTTTTCAGGGTTGAGACAAGGACTGTACCCTGGTACACAGAACTCCACAATCTGGCAGTGACAAAACCCTGGTTGTTTTCAGTCTCTGAAGACCTCCTGCACCAGGATCCAGTTTGCCATCACAACCTAGCCTGGTTAAATCAGGCTACATGGCTATTGAACAGTGCATGTTAGAAAAACAACATGGCTATCCTAACACAGTGTTCAATACTCTTATGGCCTCCAGATGAGAGTCCACGAACCAAATTTACCAATATACATGGGGACCATCTATACACTAGTCGGTCAGATACTCGGTTCCCCACGGCAAAGCCACCATGAAGCATCTACAGTTCTTTCAGGGCGGTTTGGACAAAGGACTGAAGGCAGACACTCTGAAGTGACAAGCAGCTTCCTTGGTAGGCCTCATCTCAGGCCTGTCCGTGAAGTCTATGAGAACTCATCCACACCTTCAATGTTTCCTTAGGGGGGCCGACCCTGTTGTCCCTTCCCACAGTACATCACTTTCCTTCTTTGAGTCTGCACACAGTTTTGTGTGCCCTTCGGGCACCGCATTTTGAACCACTCTGTTCTATACTTCTCAAGGCACTGACCTTTAAATTGGCATTCTTAGTAGCTGTAACATTGGCCCAGAGGGTGTCTGAATTACAGGTGTTAGCTATCTACCAGAACCTCTGCATCTTCTCCATGGACTCAGTGTGCCTGATTCCAGACCCTTTCTTTCAATCAAAGGTCTCTTCATTGTTCCACCAGTCCCAGGATGTGGTTCTATCCTTGTTCTGCCCAAAGCCAGTCCACCTGGCAGAAAAGGCTTGGCACAAGTTAGATATGCATCGGTGACTTCAGACTTACCTGAGACAATCTTCTCAACTGAATCTCTCTTCGTCTCCTTTTTACCTGTATCCATGAGACAACCTATTTTGGCAGCCACTATTGCCAGATGGATCAAGGCATGCATCGCTATGACATATGAGGCACAACATCTTCATTCTCCCACACACAGTGGCAACATTGGTGGCATTTTCAACCAACGCACCAGTCCACAAAATTTGCAGGGCGGCCACCTGGAAGGCCCCCTCCACTTTTACAAGGCACTACAAGATGGTCTCTTATATCTCCTCTCAGGCAGCCTTTGTCAGATGGGTGCTTCAGCAGGTCCTTCCCCTGGAGTAGAAGGAGGCGCCCCCTCCCAGAGATGTTGGCCAGGGCTGTGGTCCAACCATTCATGAGATGTCCTCAGCATCCAGCATCAGAGAATGGAGCCTTGGTCACTTACTGTGAAGGCTTCTTCTTGATGATGTATCTGAGGACAACTTGGCCCACCCGCTGGGCTCCAACAAATGCTCCATGAGGAGGGATCTCTTGCGCTATCATGACCTTATGTTCTGCTTCCTGTCCCTTTTTCATGCTTTCCTCCTTTTAATACTGCTAAGAAGGTATCTGTCTCCTTCTGCTATACTTGGCCTAAAAGAACTGAGTGGGGTTATCCTCCCCAGACTTTTAAAGGCTTTTATCTAATTAACATAGTTCTGCCTAGGAGCATGTGGGAAGGATAACCCATTCACGAGTAGGGGTGTGCAGAACCGGTTTGATGTTCAAAGGTTCTATGTCGAACTGGTTCAGTTCTAAGGCTCGAGCTCAGACCTAACCACCCACTGTTCGGTCTGGCCTCAAGCCGAGCTCACCCACCCCTGACTGTTCGGGGGGGGGGTGTTCGTGAACATTTTAAAAATTTGATTTTAAAAAAACTTTTAACCCCTTTGGGGGGGCTTCCTGTAGGGCCCTGGCGGGGGTCCATGAAGGTTCCCCCCCGGCCTCGGTCATTGCCGCAGCAGCCCGTTCAGCCGCTTTTTGGGGCCCATTCGGGCCTCCATATGTTGGCACGGCTGCCATTTTGTCTTCCGCTGCACTTGCGCAAATGGCCTCTGCGAGGCTGGGCATGGCCCAGGGCCTCGCAGAGGCCATTTGCGCATGCACGGTGGCCATTTTTAAATTTTTAATTTTTTAAAAAAATAGCCACCATGCATGCGCAAATGGCCTCTGTGAACGGGCCACGGCGGTGATGACCGAGGCCGACGGGAGGAGGGGGAACCTTTGCAGACCCCCCTGGCGGCCTAGAGAAAGCCCCCCAAAGGGGCTAGAGGTTTTTATTTTTTAAAAAAATTAAATTTTAAAAAAATGTTTGTGAACCCCTCCCGGATCAAACCAAACTGGGGGGGCACATTTTGAAGGGGTGTCGGACTGAACTGGTCCGGTCAGGTTCAACGGGCCAGCCGGTTCCGTGCACATCCTATTCACGAGATGTCCTCAGATCCAGCATCAAGAAGAAGCCTTCATGGTAAGTGACCAACACTCTGTTTCCTGAAAATCACCAGTCTTACTGGAATGTTAGCAAGCTATTAGCAGCATGTGAACACATGAAAGCCCCTGCAGGACCACACAGTGGCCTGCCTACTTCTTGAGATCAACAAACTGCTGTGCCATATCAGAAATAGGAAGGAGGAATAAGTTAAGGAAATGTATCAGAATCAGTCCTTTATGTCTGTAAGATACTTGGTAGAGCAGGAGGATGGAGATGTTGAAACCAGAGTAGTCAAGAGCCTAGGTACTCTGCTACTATATGGAGCAAGCTAATTCTGTAGGGGCTACGAAACTAGCACTCTGGAACTTCTAGCCATAGAATGCCACATAATTGAAGGTATTAATTGTGATAATCTGATTGATTAAAATAAAAGTGGCTGGAATGTTTTTGTGATCAGCTTTTAAAACCAGAACTGAATAAAAATAATTATTTTGGCAGGCAGGACATTTGGAAATTCATCCTAATGACTGTTCCTGCGAAACCTGCAAAACCTACAGAGAAGACGTGTTGGTAAGTGCATGTTACTCAGCTGCTCATATTTCTTATTAATCTTCAACTTTGAGGGAGAGAAAAATATTTCTATAGGTCTCCCCCCACCCCAAGGTTTCCCTTTCTCCACCAGAAGCAGCTTCCTCTGAAGGAAAATAACCTTTAGATACAGCCAATTGTTCACAAAATGTATCATTTCATTTTGTCTTGGGATACATTGGTTACATGTTTAATATAAACACTTGAATCTAAATTACTGAAATTACCATCTTATTTATGCATATGCAGAAATTTATGGAGTGAAAAATAAGATTTAGAGAAAGACAGAAGTATGAAATATGAGAGGAATAAAAGAAAAAGGAGGACAAGAAACTGGTATTTTAAATTAATAAAAATGAACTATACCCATTATGATGGAAAAAGTGGAGGTGAACTACTGCACGTATTCACCCAGAAAACCATTGCTCATATTTAAAACTGTAAATTCAATATACTGCATAGGGGAAGGCAGAGCAAAGTAGATTGTGCAGGGCATGCTCTGCTTCTCATGCATGAAGAGAGAAAATACACAGTGGGAGAACTTCAGATTGCTCTGAAACTGAAATGACAGTCACAACTGAAATGACAGTCTGCTAGTGCCGCCAGGGGTGCTCTGTTGGTGGGAGGCAAGTAATCTTACATGGGGGCATTGGCCTGCACTTCTCTCTCTCTAATAGTGTTTCCTGAACTAAACTGTAAGCAGAGCAGGAGTGATGCTCATCAACCTGTTCTGTTGACTTCCTGCACTTCTTGTTTGTCATGAAAGTGTTGAATTGAGAACATGAGAAAATGTCAAATGAATGCCATCTAATAAACTGGATAGCTTCAGTGACCACAATAGATTTACAGACACTCTCCAGAGGGATTAGCCATGTTTGTTGTTTTCATTGCACTAGACTAAGAGGCTGTTCTAGTGAGCAGCAGCCCTACCCAGTCTTGGGCAGCACGACCTGGCACTGCCTCTCCAGGTAGCCTGAGTTTTTTATTTGGGCTTTTACCCAGTTCTGGGGTTGTGTGTCTGCTCAGGCTGCAGGCAGGCCAAGCAGACACAGAGCCGGGCACGTAGATCACCCGGCTTGAGGTGAAATCCCTCAATGCACTGCACTCCTTACGCAGTGCATTAAGGGATATCTGGAGGCCTGGCTTCATTTTCTGGCCTCCAGAGAGCAGCACGGATAGTGTGGGTGTGTGAGCCACACCCACCCACACTGGGAATGGGAGCCTTGATGTGTGAGCACTGCAAGATATTCCCCTCAGGGGATGAAGCCGCTCTGGGAAGAGCAGAAGGTTTCAAGTTCCCTCCCTGGCTTCTCCAAGATAGGGCTGAGAGAAATTCCTGCCTGCAACCTTGGAGAAGCCGCTGCCAGTCTGTGAAGACAATACTGAGCTAGATAGACCAATGGTCTGACTCCGTATATGGCAGTTTCCTATGTACCACACAGCAATTCTGTGATCTTCTGGGGGGAAGGTAGGTTCGACTCTGACTCCCTCCCTGCCCCAGAAATGACCATGTGAACAACCTCCAGGTCTATTGACACCCCACCCCCTGCCCCACGCCAAATACAGTACCTGTGTATGTATGTATGTATCTGCAAGTTTGGGATAACATGTTTATACATTTTTTCCAGTTTCATAACTCCTTACCTTTCACAGTGACTATTCCATTTTATTTAAGCCAGAAAATGACAACTGTGCTGTGTGTGTGAAAGGAGGGCTCCTGACATGCTGTGATTCATGCTCGAGATCATTTCATGGTTCCTGCCACATTCCACCTATTCCTGAGGGAAACAGGTTGGTTCCATATCTCTTTTTATCCAGAATTCTAGAGAGTCTGCAAGGCTGAATGTGAAATAGAAAGAAAAATCCAGGCTAAGAATGTCAGTACTTTGTAACTAAAGTACCTGCTGCACTGGCAACTAGAGCAGAGCTGTTCCACTGTAATAGTAGCCCGTGTCTTGGACCCTGGTGACCTCTCTGGGATGTCTTTCCTGGATGGACATGCAGGCAGTGGCAGCAGAACCAGAAGCTCTAGATCCTTTACTTCTTCCGACCCTCAGATAATAGAATTGAAAAGAAGCTGCTGTCAAAGCCTTTTGGCCGTGATTCTGCCCTGCCCCCCATGATGGGAATGCAGAGGAGCTGCTCTGAGTTCTTTCACCAGGAACTCCTCCCAAGTAGTGGAGGGTGAGTCACTGGCAAAAGACCTTAGATTCCATTTTGAGGTGTGAACAAAGAGGAACTAGAATCAAAATGCATGGTTGCAACTCCTCCCCGCTCCAACTGAACAATGGGCTATTTTGTAGGCCTTTCAATGACACAGAAGTCTGGGAGAGAATCCATTGGTAGAGTGCAGGAGAAGGACAACATGCGGCCACCCTTGCCATCAGCCATGGGCTTTCATCAATTGGCCAATGGGAGTGTCCCTCTTCTATGGGAGATGCTTCCATTGACCGATGAGGGTGCTTGGTGGCAAAGGCAGCAGCATGAGTTGTCATGTCCTGCCACTGGCTACAAAAGTGGTTGACCAGTCCTGGGTGGGCCGTCACTTGAGTGGGTGTGGGCCCTTGGGTCAATGCCCAGCTTTGTCCACCTGTGTCGTCAACTACATTACACTGATAAAACAACATCTTAGCGATATTTCTGCTTTCCTGTTGGATGAATATTGGTAATGTTCCCTATTGAAACCATACCAAGCAAATTATCAAATTACCACTGGAACATTTTCTCTAAGTTCTTATTAACAGAAGAATAATTATAATGATATATTATGAACAGCTTCTGCTTGAATTCTAAAGTATCTAATTTTATTAATTTAATTTTATTTTATTTAACATATTTGTATACTGCCCAAAACTTACATCTCTGAGCTGTTTACAATTTTAGGCAATTATTCTTTCTTTTCTTGGTACTTCTGGTGCTTAGTCAATGGGAATCTGATACCCTAAGTCCTCTTTCTGTCAGGAGTATCAATTGCTATTAATTTCTTCGCTGTATGCTTTGTCTGGAGAATTGATGAAGAAGAAGAAGATGATATTGCCACAGTGGAAGTTAATTCCAGTTGGAAGCAAATTGCACCCGACTGTATTCTTACATTGTGTTGTATATTTTAGCAAGAAGTGGATATGCACCTTTTGCGAACTAAAAAGTGATTTGGAGTGTTCGGCAAACTCACCTTTTTCCCAAGAGGACTTGGTTCTAACGTATAAGATGCTCCCTATACAAACCCTGGTGAGTTACACCAAAGATTTGGGGTGGTGGGACTCTGGGAAATAGAGTTTGGCTATTTCACATGCCACTTTAGAGACAGGCAAAGCAGTGAAATTAGAACTGTAACATTAATTGATTTCAAAATGTCATGGATGATTAAAAAAAACAAGCCCCCTTTAGTCGGGCCTTTTAATAAAGCCAACAAACTCCCATGTAAATCCCTTCCTGTAGGGCCACCAAACTAGCTTCTGTTCGTTTGTCTGCAGCCAGGCCTGCCAGGCTGAAACTGATGAGCTGTACATTCAGTGCTGAGAATAAGTTTGTGAACCCCCAGATGGTCTGTTTATTAGCACAATTCTTATTCAAAATATGATTAGATCCTAAGCTAAACCCTGATGAGAGAGAAAAGCAAACCCAATGAATAAGTAAATCAGGCAAAAAGGATATATTTTGAATATTCACCCAACAGAAAGATTCAACAACAAACATCCTTGTGTGAAAAAGTATGTGAACCCTTCATTCAGTAACTGGTGGCACCTCCTTGAACAGCAATAACTGCAACTAAATGTTTCCTGTAACTGGTGGTCAGTCCCTCACATTGGCTTGGAGGAATCCTGGCCCGTTCTTCCATACAAAACTGTTTCAGTTCTGTGACATTTCTGGGCTTCCTTGCATGAACAGCTCGCTTGAGGTCCTGCCACAACATTTCAATAGGGTTTTGGTCAGGACTTTGACTTGGCCACTCCAGAACATGAAATCTCTCCTTCTTGCATTCTCTGGTAGACTTACTTGAATGTTTAAGGTCATTGTTTTGCTGCATGACCCACTTTTGGCTCAGCTTCAGCTCTCAGACAGATGGCCTGACATTGTCCTTTATAATTTTCTGATATGCAGCTGAGTTCATGGCTCCATCAATGATGGCAAGCTGTCCAGGTCCTGATGCAGCAAAGCAGCCCCAAACCACGATGCCTCCACCACCATGCTTGACAGTTAGGATGAGGTTCTTACTTCAGAAGGTAGTGTTTGGTTTTCACCAAACAAAATATTAGTGACTAGCTGGGCTGGGCACAGAGCATCTGCAGCTCCGGCTGGCACACCCACCGACGCTGCTTTCCCTCCCCCCGCCTGCTTTTCTGGCCGGCTGGCCCACTTCTCCCCCTGGCCACTTCTCCCCCACCCCCAGCACTTTCTGGATGGTGGGCTGGCCAGAAAGCCAGCCCGCCGCCTCCTTCTCCCAGCGGCTGGGCCAGCCTGCTGCCAGCTGCCATCCCTATGTTCTCCCCCGTCCCCATCACTATCCTATCCGGCAGCTGCTCGTGAACTCTCACAAGAGCTGCCACACATGGGATTAGTGACGGGTACGTTTAAGAGAATTATATATAAAGAAGATTGTGTCCGAAAAGTTTAATTCTTTATTCATCTGTCCAGAGAACATTATTCCAGAAGCCTATGGGCCAGAAGCCATGGCGAACCTGAGCCAGGCAGCAATGTTCTTTTTAGAGAGCAGTGGTTTCTTCCTAGCTATCCTCCCATGAACACTATTCCCATTTAGTTTTTTTCTAACACATGCTCTCACATCAGCCCAGCAAGAGAGACCTGCAGATATTTAGATTTTAGTTTGGGCTTCTTTGTGACTTTGTGGATGATTTTCCAGGGTTGCTCTTGGGGTGATCTTGGCAGGATGACCACTCATGGGTAGAGTCACTGTAGTCTTCAATTTTTCCCATTTGGATACTGTCTGACAGAGGATAGATGGAGTCCCAAATGCTTAGAAATGGCCTTGTAGCCCTGCAGACGGATGAGCATCAACCATTTTTTTTTTTGTAGGTCCTCTGGAATTTCTTTTGATTGTGCCATGACAAGTTCTCACAGACTGTCATGGTGCAGACCCAACTTAGGACCTTTACATAGGACAGGATTCCCAAACTCAACCATGCAGCTTTCCTCTGTAGGGTGGTTTACTTGTTACCAGTCAGGCACCTGATTGTTATTTCTCCATGTAAACCGCCCTGAGCCATTTTTGGAAGGGTGGTATAGAAATCGAATGAATGAATTTGTGATTAGCCCATTCATTGTGCTAAGGACACTAGGGGATCTGGATCATGATCTGCTGAGCTCCATTAGAAATGGGTTATGCACCTGCCCAGAATCCCACGGTGTGGAGTACCACAGCTCCTCATGGCATTTCAGTCTCGCCCCACGTGGCTCTTATTTAAGGCAGGAAGAATGTCACTCCCTCAGTTCCTTTTCGACCACTGTAGTGATGGGTCACTTAGTTGCTGCGGATCCTCATTTTGGTTCCCTCAGCATCTGTGTGAGTTTTCTTTACTAAAATAAACAATCAAACTGATTTTTGTGGCAACGACTTTGGACAGTGGATAATGATGATGAACAATTTGACTGCTTTTTCTGGCAAAAGACAATCAACAACGATAATGACTATGGCTGATCCAAAAACGGTGGGGGGACGGGGAAAAAAAGACTATCAGGCACTGCTGTGAATGCAGAACAAAGCTGCTTCTCAGGACGGACATGATCTTTGCTTGATCTGTCTTGAAGAAGTGCACAACACTTCAGCTTGCAAGGTCTATATGTCATTTTCTAAACAGACTAGGTACAATAGGGTGCTCCGTCTGTGAGCCGCCTTGTATGACGACTTAAGTCCCCCAACTCCTTCAACTTCTAAGGAAGAGGCGGGCTCTTCAATCAAGTCTCTGGGCCAGAGGACTGCAACTGTTCAGTCTAAATCCTCAGCGGCCCCATTTAAATCACCAAAACCTCCAAAAAGATCAAAAGATTGAGCATCGGAGGAGGAGACTTTCGAGCCGTTGAAGAAGAAACAGAAAACCTCTATCTTGGAGGGAACTCCATCGCCATCAAATCCCCAGGATGTCGCTATAAGTTCTGTGCTGAGACCCTCAATGCCAAGAGTATCGACACCAACGACCGTCCATCCATCGATGCCAAAGTATCCCTTGACATCGATCAATTCTCAGAACCTTTCAGCATAGAAGCCATTGAAATCACCAGTGCCTCATTCATCGACGTTGAAGTCTTCGACGCCGAGACTGGCGACACCAACTCCAGTCTTGATACCAAAGTCACTGTCAGTACCGAGAACAAATTCGATTTCGCCAGCCACAATGCTGATTCAGTCTCCTTCGATGCCCATTGTTCCAGATGCGGGCTCGACTCTGAACACTCCAATATTGACGGAATCCAGACAAATCACTCCTCGACGTCAGGAGCTGGTGATCTTCAATGTCGATAGTGATTACCTGGAGGGGGATACAAGCCTTGATCTTCCAACTGCCCAGACCCTGCTCTCTATACTTAATTCTAATGCCAGCACACCATCCACGTCGACTTTTAAAGGTTTCTTGCCACAAGCAGAGGACCAAGTCCAGACATCATCTCATGAGCCTTCTACAGAATCAGTGCCTATTCAAACTAAACCACCAGTTTGTTATGCTCTTACTGCTGCACATTTAGCCACTACTACTAGTTGGCATGCATGCAGTTTTTCTTATGGTCCAGCCTCTACTACACAAAAGACTGCTGCCTTGGGCTTATACTCTTTGGGTCTCTCATACGATTATAAGAAAGATAGGTCTTGGTTGGCTTCTAACTTTGACAGACAAAACCCCTTAACAGCTGCCTTAGTGCGAGGAGTGTCGGTAAGAACACTGGCAGCAGGAATGGGCCTTCTCCGTTGCTGCCCCTGGACATTGAATATGTTCCCTGTTGAAATAAGAGCCTTCCCATCTCTGGCAACTTTTAAAACGGCCCTGGAGACATATTTATTCACCCAGACTTTTAATTAGATTTATAGTTTTAATATTTTAATGTTGGGTTTAAAACGATTTTAATTGTTTAATTGATTTAATGTTTAAATTATGTTAATTGTGAACCACCCAGAGATGCAAGTTTTGGGCAGTATAGAAATATGTTAAAATAAAATAAAATAAACTGAAAAGCCATTGAGCCTCTATCCACAGCAAGCCTAAAATTGATCACCTTAAAGATTGCTTTTCTGGTAGCAATCACAACAGCCCGAAGGGTGAGCGAGCTCACAGCACTGTGTATAGACAAGCTGTACAGACAGTTTTCCCCAGATAAAGCCCTCATGTGCCCTGACTGACCACTGTTCTCTCTAACAGGGATTCCCAGATGTTGTTCATTACAACTCCCAGCATCCCCAGCTGCAATGGCCTTTGGCTGGGGATTATGGGAATTGTAGTCAACATCTGGTAATCCCTGTTAAAGGGACCACTGGCCCTGACAATACTTTCCTACCTAAGGTGGTATCAGAATTTCAGCTGAACCAAGATATTATTCTACCAACCTTCTTTAAAGACCCTGCCACCTCATTGGAGAAGGCAGCAATTGAACCTGGTGGGGGGAGGGAGTCCAGCTTGATCGTGCCTCACCAGACTGTCCCCACACCCTCCTCCCTAGTTTGTCCTGGGCCTCACCGCCCCCCCCTGCCCCCACCCCTGCATTTCAAGAAAATGACATTCCTTCTATGATTGCAGTTCTAAGCAAAATATCTGAAGGAAACCAATAATAACCTGTTATTACCCAGGAAGTATATATTACTGTATTACCAAGGAAACAATAACAAACTGTTAATGCTAGTTATGACGTTGCCTTGTCGGCAAATTCCAGAAAAACAATTGTGCCTTGTTTGCAGTTTATTTTCCAACATAGAGGTATACATAAATGTATGCCCGTTTGCATGAGATTCTTATTTTTATTTGAGGCCTCTGAAACACGGTTTCTTATATTCTGTAGAAATGTATGTTCCTGCTTCTGAAGATCTGTTGTGAGCCTGAAAGTGCTACTTTTGCTCAGGATCCAACCACTATTCCCTCTAAGGTGAGCACATGCACAAGATTCTAGCCCTACCCCCACCGATTCCATCAGCAGCAGAGTCTGGCTGCGCTCCAGTGGCCGCTTGAAGTGCCAGCAATCTTTTCTCCTCCCGCCGCTGTGTTAGCTCTTGCTGTGGCCAGAGCAAAGAAATCAGCTCCCCCCGCCCCCTGCAAGCCAGAGAGCTGATTATCCCATTTAGTAGCTCAGAGAAGGCTCCCGAGCAGCTTCCCTTCCGCACGACCCCCCCAACCCCGCCTGCACCGTACAAGCTACGGCTTCCTTGTCCAATGGGAAAGCCAGGGGAGGGACTTCTGCCAGTGCTTAACTTACTTTGAAAGCCCTTTCTTGCAGTTGTCTTATATATCTTGGTGGCTCATATCTCAGAAAGGAGTGTACCTAGAGGGAGGGTGTATGAGTGTGCCCAGAGGGACTCTGTGTGTGCATGCACGCGCGCGCATAAAGGGAGATGTGTGGGGTGGGAAAGGAAGGAGTGTACTAAGGGACTGTGTGTGCGACTGTTCGAGAAAATTACTTATATAACAGAGTATTTCAGGAGCTAACTCACTCCCGTTACAGCATAAGTTAACAGAGTCTCAAGGGCAACAGCTTGTAAATGATAAGCATGGAGATTTATGTAAGGTTAAACTAATCTACTTTATTCAGAAGTCTATGATGATAGAAAAGATCTCTATCTGACAGCTGGCAACATGTTGGTCAGAGAGAGACCTTTAGAAGCATGGTGCTCAGAGAGAAAGCTAGAAGCATTCTGGGGAGGAGGAGGAATTAGTCACTCTCAGGAAGTTCCTGAGTACAGTCTATCCATAGAGGGGTCACAGAGACAGAGATAAACAGGAAAGAGAAGGAGACCCTATCTATCTTTACTCCCAATGCCCCTAGTGGCCATTAGGGTTACTGGTGCCAAAGGTCAGTGCCATCTGGAGCTGGGTCTCCAACAACTGTAGGGGGTGGGGAAGGAGTGTACTAAGGGGGGGGATGAGAAGGGAAGGAGTGTACTAAAGGGAGTGGGGGGGGGATGAGAAGGGAAAGAGGGTTCCTAGAGGGATTGTGTGTGTGTATAGGGAGATGTGTGGAGTAGGAAGGGAAGGAATGTACTAGAGGGACGGTGTGAGTGCGTGCATAGAGCAAGGTGTGTGGGGTGCGAAGGGAAAGAGTGTACTAGAGGGACTGTGTGTGTGATTGTAGGGGCGGGGTGAGGTGGGAAGGGGAGGAGTGTACTAGAGGGACTGTGTGTTCATGTGTAGAGGGAACTGTGTGGGGTGGGAAGGGAAAGAGTGTACTAGACTGACTGTGTGTGTGACTGTAGGGTGGGATGGAAAGGGAACGAGTGTACTAGAGGGACTGTGTGCATCTGTGTGTGTGTGTGTGTGTGTGTGTGTGTGTGTGTGTGTGTGTGTGTGGAGGGAGGGGTGTGGGGTGGGAAGGAAAGTAGTGTACCTAGAGGGGCGGTGTGTGTGTTGTATCTATAGTGGCACATAATAATGCACCTGTGGACACACTGCCTTGATACTGCTGCCCAGAAGAAAACCCATTCCTCTCACTTATTAAAAAATATAGAGAGAGGGAACACTGGATCCAACCACAGTTAATCATGTTGATGGCGAGATTAAAATAACAAAACATTTTGGGTATCATTACAGAGATTGTAACGTTATAAGGAATTACAGTGTGTACACTAATATTCTTTTCTGGTGATCTTTATTTAGGAGAAAGAAAATTATGATGATTTCATAGAGAAACCCATGTGGCTCAGGCAAGTGGAACAGAACCTGAATCAAAAGCGGTATGAAAAAGTAGGACATTTCGTAGAAGATATGCGTCTGATTTTCAAAAATTGCCAGGTATTTAATGAGCTAAGCACTTCTCTCTCCCCATCAGTTCCTTGCCTGTGCACATTAACTTAAATAGGCACGGTAGTGCCTGCATAATTGAAGTGAGGTGTGGAAAACTGCATTTCACCATTATAAGCCCTGTACTTTGGTCACAAAATCAAAACCATCTATCCAATCTGCCTGAAATTTGGCATGGAATGGAATAGGTGAAAATTGTTGCCAACTCTCCAGATTTTATGCAGATACAGGTGTTTGAATATTAACCCTTAAGTTGATTTCACTATTGGTGACATTGAACAAAAAAACCCAAAACTTGTACCTTTTTAAATGTATACAAAATGTAGCTCAGTTAATTCAGTTCCAGCCCAATGTCAAACTGAAAGACCAAGGCAAAGTGTGGAAGCATGAAACCCAAATCATAAAGCCAGCAGGAGTGTTGATATAATGCAGAATATAGGCGATTACTTTAGCAATGTCTATGCTTTTTAGAGCAGGAGTGAAAATTGTAGCCACCTCCAAGTTAAAATTAAGTGTTCTTCTTATAATAATATCCCCCCAAAGGACAGCTTGACTCCCTCCTCCGCTTTAAAAGATCAGTGAAAACCAGTCTTTTAGGAAGATCTTTTAACATAGTGCATACATGTTATACGTAAAAAGTGAGAACCCGGACTGCCTAATTTAGTGCAATAGACCATTGAGGCTGTTCATACGAGCTTGTGTGAAGCGCCAGGATTGAGGTGGCCAGTCCCGCTGCTGCCTCCCCAGAATTTTCCCTGGGCTTTTACCGTGGTAAAAGGGTATAAGTGCGCCCTTTTACTCAGGTCTGCGGTCATGTTTGTGCTCAGGCTGCAGGAGCACAGAGTGCCAGCCTTGCGGGGAAATCCCTCAATGCATCACACTCTTTGCATGGTACACAGGGGCGTAGCAAGGTTGGAGTGGGCCCAGAGATAAGATTTTAAAATGGCCCCCCCCATCACTGAAGCTCAGCTCATGAAGTAAAGAAATCTTTACTGAGGCTGAATAGTGGTAACAAAAAGCATTGTGTGTGTGTGTGTGTGTGTGTGTGTGTGTGTGTGTGTGTGTGTGTATAAACATATATGTGCCACAATAGAACATCATCCTAAATTATTTTTTAAAGGGTTTTGTAAATTGTGGACGATGCAAGTCATTTAATGGTACTAGAGAAAAACATGCTGTTCGGGTAGCTCCAGGTCTTGACACTCACATCAGTTTTGGAGGATGAATACAACTGAAGGAAGCCCGGGTGGGTGCGCGGCTGGGGGAGTCAGTCATGTGACTTGCCTCTGGAGGGCCCCCCCAAGGCAGTGGGCCCCCAGACAACTGTCTCCCCTTGCCCTGTTATAGTTACGCCCCGATGGTGCATTTAGGGATATCTGGAGGCTGAGCTTAATTCTCCCGGCCTCCAGAGCTCCACATTGCTCAGAGCAGTGTGCATTGTGTGGGTGTGTGAGCCATGTGCCACACAGAAGATTAATGATCGTCTGTGGGGGAACGTAGGTTCAACACTGCCTTTCCCTCCCTGCCCTCCCCCACCCCAGTAATGGTCATGTGAACAACCTTGTTACATAAGAATTGCCTTTTACAATCTAGACCACAGCATATCTCAAACTGAGAGCAGCTGTACTGCGGAAAGAAACTACAGTGGGAAACGTTATTGCTTGTTATTAGATATTATTTGTATCTGCCACAAGTAGGAACAGCAATTGAGTGCATCAGTCCCAAAGGTGGGCTTAATTCATTCAGGTTTCTTCTAGACCAGAAAGCATAACTTTGTATCTTTACCTGTTGTAGATGTTTTGAAGATAAAATGTGAATAAATCAAAGCAACAAGCTCCACACCGTTCAAAGTGAACGTTTAATCTTTTCTCCCTTTAGGGCAAAGAGGCTGCAGAAGCTGGAAGAAAACTTCATGATGAATTTGAAAAGAGTTTTCAGGAAGTGTTTTTTATTAAGCAACCGGTTTCTTCAATTTATATGTCCTCAGACGTGCAAACTAATTTCTGAGCAAATCTGTTCATCTGTTGTGTAAAAACAATATCCTAATTCTGACTGATCAACTACTTAAATAGATTCCTATATTTAAACTTTAGCTAACTTTACTAGGAGCTTTAAGAAAAAGGAGAGCAAGTCCTTACCTGCTGTCTGCCACCTCATACAGCTTCTACCACCGCGTCCCAATAATCCCCCCCTGCAGTGCCAGCATGCACAACACCATGCTGCCCATGCAAATGGTACCTGTGCATGCACAGATGCCATGTGTGTGCTGGCGCCACATAGGGGGTTATTGGGACATACACTGCCCAGCAGGAAGCTGCATGGGGTGGTGGAGAGCAGGTAAGGAACTGCTCTCCTTTTTCTTAAAGTTCCCGGTCCCCCTTCCAAAAAAAGTGCTTGAACTGCGCTTTGAAGGCAGGGCACATCCCTACCTAAAACTCCCCCCACCCCAGCACCTTAGCCCTGATCCAAATCCTCTGTTAGACATTTATCTAATATACCCATCTTTATCCTTAACTAACTCATAAGAAATTTTACATATAGGACTTTTATTACATGTAATACTCAAATACTTATCAGAGAAGCTTGATCAAATGAGCCCCTGGTGGTGCAGTGGTAAAACTGCCGCCCTGTAACCAGAAGGTTACAAGTTCGATCCTGACCAGGGGCTCAAGGTTGACTCAGCCTTCCATCCTTCCAAGGTCGGTAAAATGAGTACCCAGAATGTTGGGGGCAATATGCTACATCATTGTAAACCGCTTAGAGAGCTCCGGCTATAAAGCGGTATATAAATGTAAGTGCTATTGCTATTGCTATTGCTAAATAGAAAACTGCTTTTAACAAAAGAAAAAGGTGTTGGGAGATTGGGTCATAAAGCTGGTGTAGCATAATGGCCAAGAGACTGAGTTATGGATTGGGGAATCCCTGGTTCAAATCTCACCTCTGCTATGAACTCACTAGGTGCTTTAGGCAGGCTGCTCCCTTTTAGCCTCAGCTCACCATCTGCAACATGGGGATAATACAGTACTCACTTACTTGCAGGATTTTTGTAACGATATTTTAGACTGTGAGTCCTTTTGAGGCAGGGAACCATTCTTATACCTTTTGTACCTTTAAGAATCTTAAGAGTGTTTGCATGCTTTGCTTTCAACCCTGCCTGTTTTACTGTGCTAGCATCTGACAAAGTAGGTTGGTACCCACAAAAGCTTATGCAATATCAAATCATCATGTGATCTGTTCTGTTTCTTTACAAGTAATTCAGTTGGTACACCTAGATGTACCCCTAATGTGGCGCTACAACAGGAGGCTGGGTTGTGGAGGATTAAGACCAGGGCATGGTTGCAGATTATTTTCTACTGGCTGAAGCTTCATCTCCAGCCAGTGGGACTTGTGCCTAGGTTTCTTTCGGCTATACCCCGGCCTATTTGGCTGGTAACGAATACAGATAAACTTTCCTGTATTGGTCTGGATCCTGAATTTTTATTAGAAACTGACCTAGTGAATGCCAACAAATTAGTTTGTCAACGTTTAAATGATATGGAGCTCCAGAACAAGTTGGCCTGTCTGCCGGCATTTTACAGTCAGTTTAAGGCCAGGGTGGGTTTTCCCCCGGCTTCATATTTGTCCACCATAACTGTCAGAAAGTTCCGTTGGGCTTTTTCAAGAGCACGCTTTAATGCCTTCCCTTCAGCTGTACTAATGGGAAGATTTCAACATTTACCCCTGGAGGCTCGCTTGTGCCCTTGTGGTTTGGGTGAACCTGAATCAATGGCTCATATCTTATTATGTTGTAGATTCTATAGTAATATTAGATGTCATTTGATTCAGCCGCTCCTTTCTAGGTTTCAACATCAATTGGACGACTTGCTGATGAAATTTTTACTTGAAGATAATGCACTCTGCGTCTCTCATGTTGTAGCAAAATTTTGTTACATCGCAGTTAGAATTCGTAGTTCATTGATTGATGCTAAAGTTAATGATTAAGTTAATGTTGAATGCTGGACTAATGTTTATTGTTTGTGTTGTCTGGTTTTGGCCATTGGCCGTAAATCAAGTATCTATCTTTACAAGTAATTCAATAAATGTGTTAATCTTAAAGGTGACAAAAGACTATGGTGGTGTTTTTGGTTATTTAGATCATTTTGGCTGAACTGAAATTTGCGAATTACCAGCTTAGGCTCTGGTAAGATTTTTTAAATTGCACATGATCCCTTGTCTAGACTGAAATATTTACCTTCATTTTAAAATGTTTGTCTTCACAAAAATATATATACAGTGCTCTGCAGTTTTGACCACACATACATCCTGAAGATTTCCTTTTCCTTTCCTTTTCAGGATTAGGCTGCCACTTTTTGACCTCTTTCCATTTTCATATGGGGACTGTAAGCAGATTCCATCACATGAAGTACAACCTAACTCTAGACATGTTGTGCCTCTGCTTTTTATAACATTATTTAACGTTTTGTTATGTCTGTGAACGATTTAGCATCAGCCCCCCCCCCAATAATGTGTGGTGCACTACAGATGAGAGGCAGCCTTGTATGGAGGGCTGACTTTCTCTAGACAGCAGCAAGGGAGCTGGTCTGCTATGTACAAAACCCTGACCCAGAATCAGATGGTTTAGGCTTAGGTTTTATTGCTGTGATATGCTTTCTGTTCCTAATTATACCCAACCAATACTTTGCTTTCTGGAAGAAAGGAATATTGTTCACAATCCTTTTTTATGAAAGTGGCGACCACCACATCTTATGAACATAAGAACAGCCCTGCTGGATCAGGCCCAAGCAGAGGTACACCAAGGTAATTTTGGAGCCTGGACCTAAAGGCCTTTGGACCACCACCTCCCCTCACCTCCTGCTGCAAGTTAAGCATCATCTTGTAACACGTAGGTTCTTGGGGGCACAAACCACACTACCCAGACAGACTGAAGATGCTTTGGGGGCCCCCAGGGGTGTGGAGGCCCTGGACTTCGGCCCCGAACTCCAGGGGTAAGAGCGCCTCTGGGCCCAAGGCCCACCTAGTCCAGCATCCTGTTTCACACAGTGGCCCACTAGATGCCTCCGAGAAGCCCTAAGTCACGAGGTGAGGGCTCACTCTCTCGCTCTCCTGCTGTTGCTCCCCTGTAACTGGTTTAGAAGCATCTTGCCTTTTGCATCTTGTGGAAGCAAATTCCCTAAATTTACTATGCATTTTGTGAAGAAGTATTTTCATTTGTTTGTCCAGACTCTACTGACCATCAGTCTCACTGGATAAGATGCTATGAGAGAGTGAGAAAAATTTCATTTCTATCTACTTTGTCTAATGCATAATTTTATAAACCCCAATTTTTTCCAAGCTGAAAAGTCCCAAATACTTTAGCTTTTCCTAATAAGAGATGTGTTCCAGTCCCTTGATCATAATGGTTTCCCCTTTACTGAACCTTTTCTAGCTCTGCTAGACAGGGTGTCTGGAACTGTACTCAGTATTCCAAATGCAGGTACACTGTCTATGTATACAGTCTCATTGTAATCCCTAACATTTGGAATTTGCCTTTTTCACTGCTGCCACTTACCAAACTGATATTTTCAGTTCTATCTACCATGACCACAAGATCTCATGCCTGGTTAGTCATTATCAGTTCAGAGCCATCAGTATATATGTGAAGTTGTGGAGAGTGAGTGGGGGGCGTGTTTACCACAGCATGCATCACTTTACACTTTCTTGCACGAAACCATTTGCCATTTTTTGTCAATTCACCTAGTTTGGAGAGATCCTCAGACCTCTTTGCAGTCTTTATAGATTGTTTCCTGTTCAGGCTATATCTCAGAGCACTTTCCTACAATTGAACAAATGCATCATATATCTTGTCGGTTGGTTGGTCCAAATCAATAAATCTTCATTAAATTAATTCAATAAGATATAATATTTGAGATTATGCTTTCTGATTCCGTTTTTTAAAAAGTTATCCACAATTAGGCACTTTTTACATTTTGCTCATTCAAATAACAATAGTCATGTATTTAAATATATAACCAATCCCATCCCCAAGGGTGTGTAACTAATGAATAAACACATTAGAATATATTAAAATAAAATGACAACATTCAAACCTAAAATACATTAACACTTCTCAAACTATGGACATGACAGATAAATTTGGGAAGAACAGTAACATAGCAGTGGAAGGAAAACTTTGCTCTTGTGAACTGCAACAGACAAGAATATATCCAATGCTGCGGAAGAATAATGCTAAATCCAGGGGTTTATGAGAAAAATCCTTGGTTGTCTGCCAATGGACGAGACATGCTCTGGAATGCCCAATGCAGGATCCCATCAAAAGTATTCTGGATTATGAAGAAAAGAAAGACACATTTCTGTCTGGTTTTTAATGTTCAAATACAAAAGGAGGCAATCCATGCAAGCAGAATAGACAACATAAGCAAAAATACAGAGCTGCTGCTATGTTGAATTCACTACTGTTTGAACATAGCTCCGCTAGGCATAATCTATGATCTGACATCCTTTCCAACACTTTTGAAGGCTTCTGCTGCATGGACTTTTCCAGATACATGTTATTGCAGGCTTTAAAAAATGTCCACAGTAGTTATTGGCTCTCACGTACAATCCAGACACTTACATTGTCTTCTGTAGATTCCCATGCTCCCTTGTAGTAAGTTTCAGGCTCCAGCCACATGCTGAGCATTGCCCTTGTGCTATTTTCATAGTGCCATCTGCCAGTCAGCACTTGAGAATCCCTTCATTCTCATTACTACATAAAAGTAGTTGCCAAAAGTAGTAGCTAAAACCCATTAAGAGGGAGCACAAGAATCTACAGAAGGTAGTGCAAGTGTCTGTGTGTGAGAGCCAGTAAGTACTACGGAAGCTTAAAAAACTCCACAATAAACTTGCATCTGAAAAAGTCCCATGAGCATAAGGAGTGTAATAAAAATGTGCGCATGTTACAACTAGGGTGCCAAGTACTGAAATAACGAGCCAAGTTAATACCAGGAAGGATTTTAATTCTGCTGAAGCCTGCAAGCATTGCGACTCTAAAATCCAGAATCCACACAACTGTTCAGTAACATACCATATTTCTGGGCAAATAAGCTGAATAAGATGGTTTCTATTACCTCCCCTATGAGAGAGTCCAGCTCATCTTTATTCAGAACAGGTTCAGTTCCAGCAGATTCTTCCACCACCTATTATTAAAAATAGTATCTTGGTAATTAAATTTCTCTAGCATGTAAACACTGAGCAACATAATCAGCTGGGAGAAAATAAACACCCTGCCCTGGATGTAGCCTATAGTGAGGCTGAAAAGTGATGTCACCTTTTTTGGACCAGGGGGACTGCTCTAGAAGTGCCCTTCCTTGTGTTCAACCCAAATATCCCTTTCTATTTCAGAGCTGTGCTCTGGTCAGAGAGAATTGTCCTGCAAATTGTATACAGAAGCCAGCTGATTGGATGCTTATTGGTTGGTCCCAGTGATATCATTAATAAACCCTCTCCCATTCTTGGAACAGTTTTACACTTTTAAAGAGTTGCCTGTTTTAAACTAATCAGGGTGAATGAATGATCACATTGACATTCATGTAGCACTTAAACAACTGAAGCAGCCAGCCTGCCTAAAACATGAAGATTGGGGCAAGACATATGGCTGAGTATGCTTAATTCACTGTCATTTCAGTTGCAGAGCCAAGAGGAAGCCAGGCTCACCCTGCAACTGAGGGATGAACGATGCTCTTTTTAAATATTATATGCCTGCCTTCATGCTTATAATCAAAGGATAAAAACTCTGGAGTGCAGCAACTCATTACATTAACTCATGCTACTACTTTCTTTTCCAGATTACTGACTCCACTCATCCTCGCTTGCTGCTCCCCATGCATTGAACATAAGTGGTGCCATCCCTGCCTTTTCCTTCGAACACTTCCTCAAAACTCACTTTTTCTAAGAGTCGTTTGGCTTAAAGGCTTCATTCTCTATGTATTATTTCTCTATGTAAACTGCCCTGAGCCATTTTTGGAAGGGCGGTATAGAAATCGAATAAACAACAACAACAATAATAATAAATAAATAATAATTCTCATCCTCACGTGTGCTTGCGATGTGCTTGTGATGTCCTCACGTGTGCATTTTATGTGCCTGTGCACGTCAAATGCATTTGCTCACATTTATACCTTCTTACACTTGTCTTTCCCTCCTCTCACCTCTGTCATTTTCCCCACAGCTGAATTTAGACTGTAATATCTTTGGGGCAGAGACTTGCCGTTTTTGCTCAGAAAAGCATATATAGAGGCATATATTTTAACGGTTCTATAAATAACAACGATGGGAGATAGTGTGATGTAATGGTTAGGCTGTTGGACTAGGACTGGGGAAACCCAAGTTCAGCTTCACACTCAGTCATAAAAAGCTCACTGGATGAACTTAGACCAATCATATCTCTCAGAATAACTTATCCTCACAGGGTGTTTGGGAAGATAAAATGGGCAAGGCATGCAGAACCTTGATCCAGGGTTCAGCTACCACATCTTTAGCGAAGAACCCAGGAAAGGTGAAATAAACATGTAAATAATAATAATAGTAACTTATGTCAGAACCAGCCTAGCTGGACATAGATGTCTCTGCAAAAAAACCACAATGAAACAAAAACAGACCGCCAAGTCTTGCTATCTGTAAAATGGGAATCTGCACTGATGACATGATAAGACTTTGTTAGTCAAGTATTCTGCAGCAGAAGATCAAGTGAACGAAAGGTGTAATCTTTAGATTTGCTGGAGTAGAGACAGTGCGTGTATCTCTCCCATATTTCCTAGGTTACTTTCACTTTTACCCAACAGCTGAGACAAGGCTGAAAAGGTGATGGAAATCCTGACCTTTACTGCTCTTAGTGTTGGGGTGTGTGAAGTTGCTGCTCCTTCCAAGTTGACGGCTGAAGGGCTATTGGAGCAGGACTTGCAGATCAAGATTCCACTGGAAAATAAAATAAAGAAGGATCTTAAATACACCTCAAAGTCACAGATCTAGATCACACAGTCTGCAGAGCAGGTGATTCTGTGACTAGACTGTACTACCATGAAATGTTGGTGCAGCTGACAAGACTGAACATTCCTCCACTAAAAACAAAACAAACAAAAACTTTTCACATAGCAAGTCTGATGTCAAAGAGAAGGCTAGGCTAGAACTCTTCATCCTAACATTTAGCTTCCCATGTGGCAGGAGGTTGTATGGAAGAGTATTCAAACTTGTGAGCCTCCACCTGCAGTCTGAATTGGTGCTACCCTCAAAAAACAGGTTGCTTACCTGTAACTGATGATCCTTGAGTGATCCGGGTGTATTCACACAACTGGGTTTGTGCCTGTACAGTAGCCACCTCGGTAAGACTTTGAAGCTCTGTGCAATGCTCTTGCTCTGCCCGGCACTCGTGAGCATCCATTGGAAAGGACAGTTGGAGTGTTGCTGCCTTCAGTTCCTGGACAACTGCCACATCTTTTGCAATCATCGCGAGAGGAACTATATACAAGGTAAGTGAGAGATAAAAGCTCTAGAAACTGTCCATTTCCCTACCTGTAGTGGGGAGGATGTGTGGGTTGTGTGAATACACCTGGATCACTCAACGATCATCAGTTACAGTTAAGCAACCTGTTTATCCTTGATGTGATCCCAGTTGTATTTACAGAACTGGATGATTAGTAAGCTCCCTGTATAGGTGGGGGGTACAGGCTGTGTCTTACCTTTGTGTCTCCTTTTTCATGTTAGGATTTGTTTTAATGTCCCTCTGCCAAAAGAAGCATCTGTTGTACACCTTATATCCACTGCATGTTGCTTCAGAAGACCAGGTGGCAGCCTTTCGAATATCATCTATAGACACTCCTAAACTGGCTGCTGAAGAACCCACCATACATGTAGAATGTGCTTTAATGTCCGTGGGTGGTTCCATCCCCTGGCTTCTATATGCTTCCATTATAGCTGAGACTATCCATCTTGACAATCTCTGCCTTTTTATCCACTCTCCCTTCTTATCATCCCTTTAGGGGATGATATAGGGATGATAATAAAGTGTTGTCCTTTGTGAAGATATTTATTCTGTATAAATAGAAGGCCAAAGCTCTCCTCACATCCAAGGTCTATAGCTTCTGTTCTAAATCCATTTGTGGATTGAGGAAGGAGGAGGGAAGGATTATATCTTGGTTAATGTGGACATTTGTCTTTGGTATGAAACTCAAGTCTGTATGAAGAACAACTTTCTCCTTATTTTTTTTAATTTTTTTTTAATTTTTTTACATTTTATATCCCACTCTTCTTCCAAGGAATCTAGAGCGGTGTACTACATACTTAGGTTTCTCCTCACAACTACTCTGTGAAGTAGGTTAGGCTGAGAGAGAAGTGACTGGCCCAGAGTCGCCCAGAAAGTCTCATGGCTGAATAGGGATTTGAACTTGGATCTCCCCGGTCCTAGTCCAGCACGATAACCACTACACAACGCTGGCTCTCTTATGGAACTGGATGTAAGGTGTATCTGTTCTTAATGCATGCAGTTTGCTAACTCTCCTTGGAGTTGTTGCTGCAATCAAAAATGCCACTTTTATTGGCAAAAACTTCATTGACGCTGTTGCCATTGGTTTAAAGGGATGGTTCATCAGGCCTGCTAGAACCACTGATAAACTCCATTGGCTAAATAGTTTCCTCACTGATGGGTATAAATTGTCTAACCCTTTTAGGAACTTTTTGCAAAGTGGGTTTGAGAACAGTCTTTGACTCTCTGCCAGCATGGTAACGGGAATTGCTGCTAAGTGTACCTATATCACGGAACTGGACAAACCAGTCAACTTTAAGCTGGATAGGTAAGTCAATATCTGTGTTATACCAGCAGAGGTTAATGAGAAAGAGGCTGTTCTCACACGCAGGCAAAACAGGGCTAGCGAAGCCAAGCCTGGTTTTGCTTGTGCATAAGAATCAGCGGGATCATGCCCGATCCTGGAGGTGCCTCGGTGGCAAACATGCCACCATCTGAAACCGGGTGAAGTGAGCAAGCGCTCTCTCAACCCCGTTTTTCTGACTGTCTGCCAGTCACGGCTGCTTGCCAGGACTGGGAGACTGTATGGCTTCCAGCCAGCATCAGGGGAATCCCCATAATGCATTGTGCACTTGTGCAAAGCATTATAGGAGTTCCGGGGGGGGGGGAGTGACACCTCCTGGCACCCCGACCCTCTGTGCTAACAGAGAAGGCAGCTGCATGTCTGGGCGTGCGATCTCTGTGCCCAGACCAACAGAGAGGATCATCTGCAGGGGAGGCAAGCTTTTTGAGGCATCCTCCCCTGCCCCTTCAATCCCTTTCTCCCAGATCGTGAGAAAGGGCTCAAAGTCCTGTTATTAGCATAGCTTCCAAACCTCTTCCATTTTGCCGCATACATCTTTCTCGTTGATGCTTTCCTCTCATTAAACAGTGTCTTTTCTAGTAGCTCTGTGCTTGCTGCATCCCCATGATTCTCCATGCTGTCAGTTTCAACGTAGTTATTTCCAGGTGTAGGGTCTTGCCTTCTTCCATGGATAGGAGATCTGGTTGTAGTGGCAATGTCCTCATTCTGCCCTTGGATAAACATAGGAAAATTGCTTACCACACCTGTCTTTGCCAGTGGTATTATTAGGATGCAGTCCATCTTGGGGTGCATTATTTTGTTCACCACTCTTGTGATAAGGGGAATTGGCGGATATATGTAAGAAAATGTCTTGTCCCATGTGAACATGAACACATCCCCCAGTGATTCTCTCCCTGTGCCTGCACAAGTGCAACATTGATCACATTTCTTGTTCTCTGGAGATGTGAAGAGGTCTATCTCTGGAGTCCCCCGTGTGTTGAATATTTCCTTCAAGTATTTTTTGGATGGGTACTCCACTCGTGCATGTTCAATCTGGTGACCTCTCTGCTCAAGATGTCTGCCTCTATGTTCTTTGTCCCTTTTATATGTATCACAGTGAGGTGAATCTGGTAGTCTATGTACCAGTTCCAAAACAGTATGGCTAGATTGCATAATGGGTGGGACACTGTTCCCCCTGGTTGCTATGCTATGCAATATGCTATTGCAGTAGTGTTGTCCATTACTACCTGGACCTTTCCCCCTTGCAATAGTGGTCTGAAGGCTTTCAGTGCCAGGTAGGAAGCCAGAAGTTCTAATATGTTAAGATGTATATGTAAAACAGCATCCCTGTGGTCAAATTCTCTTCATTTCTCCACCATAGGAGGGAGTCTTTTGTTTTCTCTTGACTGGAATGAGCAAGACCTGTGATTGATCTCCATTTTGAAAACCGAATGTCCCCAGAAACCATAGTTGCAGGGGTTGCAGTTGCAGTCTTAGTTTCGCATGCAGAATGGCCGCTGTACAGGAGGCTATCAGACCTAGTAACATCTGGATCTGTTTTGCTATTCGATGTAGACGTTGTAGCACTAATTCCACTTGTTGCTTTATTTTGCATACTCTCTCCTCTGGTAGGAATGCCTTCTGTTTCTCTGTATCCAGTACTGAACCTATGAAAAGTATGGACTTTGCAGGTTGTATTTTTGATTTCTTGTGGTTGATTTTTATTCCTAAATCTTGTAGCAATGACATCATCTCCTCTAAATAGTGTTGTAATTTGTGCTGGGATTTAGTTGTCAGCATCCAGCCACCATAGCATAGTGGTTAGAGTGTTGGAATTCAGAACGTGCTGTCCTACAGGGTTAAATGCTAATTATGATTTTTCGAGTTTTCTGTAGACACATGTGGTTCATTACTGTTTGAGAGTATAGTGTATACTGAGTGTATTCTTTCTACCTGTTGTTAATTAGATGATTTAGCTGGGAAGTATTTTAACCTTGAGTAAGGAGTCAAGCATGCTCGTGCAGATACTTGTTACATATGGTTTGACAGAGCAGGGCTGTTCTGTGTAGAAGGCTTGTTTTTACTGAAACAAAGGAACAAGTTTGTTTATTTGGAATGTATATTATGTTAATGTTTGTTGTTTATATATAGATATGGCACACTTCTGAGGAAGATTGTTTTCGAAACTGGCAAAGATAACCTAGGATGCCTGTCAAGGGATTCACATATCTCATACTTGTGAAGAATGAAGATTTGTTTTGCCATCTCCAGCTTTGAAGTACTTTTCATGTTGTATATTCCAGCTGAGAAGATTGGACTTTTGTTCCATCTTTGCCATTATTGTATATACTGGGTTCATGTATGGTTTGGGATTTGTTATATAAGCTGTATATTTACATATATGTTTGTGTTATACACATTCACCTTTCAAGACTGTTTCACAGATTTTGTTTCTAGCTTGGTTTTTTGTCCATGATTCTCCATATGGTATTGTGTCTCATGATGTCAGTGGATTTAAGCTGTTGCTCCTTGATCTTATTCTCCAAATGGTTTGGCTTAGGGATATTGGCCACCTCCAGCCTCAGAGGCAAGACACCTCTAAATATTGGTTACAGGGGAGCAACAACAAGCAAGAGGGCATGCCCTCATCTCTTGCTGTGGGCTTCCCAGAAGCATCTGGTGTAAAGCAGGGAGCTGGACTAGATGTGCCTTCAGCCTGATCCAGCCGGACTCTTTTCTTATGGTCTTATGCAGGCCTGCTCAACTTTGCCCCCCCCTCAGCTGTTTTTGGACTACAACTCCCATAACCCCCAGCCATAGTGGCCAATAGCCAGGAATTATGGGAGTTGGAGGCCAACATCTGCAGGAAGGCTGAAGTTTAGCAGGCCTGTTTTATGTTAGTACTAGCAATCTCCTGTAGGGGTGTGCACAAATCGATTTTTAAAATTTGATTTGTACCCAAATTGAATAACTCCCGATTTGTTTTGGGTCCAAATCTGCTCCCCCCAAATCACACCAGATTCAATTTGTACTTGAATTTTCTGAATCCGAATTGATTTGGGGCAAAAAAGGGGTTCTGGGGGCAAAAGTGTACGGTGGGTGGGAGTACCCAATGGGTGGAAGCTACCACCCAAATTTCAAAGAAATTGGGCAAAGGGGTGATTTTTTTTTAATGAAGTTTTTTTAATTTTTGAAAAAGACACCTCTTTAAGCTTTTTCCCATAGGGAATAATGGGGATTTAATCAGCCTTAATTATAACTCCCTGGGGTGGGGGGCGGACTAGGGTGTCCCAGAGCAGGTTGTGGTGGGTGGTAGTGCCCAATAGGTGCAAGGAAGCTACCACCCAGATTTCAAAGAAATTGGATAAAGGGGTGTTTATTAATTTCTTTAAAAAGTTGGCATGTCTTTGTGGCAGATTTGGGGCAGAAAAGGGGTTTGGGGGTAGAAGAGTGAGTCAGGTAGTAGTGCCCCAATGGGTGTCTGCTACCACCCAGATTTCAAATAACCTGGTGAAAGGTGGTTTTTGATTTTTTTTTTCCTGAAGCTTGCACGTCTTTAAGCTTTCCCCCCATAGGGAATAATGGGAAATTTCAGCAGCCCCATAACTCCACTTGAGGGGCACCAGGGTGACCCAGAGCAGGTTGTGGTATAGTGCACATAGGGTGCCAACCAACCCCAAAAGGACAAGCCCACGAGGCACTGGGTTTTGTTGTTTTCAATATCTAAGGTGTTCTTCTGAAAATAGATTCTCTGGTAGGAAATGAGAGAATCATCCCTAGTATCCTGTAGCTGTTCCCCAAGTGCATGCTGGTATCTCACATACATGCCATATAATTGGCTATACACATTGATAAGGTTGATGTCAAGTAAAACCTATGGCCCATCCCATCTAACTTCTCTCCTTCCTTGTCTACAGGTACAGCATGTTTACTATTGGACCTGGATGAAGAGCCATAATCCACCACCAAAGAATTTGGGGATGGGTGTTTGAAGAGGTAAGTTTCCTCCTGTAGCGCCAAGAGAGCCAGCATAGCATAGTGGTTAGAGTGTTGGACTAGGACCTGGAAGACCCAAGCTCAAATCTCCATTCAGCCATGAAACTCACTGGGTGACTCTGGTCTAGTCATGTGTCTCTCAGCCTAACCTACCTCACAAGGTTGTTGTGAGGATAAAAATAACCATGTACACTGCTCTGAGCTCCTCAGAGGAAGAGCAGGATAGAAATGTAAAAAAATAAAATAAATAAAAGGTTATAGAGGGTGTCCTTTAAGCAAAGTTCTTGGTTTTTGTAAAAGCCATTTTGGAAGGGTGGTATAGAAATTGAATAAATAAAATAAATATATTTGTCTTATGCTCTTCCCTAAGACATGGTAGAAGATGTGTCTATCTGAAGTAGGAAGTTTAGCTTTGCAATTTTTGCACCATTTAAAAGGTTTTGATCGGTCATGAAAGTTTGAATTTGGCTCTTTAAACAGCACAAAGAAGAATACTAAATCTCTCTCACACTGTTTCTCAGGTAGTTGAAGAGTGAAACTCCGCAAGCAACCGGAACGATTCCGTTCCGATGCAGCTGAGGCGGTGGTCGGAAAGGAACTGAAGGCAGCCATGCTCCAACCGCCCTCTCCAATTAACACACATGAGCATCACAAGGGCGTCACACAGAACTTCAAAGTCCTACTGAGCTGGCTAGTGCACAGGCGCAGACCCATTTATGTGAATACAACCGCTATCACATCAAGGATCACAGGTTTACCCCCTCATTTGCTGTTTGTGATAAGTAAGGCCTGATAAAACTTTAGGCTTCAAATATCCATGGTGGTAGTAGGTTTTGTCATACAGTTGAAATTTGGCTGTGGAGCTGTATGATGAGGCCATCAGACGACTGCTTTGCAAGGCATTACACTTGGCATGCCAGCTGGACTAGCTTCCTAGCTGCCAGCTAGTCCAGCTCCTGTCTTAAGACCTTCCAAGAATACAGCCAAATTATTGTGAAGTGATTTCAAATAAATGTGGGGCATCCGTGTTATTGGTTTGCAGAGGGCAATTAACTTAAACACTCTAGGGCACAAATGGATCTAGTGCAAAATACATGGGCACCCTGTAAAACTCTGAGATTTGCATGCTCTGTGTCATGATCCCAGACCTTGAAGCCCCTGGATGAGGGATGGGACAGAAAGTCCGGGAGATGAGCCTGATTAGGAGGCACCATGGACCCAGGCATCTGGTGAGCCCATGCCACTGGAACCCCCCACACTGAATGAACCAGATGAACCCCAACCAGTACACTCTCCCTCCAATACCGGAGGTCACAGCCCTGCCAAGAGAAATCTTCCGAGGACCTTCCAGACATGGTGGAGCAAGTGCCTGTAAACTGGGCAAGGCTCTTTATATTTAAAAAAACCCCTCTCAATGCTTGCTTATGGAAGGGGCAGGGTCAATTCACCCTGCCTAAGCAGCAGGACACAAAACCCAGCAGTTCACTGAGAGACCCTGCTGGAGCAACATCCCTTTTTGTTGCAACACCCACCTTCTGCATTTTCCAGATCAACGCTGATCACGGTCCTGACCTGGGGCATCCCTTTTCCTCCTCTCAGAAGGCATCATCTGGAGTAGGATACTTTGAGCCCAAGGTCTACTCTCTAGTAAAATATTAGAAGTGGCAGAACTTGATGTGATGCCCAAGGTTTTTTCCAAGGGTCAGATGTGCTGATACTTGTATCAGCACATGTGACTTGCAAATCACTTACAAACATGCCAGTCTCCATTTGCATCCTGTTAGTTCCCTGCTAGGGGGAAGCATCGTTTGAAAGAGCAACAATTGCACAAAACTTGCATGCTAGTGGGTACACTTTCTTGTGACACTTGTCTCCCCAACATTTCTTTTTTTAATGTGATTTAATGCTAAATCAGCCACAGCAGAAGCTACCATCTGGACAAGGCCTCATGAACAGGAGCAAGGAAGTTCAGGGAATTAAGAAGAGCTTTGCTTTTGAATGCAGTACCTGATTTGATCTGCATGGACTGGAAAATGGCAGAGCCAGTGGAAAGCCCTGAAACATTTATTGCAATAGATCAAGTCTCCCCCCTTTCTGCATATGCCACATTTTTCACCAATAGTCAGTTTCTAGAGAGAAAAAGAGAGAGAGAGAGAGAGTCAGTTTCTTTCTATCGAGGTGTTGCCCGCTTCCTCTCACCCCCAAGCTGCCTTGCACTGCATGTAACTTTTCACAATTATGCTTAGAATTTTAATCCACTCTATCCTTGGGGCACGTGTGCATGCACAGACACACAGACACCAATTTAAATTCAAAATTAGCAAGATTAAAAACACAATTTAAATGCATTACTATTAGGGTTGCCAACTGATTAAAGTAATTCCTAGAGATCTTTCTCTTCAATTTTTCCCAATATTTGTCACCATCTCAAGCCATTGAACTATCCAAGATTGCATCCAATAGCATCCTGTAGCTGATTGCTAGAGACTCCAGACCTATCCTTGGCTTGGAAATCCTAAACTAGTGAGCAACAGCAGGCCCAGCTGCACACATCTCAGTAATACCAGGAATATTAGTAGGTAACCTTATTGTTGTTTTATTTGGATGTTGGTTTATTTAAACAGCAGCAAAAGATGGTTTCAGCCCCTAATATCCTTGGGACAGAGTTTACAGGGCAGACAGTTTTCCTGCCCCTATATTGCTGGTGAATTTTTGTTCCTCCTCTGTTCTACCTCCATGTTTCCTTATTCCACAAATCTAATTCTGATCCCAGTTATCAATAATGAAAAGCCAGAAGGCTAAAATGATCAAAGACCAGTTGCATGGGAAACAAGTCCAAATATGGTCCCCAGAGCTCCTTCACACAGAACACATTTCTTACATGCATGTGACATCCATAGAAAGAATTGTATGTACCCTATGTGCAGATATGTGAGCAAAACATACACGTTTATTTCCAGAGGCGTATCTAGGGAAAATAGCACCTAGGGCAAGCACTGAAATTGCGCCCCCCTGTCCAAGCATCTGACACCCATCTTTCAGATAACTTTACCATAATCTCAGCTGAAAAATACAAGTCAGGCTCGTTAATCTTTTAATATTTCAAAAACTATTTAGCAGTGGACGTAGCCAGACCAAAAAATGCTGGAAAACTACAAATTTCAGTATGCTGGGACTCATGAAATCCCCAAATACTGTGTGGAGGTGTACTTGGAAAACTAAACAGAAGTGTCTGTCTAATTCTCTGCTATGCATTGTAGCATCACCATTACATAAGTTTTAAAAATCAATGGAGAATTTGACTTTTCCCAGATACTCTGTAAATAATTAAAGGATATGCAGAGTAAACTGTGTCACTGCTTGGAATATATTCTAGTATTTCAGAAAGACAGTTAAAATGAGAGAAAGAGAGCAAGAAACCCCCTGTGGGCCTTAATATTAAGGATTTCACACTGAGTCAAAGACAAATTCACCATTAATAGCCATATTAGCAAGACATCACATTCAACTCACTTTTCACAAGAAGCAAAGTAAGAGCAAATGAATACAATCCTAGGTCATAAGCGTCAGCTCAGTATTCACAAGCCCTGATTCCCTGTACATAGTGCCAATGTGAATATGTGTACAGTGTCTTTGGGGGGCTTCCTAAAGGCTGTGGGGGGGATTTGCAAAGGTTCCCCCTCACCCTGCTGGCTTCTAGGGCCTCGCAGGTACCATTTGAGCATGTGCGGTGGCCATTTTTAAAAATAATCTTTTTTTAAAAATGGCCACTGAAAACAAAATGGCCACCGCGCATGCTCAAATGGCCTCTGCAAGGCCTGGCATGACCTAGGGCCTCACAGAGGCCATTTGAGCATGCACGGTTGCCATTTTGTTTTTGGCAGCCATTTTTTTTAATTTTACAAAATGGCACCCCCCTTCAAGTGGCACCCGGGGCACGTGCCCTGCCTGCCCTACCCTAGATACGCCCCTGTTTATTTCACTACCTGCATACACCACAGGAATTGAGTACACAGTGAAACCGATGCAGGTGCTTCCGTCACATGCAATGCTGTACATGCAGGATATGTGAAGTTTGCTTCGCTGAATTAAAATAAATAATGCAGGACAATCATTTGGCAATCCTCATTGTTTTTGCAGGGTGTTTTTACTGCTGTCGAGTCCTTTTGCAGGAGTTTTTAGAGCCCGCCATATAGACCCAGTATGCATTGCACTGTTGCCCCTCATCTTGAACATGGAGAACATCACCACTGAGTCATGAATGATACCTTAGTTGCACCTGGAGGCTTTACAGACAGGGCTTCTACCCCGAATCTCCTTCAGAAGAGAGCGTGTGCGTTCACACCCCAGCCAAACTTATCCCAAAGTCCCTTCGAGATTCTTGGACCCACTACACACCCAAATTGGGCTTTGTGATGCAAATTCTAACTGATCTCAAGTTATTTCCGGGTTTTTAAAATGCTGGTTTTAAGCTACTTTTTCTGAAAACGCTGGAGCAAATAGGGAGAGGCACTGACATAGAATCATTAGCATGATAAGAGGGATGCTTTCTTTAGAAATGCAGATATCACTCTTTAGGAAGCTCTCCCTCCACAACCACATTGGCCAGAAGGAAAACACGGACATGTGCCATGTGAAATTGTTTCTAAACAAAACCCGAGAGCAGAGGGGAGGGGATGCTTCCCGCAAGTGCAGTAGTATAGCTCGAAGTGGCTTCGCTCAACATTTACCCCGAAGCATGAAGCCATGTGCGAATAACTCCTTGGAGAAGCTCAACCAATCTTCCTCCCTTTATGATTCTGCTATAGCCCTCTATACTGCTATAGCCCTCTATACATTCAACCTGCCATGCAAGCCTCCTGACAGGAGGAGGCAAAATACAACCAAGGAAACAAAATGCCATGACAGTCTTCAGTACTTATGCCAGAGATTCCCAACCTTGGGTCCCCAGATGTTGTGGGACTATAACTCTCATCATCCCCAGCCACAAAAGCCTTTGGAAGTTGGTGAAAGCTGTAGTTCAGCAACATCTGGAGATGTCCAGGGTTGGGAACCCCTCACTTAAGCAAAGCATATGGAATGGCAGAGTCCACTGAAAATTGTGAAGAGTTCCATGGAGAGGTGAGGTACTGACCAGCTGTCTGTCCGTTCCCACACTCTGTACTGTTGGTGGTACTGCCACAGGCGTTGGGGACAGGGAAGTCAGAGGCTGTCTGAAGGAGGCTCCCACCACAGGTTCTTTGATGAGAACTCTCCTCCCATCTTCAGTTGTCCTCTGGACATATACAGCACCCTAAGCAGGTATGAAAAAATGCAATCATGTGAGTCCTCATTCAGTAGCAATGGCAGCAGCCACAGTGGGCCACTGCAGGACTTTGAAATATCGCTACCATTTTGACAGTCCTGTATAGATCTTACAATGCCTTTAAGAGATTGAATGGGGTCATTCACACAATCAAAAAGTTTGTTCTACCCAGATATGGGAGCTGTGTGTACTCCCAATTTTTGGTTATGTGGAAGCAAGGTAGGAGGAAAAGCTACCCATGTTTTCCTCCTACCTTGCTTCCACACAATCACTTCTACCCAGGTTCTTCTCCTACCTTGCTTCCACACAACCAAAAATTGGGAGCACACACAGCTCCCAAACCCGGGTAGGACACAGTTCACACAGTTTTTGATTGCGTAAATGACCTCTGTATTTGTTCAGACTTTTCCAAATGCCATAAGTCTGAGCAAAATTCTCTCTCTTCTGACAAATGTTCTACTTGGTACATTCAACAGCCACTGGAGACACATGAATGAAAGGGCAGCTTAGTGTAGCTCTTTCCTATAGGAAGGACATTTTCCTACATAGAGAAGAACAAATGTTTTTATAGAGACAGGATGTTATGGGGCACTGGAGATTCAGGGATTCACCTGAGTTTGAAAACGTTGCCCTCTGATGGTCTCTTCTTCATCACGCCCATCTTGTTTCACCTTCCCGGGTGAGCAGGAATCACACCTCCATGTCCCACTGCCCCATGTCGCATAGCAGAGAGACAGGGGTGTGATCATGTGTAGCAAGGAAAGAGAGAGGGAGAAAGAAATGGACAAGCTATGCAAATGTAAGCAGAAACCATTGCAAATGACATCTTAGTGTACTACCAACATTCTCACTCAGATCCACTGCAGTTGATGGGGGCAGAGGGACACACATCCAGATAGCAGCTGTCTGTGCATAGGAAGACTCCTGGAAAGGGACAGGTATCTTTTTCCTAAGACACTCCCTATGCTCATGGGAGAAGGTATCCTGTGCTAGTCTGGCAATCGCCCCACCTTTTCTATAAAGCCTTTGGCAGAACCCCTTAGTCCTCATACCCTGCTGTAACTGCAGCCTGGGTATCCGAAATAAATGCACAGTTTTCCTCCATTTGCTTCTGCTGCCGCCGCCACCACTCACCCTTCTTTGTGGTATCTAGAGTATAAGCCCCTTGCAAACTCATCCTTTGCAAAGTGCTATATCCTCTTATTTATTATGATCATCACCACCACCACCACCATCATCATAACAAAAACAAACATGTATATTCCACTTTTCAACCAAAAAAAATTTCTCCAAGTGGTTTGCATGGCAAAAAGTATGAGAAAGTAATTCCTTGTCCACAAAGGGCTTGCAGTCTTTAAAATGGCTGGTGGCTATGGGCCACCTCAAGCCTCAGAGGCCCGATGCCTCTGAATACCAGTTGCAGTGGAGCAACCGCAAGAGAGAAAGCATGCCCTCCCCTCTTGCCTGTGGGCTTCCCAGAGATATCTGGTGGGCCACTGTGTGAAACAGGATGCTGGACTAGAGAGGCCTTGGGCCTGATCCAGCTGGGCTGTTCTTACGTAAAAAGCCACAAGGGAGACATCAGCAAACAGCCACTGGAGATACACTATGCTGGGCTACATAGGGATGGTTGCTCTTCCCTGCTGAACAGAAGAAAAACTTAAAAACAGTTAATGCCAGTTATAATCCCTGATAGGGATTATAAATATGTGTATATAATCCCCATCAGCTGTGTGAACAGGGAAGATGGGGGTGGGAAGTGTTTTAGGGCCAGTAAGTCAACATTACCATACATATCAGCAGTAATTATATGCACATAGCCTGCATGATCTTTAAAAGATGCGGCCCCCAGCCCCCTTACACATACTCATCCAATGGCTGGGGGATTTCTTCCCTGTGGTCTGAATGCATATTACTGGTGTGCGGGTGTATGCATGTGTGTATGTGTGTGTGAGAGAGAGAGTGAATATTTTAACCAAATGGTTGGCGCTAATGCCATAGATTTTTCCTGTCTGATCAGCAACTCCTGCAACTTGCCAATCTGCTAAGTCAGAGCCATGCAACTGGTCCTGCCTGTGTGGTAGAGTATTCACATACGCCGTAGTGCAGGGCTGCTCAGCTTCAGCCCTCCTGCAGATGTTGGCCTACAACTCGCATCATTCCTGGCTATTGGCCATTGTGGCTAGGGATTATGGGAGTTGTAGTCCAAAAGCAGCTGGGGGGGCAAAGTTGAGCAGGCCTGCTCTAGTGGCATAGGATCATACCACAGAGAAGTGGCTCCCATGCCATTAGTCAAGTGTGTGAAGGGTACCTGGCTTGTCTGAATCAAGCCCCGTGAGTAAAACGTATCGAATTATCAGGACAAAATGAGGCAGATTATGCTCTGAGCTTGCCACTATTCTGCACGACCACTGACATCAGGAGGACTATGAGTCTGTACTAGCAATGAAAGGGCCTTAGAGTCACCAAAATGTTGTGTATTGATATGGATATATACACATACTTTGTGTAAAAAGTTGGATTTAAAACATGTATGGCAAAAGGAGTATTGCACATTTTTTGTTACTTACAAGTGGGGGGGGGGTTATTATTAGAGATATCAATGGGGATATACTTACAGAATTCCTAAGATAAACTGAAGAAATGGTTGGTTGTAGTAACTACCAAGAATCAGTATGAGGCAGGAAATAAAATATCCCGCAGTTTTGTACCCAGACCCATCTTTGAATTCAGGGTGATCTATAAAAACTCATTGGCAGAACTACCATTACCTGGGAATCTCTGTCAGTGGTGGCACAAGGCAGGCAAGATGAAAGGCCCTGGGGCATCCATCACAGCAGATCAGCTCCCCACCATCCCTGCAGACAGCACATTCATCATCGTTCTTCTGGCCCAGCAAGTTGCAGTAGGGTCAAATCAGAAAGAAGATTCAGTTGTCAGTCAATTTTCTTGCATGTGGTTAAGCAATGGCACCAACGCTATTCTCACCCACCTATCCAGACCCCTCCCCCCACCGCCAGTACATACACATTTGATGCCACTCTTTGTATATTGGAACCCTTGTACAGTTTAACTGTATCTGGAATTTAGTTGCCAGGGATGCAGTGGAGTAGAAGTGACTCAACAATAACTAAGAAGTTACATGTAGCCAAGAGAAAATCCAAGCCAGAGCTAGTCTTGGCATTCATCCTTTTCCTTAGCTTGATCTCTGAGACAGGGCTAGCACCATGTTTGAGAGGACCCCTACGGTCCTCTCTTGTGGGGCTCCACCTTCACGGATAGCCTCCGCTAAGTTTCATGAGGGGGCTTATCCAGGCAGTAATGGAGATGGTAAGTCTCTCTTCCATCTCTTGGCAGTCACTGTCTGGCAGCCACCATCTTTCCTCCACAGTGCTTCCCAAGTAAGAGTCATTCTAGGGGAATGCTGGAGTGGGGGTGGGGAATGGCAAGTCCCACTAATGGCTGCAATTCCCCCCCTCCCCCCCCCCCATGCCCTAGAATGATGCCATCTCAGAGGCATTGTGGGAGAAAAGCCAGGTCTAATCCTCTCCAGGGGGTCTGAAGGCAGGAGTCAGCAGCGGACACTGCCATGGCAGTTGACTGAGGATGCTGTGTGCTGGGCCTGCTCTGAGATGAAGAGCATGCAGGAGGAAAATGTATTCTGCAAGGCCCTAATGTAGGATAGCCATACAATTATAAGCCAGGATGGTGGAAAGGGGACAGGGAGGCAGGTACTGTTCTCCAGGTTACCCCTGATCTGCCTATAAAGTCAGCTGTCTACCTAGTTATTCTCAGAGGCATGTATCAGCATGAGTGGAACTGGAGTCCTTTCCCTCTTAACCCTGGGGCTCTGTAACTCAGATTCCTGGTCTTATCAGTGAGATGGGCTCTGGTAATAGAATAAGTCTATAACAGAGCAGAGAATAAGTCTTAAGGAATGTTGAATAAGTCTGAAGAATATGAATGGAATAGGTCTTAAGGAAGGTTCTTGTAAATCAAGATTGCTGAAACAGCCCAGCAGCTATCCTGTCTAGCCAGGTAGCTAGAGCTACAACAAGCACCAAAGAACTAGTCAAAAGAGTTACTGCATGAATAACACCTAAATAGATGCATCAACAATACCCAAATAGATGCTGAAGGATTTTAGAGCTGGACCTGTAGCCCCTCTTTCCATGAGCATTAGTGGGAGCCTAATCCTATGAGTCAAGGACCCTTCCATGGGAGCATCAGTATCATTAAAAGGAAGACCCAAGATGCAAGGCGAGTGCTCTAACACTGGCTTCTGCTTGGACTCATTAGTGTCTTTGTTCCTGAAGTGGGTCCTGTAATAGGGGCAAGCAAAGTCTGAAGCAATGGGAGCACAGCTGCTGATTCCAAAATAGGGGTGTCCTCTCTGGCTGGTAATGGAGTCTTCATGAGGGTATATTGGCCTCCTAGTCCCACTCACCATGTATTGGGACCTGCTCTAGAGCTGAGTGAGATTCTGGAGACCACACCTAGAATCAAAGGTCCTGGTGACCTGGTTCCTATTCCTACCTTTAAGGATGTCCATTTCAACACACAGGCTTGGACTACATAGATTAGAAACACAGAAAGAATCAGTGTTCCCAGTTCTTAGAGCTGATTTTTCCAGATTGTGTCCTTAGGGAATGAGATGTAATATTGGCAAAGAGGGCTGGGCTGAGTAGCATACAGTGGTTCTTAACACTGGCTGTGGTTCTTAAACCTTTAGACTAAAGAACTTGGGTCATTCCTTCAACAGTGTCTCATACTGTTGAATGCTCAGACTGTGTGAATGCTAGATCCTGAGAAATGTACCACTTGATTGAAACAGTGCTTGCTGTATCTTTAAAGATTTTTTGTCCATATGAATTGCTATATATGTTTGACAATCTTGAGCTGAGGGCACATAATGTAAAAGAGCATGTGTAGGAGCACATATTGGAAATAACAGCAGAACTTCTGGAAGCCTTCCTAGTAAGGGTGTGCATGGAGCATTTCACGGTAGAACCGGTCAACAGTGAACTGGGCTGGTTCAGTCATGAACTGCTCCGAGCTGGTTCATCAGTCCGACTGGCCCAACTGGTCAGTCCAACCGAATCAGTTTGCGGAGCGGTAGTTCAGTCTGAATTCAAACTGAACAACAATGTTCACTGCAAGTGGTCCATGTACACTCCTACTTCATAGTTTGTCCCTGATTAAAATCAAGAGCTGAGAACCAAAAACCTCCTGAGTAGGGAAAGATGGTGGTCAGTACTGTATTCAATATAACCTGAAGCAAGGCTGCAATTGCTTTTCATTTTGAAATCTTTGGGGAATTCCATCTTGGCAGGAGTGGGGCTAAGGAAAAATGCCAAGAAAAAATGTTTGTCCTGGCCAAACCCTTGCCCAGCAGTGAATTGGCACCAATCAAGCAAATAGCTAAGGAAACCTGGGACTTCCCAAACAAAAAGGAACTTTCAAGGCAAAACAAACTATTTGCCGTGGCTTGGTGGAGCTAATGAGTACACTAACAAACTGGACTATATGGCACCAGTAATGCCAAAAGGCAGATCTCAAGTTGCCCTTTGGGTTTACCCATCATGTGAGAATCTATGAAAATTGGTGTGATGGCCTTCTGAACACATTTTCTTTTCAAGGAAAGAACACTTTTCAGACAAAAAGGCTATCTACAGCATCCTTCTGTTTGCTCCAGCTGATTTGAGCATGATTTGTAACATAATGCACTGTAAACATAGGAACATAAGAAGCTGCCATATACTGAGTCAGACCATTGTTCCATCTAGCTCAGTATTGTCTAAGACTAGCGGTTACAGGCAGGACTGTGTCTCAGCCCTATCTTGGAGATGCCAACGAGGGAACTTGGAGCCTTATGCATGGGCTTAGAGGTGTAGCTATAATTGAGCGAATGAGTTCAAAGAACCTAGGCCCCCTAGCTCCACTTCTCCCTATTTTCTTAATTATCTCCCTCATTCCACGGGGCTACTGGAGAGAGGAGTGAACACGGGCCCCCTCTCCCCTAGCTACGCCCCTGCAGATGCTCTTCCCAGAGCAGCCCCATCCCCTAAGGGGGACCATCTTGCAGTGCTCACATGTAGTCTCCAATTCACATGCAAACCAGGATGGACCCTGCTTAGCAAAGGGGATAATTCATGCTCGCTACCATAAGACCAGCTCTCCTCCCACATCTTTGTGGGTACCTCTTCACCTCTTCCCATGCCTGGTCCTAATCATAGTCCAACTTCTGGATTTCTTAATATGAAGGTGAGAGCCAGTGAGTGTTACAAGAGAGATGCATTTCTAGATTCCACTACATTTCACAGTGCATCCCATAAGATGTTAAGGAAAGATCCATGCCTGAAAACCCATGAAGACACGTAGTGGACATACACTAGGAAGTATCTATTGGCTGCAGTTCTCTCTGCATGTCTAGATGCATTTATCACCTTGAAATGCTACCATGTTCAGCTGAGAAATATGTTTCCAGCACAAAAACATTAAAACAGCACTAAACTGTTGCATACTATCATGCATACTTTTGGATAGACCATTGCCCAGCTGTTGCCATTCCACTTTTTTTTTTTCATTTTTCATTTTAATGAATATACACATTTGCCCCTACTCAGCCTTCCCCATTTGCTGGTTTGTTTGTTTTTTTAAACCAGGGTTTTAAAAATCCAAAGTATTTAAAGATTTTAATTTTTTGTTAACATCTCAATTTTCTTTACATTTTTTTTAACATTTGCCCAGTCCTAGCAACTTCTGAATCCTATAACTTAGCAGGATGCCAAAAAAGAAAAAAAGGAAAAAAAGGGGGGGGGAGAACCTCCATTGAGCATTCAACCCTCTTCATTTTGTACCCTGCTGAGTCAATGGTATAGTGCAAGAGCTGTCAGCCTGGGGTCCCAAAAGGTTGTTAGACTATAACTCCCATCATCCCCAACCTTTGGCCACTATGGCTGGGGATAATGGGAACTATAGTCGAACACCAACTGGGAACCAAAGGTTGGGAAGCCCAGTTGCAGTGCTGGTGTGATGGATTTGGGCTGGGGAGACCTGCATTCGTATCCCTGCTCAACCATGAAGCTCATAGGCTGACCTTGGACCAGTCACTTAGTCTCAGCCTAAACTAACCCTAACCCTCACAGGGTTGTTGCAAGAATAAAAATGCTATAATCTTATGTACAGCACCTGAACTACTTGGAGGAAGGGTGTAATACGATTATGATTAATAATAAAACAAAAAAGCTTATTGTAGTGTTGGAAGGGACACAAATGGATGAGGCTGGATGAGAGATAACAAACTGAGACTGAATCCAGATAAGACAGAGGTACTCATTGTGCGGGGTCAAAACTCTGGAGACTATTTTGATCTGCCTGTTCTGGATGGGGTCACACTTCCCCAGAAGGAACAGGTACGCAGACTGGGGGTGCTTCTGGATCCAAGTCTCTCCCTGGTATCCCAGGTTGAGGCGGTGGCCAGAGCTGCCTTCTATCAGCTTCGGCTGATACGCCAGCTGCGTCCGTTTCTTGAGATAGATGACCTCAAAACAGTGGTACATCTGCTGGTAACCTCCAGACTGGATTACTGTAATGCGCTCTATGTGGGGCTGCCCTTGTACGTAGTCCTGAAACTACAGTTGGTTCAGAATGCAGCAGCCAGGTTGGTCTCTGGGTCATCTCGGAGGGACCATATTACTCCCATATTGAAGGAGTTACACTGGCTGCCAATATGTTTCTGGGCAAAATACAAGGTGTTAGTTATAACCTATAAAGCCCTAAACAGCTTGGGCCCTGGGTATTTAAGAGAATGTCTTCTTCGTTATGAACCCCACCGCCCATTGAGAACATCAGGAGAGGTCCACCAGCTCGTCTGCTGGCTACTCAGGGACGGGCCTTCTCCGTTGCTGCCCTGAGGCTTTGGAATGTGCTCCCTAGTGAAATAAGAGCCTCCCCATCTCTGATAGCTTTTAAAAAGTCTTTAAAGATGCATCTGTTCACCCAGGCTTTTAACTGATACTGTTTTGATTGTTTTTAATGCTGTTTTAGAGCATTGTTTTTTTAAAAAAAATTAATTGTTGTGTTCTAAATTTCTTGTTTTGTTTTTAACTAATGTTTTCCTGTTGTTTTTATCTGTTGTCAACCGCCCAGAGACACAAGTTTTGGGTGGTATTAAAATATGTAAATTAAATAAAAAATATAAAATAAAATAAAAATGGCCATGTGTTCGTTTTTTAAATCTGACCCACAGAACGTTCCCAATCCCACAAGGAAAAAAGCTGTATTGAACAAGAAATGTTCAGCAAGCAGAACATGGAGAAAACAAAACAAAAGAAAATGTGAAGAACATTGACAGAGGGCAGCTGGCACAGGTATACCCCTAGTGCAGTAGAAACAAAAATGTTCTTCTTATTACCTGCTGAGGAGGGGCTGGATCCACAGAATGAAAAGGGATGACGTGACACCCATCCTGCAAACTTGTTTTCTGCACTCCATTCTGAAGAGGAAGAGGAAAGTTAAGATCATGTACAAGTGAACATGCTGGCTCAGAGCTACAATACACAGTACTGGCCTTCAGCATATTTGCACTTAACATGAAATGTCAAAGTGACATTCCTCTCAGGAAAATGGCACCTCCAAAGAGAACTGGCAGATATGACTTCCACTTTCTTGTGGCACACTACCACACCCATAGTTAGCCTAAATGTTTAGGGGAGGCCACACACAAAAGTAGATAGGTCAGCTTATCAATCCTCAATGTAAGCAATATTCAGTTATTATTTTTAAAATGTTTGTAAATAATTTAGGAGAGGCAGAGAAAATTGAGGTGGGGGCAGCCTCCCTAGCCTCCTTGCTACAGATCTGCACACTATTAAATTATAAGTGCTTTCTCTCTTGGAGTTTCTGCAGTAGCTGTGGTGATAGGGGCATCTCCCAGCTTTGTGAGGGCATCATTAATTCCAACAACAAAGATTCAGTAGAGCAGGGGTTCTCAAACCTGAGTCTTCAGATGATGTTGGACTACAAGTCCCATCATGCCCAAAGGACATTGTGGCTGCAGTAGAGAATTCGCATTACTGCCAATTAAAGTAATGCTCAACAAACCCACCCTAGCTTCCTTACAGATAAGGGAGCTAAGCTGAGCTGTGAAGCAAAAAGGCCAAAGTCACACCTGAATGATAGGCACTAACTCTTGGGCTGATTTACACAATCTCTGGGCTTGGGATGCTATTCCCACCCCCACCCCCCAGCACGCGGCAACTCCCTGATTGTGGTGAATGGGTCATGTAATCTGTTTGCCATCAGCAGACGTTGCAGTTTTGTATATTAATATAGGCTTGGCAGTGGCATGCAAAATTAATTGTTAACTACCTAGTTGTAGGTGTTGAATAAATAATAACCGGAGCATCAGCTCATGGCAAATGAATCACATACCCACCCACCTGTCACCACTGGCTGAGGAAATATGTGGCCAACATGAGCTTGCCAGTTGGGTGAACTGGCCCTGAGCTTGTGTGTACCGTTCAAGCATCATAGTGTGGGATACTCTATACTGCAAAAGAGCTCTAGAAATTTTGAATGGGGTTGAAGTATATCACGTACATATTCAGGGCCCTGGGATTCTTTGACTTTTACGCTAGGCTTCAGTTCACGAACTTTGCTTCTCTCTCCAAGCTCCTCCAGTTTGCTTGTCACATACAACTCACCACCAGCTTTGATACATTTCTTAGCATCTCCTGAAAAAGGAAGATTACACTTGTTTTAGGTCATTGGAATTCAGCCATAAAGTTGCCCTGACAGTGAAGGTTTCACGTTAACTATAAATGGAATGTTAAATAAAATGTTCCTTAAGTTGGCAAAATATAGCCATTGGGAAATATACTCCTTTCTCCATTTAACCACCAGGATAAAACGACCACTGTTGGGTCCAATTATTGGTTAACCATGATGCAGAAGATCAGACAACTGTTTCAGTGAAGATAAAGTAAAGTGGCTATAGGCAACCTCCAGGCTCAAAGGCAGGATGCCTCTGTCTGAACAGCAGCCATAGGGGAGAAACAGCAGGAGAGGGAGCATGCCTTCATCTCCTGGTTGTAGGCTTCCCAGAGGCAATTGGTGGGCCACTGTGGGGAATAGGACACTGGACTAGCTATGTCTTGGGCCTGACCCAGCAAGGATCTTCTTATGCTCTTATGTAGAGGGACCGCTGGATTTTGGGAGACCTGTGTTCAACTCTGTTTTGCTGTGAAATCAGTGGGTGATAGCTCAGCCAGGCCTCCATTTGCAAAATGGAACTTACCTAGCACCACTACCACTACATTGTCAAGTAACTAGTGTTCTATGCAGTCAGCATTATTAGTATTAGACTTCACCCATACTGAATGCGTAGGATTTTGTTAGACAGCAGAGGCAAGGCTTCCAGTGGGGACACGGGGATGGGGGAGGAATTGCCCTGCTAACTGAGCAAAGAGGCACCTGTTAAAAGTGGTGATTCTCTTCATTTAGCAGGGGAGAGCAACTGGCCTTATCCATTCCCAGCACAGAATCCCTCCACTGGCTGTTGCTGGTGTCTATAGTGTTTCTTTTTTAGATTGTGAGCCCTTTGGGAACAGGGAGCCATTTTATGTCTGTCTGTCTTTATGTTATGTCTTTATATCTATATATGTCTTTATATCTATGCATATATCTATGTATGTCTTTATGTCTGTATGGCTTTATAGCTATGTAAACCATTTTGGGAACTTTTGTTGAAAAGCAATATATAAATATCTGTTGCATTTGTATTTTCTGGGGAAAGGAAGCTGGTAGGCTTTATTTTTCCTGGTTGCAAGGATTTGCCACCAATCTGCCCTGGCTTTAGCATTGCCTGTTCCTTCTGTTGCATCCTTATTTCATTCTTGGTCTGTACACCTGTGAGTAAAAATATTTTCATAAAAGCACCAGGACATGTCATGCTGGAATTCTTGCTCTTATGGAAAGCTAAAGGTGAGCATTTCAAACAGGTACTTTTAGGAAAGCCAAAGCTCAGAGAAGACTAGGTAGTAAGGATTCCATGGTTAGATAAAATAAGGGGGAAAGGAGCCCAAGATGGGTGGAAGTTCCTAAGCAATGATTAAAGATGCAGTCACAAACAATTCTGATGGAAAACATTGTTAAAAGTCAACATGACTGCAACCAAAAAAGTGTAGTGATGAGCTAAAAATACAAGAAGGATGTACATAATAAACATGTATGAGGATGGAAGGAAGGGCAGGTCACCAAGGATGAATACAGACAAGAAGCTCAGACTTGTAGGGACAGTATCAGGAAAGTTAAAGCTCAGAATGAACTGATGCTGTGAGAGATGCTGAGAGCAACAAAAAGGTCATCTTCAATCATTTGATTAACAAAGAGAGGGCCTGCTGGCCTTCCTAACCCCCATTCTCATAAATCATCATACAATAAATCAAACTGTAATTTGATCTGTTCCAATCCAGTAGATGTGGGTGTCACTGTGGCGCAGTGGATAAGAAGATACTTTGGATGAGCAGAATCTGCTTAGCCTTGAAGATTGTTGGATGGCCTTGGAAAGTCCATCTCTCAGCCTAATCTAACTTACAGAGTTCTTGGGAGGATAAGAACTGTAAGGTGCTTTGCACACTGAAAAGTGCAACCAGCATGCTAAGTAAAAAAATGTGGGGAATTTCTGAGCCAGAAATCAAGGCAAAGGGTTAGGATAGCACCTGGATAGAGGCAGGGCCAGCCCTTGCAAGAATAGTGCCCTAGGCAAAGAGTGCCTTTGCCCACCCCCCCAGGACACTCAACATGCTATCAAGCTCAGCGCAGCACCCCCTTCAGGTAGATGCCTTGGGCAAGCTTGCCCACCCTTACGCCAGCCCTGAATGGAGGAGAATCAACATGGTCACAAGAAAGTGCTGTGCTTACCATTTGGAAGTGGGTAGTGCTGAACCTCAACATTCTCTGATTTCTTCACAGTCTTTGCCCTTGGCATGGTGTTCCCTGTTGATTTAGAACATAGGTTAACATTCAAAAAGCAGTATGCATCTTTCCCCAGAATGTGCAGCAGTTGCACATCCCAATAGGATGAAATGGATGACTTGTCAGAAGCTCATGCATAGTTTGGACAGAAATACTAACCAAGTGAAATGTTCTCTCTCTCTGTTGTATTAATATGAATTCAGTTCATAAAGAGAGGAAAATTTATTTGGTTTGCATTAAATGGAATTGGGGCTCTCTGTGTGTGCGTGCTTTATTCTTTCCCTGTGCATAATTCTGCCACACTCTAACATCCACACAGGTCACACCAAAGCCCCAGAACATTGTTTTGTACCAAGGTGTGGGTCGCCTTTCACTGAGGGTTGAGGTAGGTGCAAAGAGTCTTTTTCATCTGTGGCTTTCCGTTTCCCTTGAGATTTCTGTTGAGCCACTCCCTTAGAGCTGATAGCAAGTTTCCTTGCTTTGCGATGCCTGCTGAGATCCAGATCTGAAAAGAAGGAAAGTGCTGACTGGGTGAGATTCTTGTCCAGGCCTTAGAGAAGCCTTGCCTCTGGAAAAAGAAGACAATATTCCCTTGCAGGGTTGCAGATCCCCTCCCAAGCATTTGAGGATCTCCCCTGCCACTCATTTTACTGAACTCCCCACCAAACCTAATAACCCCATGTTTCCCCCAAAAGTATCTATCCTCCCACCAGAAGGTGCTGAGGAGCTGTTCCTCAAGCTTTTCCTGCTCCCTTGTGCAGAAAGACATAGGATTAAACAGGAAGCTGCTTTATATGAAGTTGGACCATTGGTCCATCTAGCTCAGTATCATCTACTCTGCCTGGCAGTCGTTCTCCAGGATTTCAGACAGAATTTTTTCTCAGCCCTGCCTGGAGATGCCAGGGATTTAACCTGGGGCATTCTGCATACTAAGCAGATGCTCTACAAGCTACAGCCCCAAGATGCGTACACATTACTCAGTACAATATACACACTATTAGGTATGTCTCTGGAAGTGTGGGTGCATTTTTGTAATGACACCATTAATGTCATTAATAGTACCCACCCTTATTACCACTGTCCCCAGCATCCATGTTAAAGCAAGGAATGTGTTTTTCTCACGCAGGTAGGTTCAGTGTTTTTTTGTGACTAGGCTTTTTAAAAAAAGATTCTGCGGGGGATGGATTCCCCTGTCCTCAATTTATTATTCACCCACGGTCTAACGTCACTTTGTTCTGGCTCTGATGGCCTCAGCAGCTGATACCTTTAGGAAAGTTGCTCCGAATGGACTGCAGCTTGGAATATCTCTCCAGGTTGTAATCCTTGAAAAGTACTCTCCAGAAGTCCTGGATGGAAGGTGAATCCTGGCGCAGCAGCCATGTCAGCATCGCATGAAAAGCCTTGTGACAGCCTTCCTTCTCTTTCAGATGGATAGTATTCTTCAAGAAGGGGAGAAAAAGTAGATTTGACTATTCTTCTAAGATGCTCAGTACATGTTTCAGGGAGCTAACAGACAGTTAACATTCTGGCACTATAGTGTAAAAACATTCATGTCTCACAGCTTGAGTACAAGAGTAGAAAAGCAATTTAGAAATTTAACACATACATAAACACACTTCAGTCGGTGAAACACCCTTAAGACCACACCACTATGAAATGACAGTGATGCTGAAAAAGTTAAAGACCAAGAATAAGAAAAGTGCCATCACACAAGTACTCCAGACCTATGAAATAAACTTGCTCATCTTCATAACAAAAACTTTGAGGACCGACAATACAATACAGTTTCATGGAGCATCAGACTTAAAATGTTTCAGCCATTTGCAGGGTTTTTCAAAAGGCATCCATGCTCTTTGGTGCATAAATCAAGACATCAAACATTCAAAGCATACTTTGAAGTTCATGACCAAAAGCTGTTGAAAGAGCATATCCAGCATCAATGCTACCCGATCCATGCCCAATGAACATCTTTTTCAGATGCTCAAATAAAGTGATATGCAAACGGAATAAAACAGATTCGTGGCCCTTGTCAAAATGACTCCTACCAACACAAAACTGGAATTGCTTACATTTCCTTAATGCCCATTGACTTGAGAAGTAGTATCTACTTGTTAAAAAATGCCTTGCAAACTGTGCAAGTAATGTTAAGCTATTCTTTTTTATAACTATAATTCTTTTTTCACAGAATAAAAGGAATACTTAATACTGAGATGCAAAATAAAAACCCCAAATTAATTACAGAGAATATATCAAAGATGGACATGAGTCATAAACTGGTCATGTATAAGCTACAGAACAGGTATGTAATTAGAAACATACTTCACTGCACATCATACATTCAACTTGTGAACAATTCCAGCATTATAATCTAAAGAGCAAGCAGGCTCAGTATTGTTCTTGTTTTTCTCACCTTGAACATCTCTTCAGAAACAACTTCATGATCAGCAAGTCCATGAAGTAATGGGAAAACATCATCCACTGCCATTGCAATCTCCGTGCGGTACAGCTTCAGTAATTTCCGCAGGTCCCCCTCTCCCAGTGGCCTATCGGAACTGAACATCCTGGGACAGAATAATGTGTTTTCAGGATTGTAAGGAGCATCCATCCTCCAGATCCTTTTTTTTTTTGGCACCTTACATATTCCAGCCCTTACTAGAAGACACACTCATTTCTGAGGTATTCTCAAGGTACATCTCTTTTTGTAATGGTAGATGCAAGGAAAGACTTTGCATCTGTGGTGTAAGTGACCCTGCTGTATAGTTTAAGTCTCTACAGCAGCTTCCTGAATGATTTTATAATCCATATTGTCAACTGAGTTGTCCCTCCAGTGTGCAGAAATCTGAAAATTCAAATTTATGTGCACAGCTTGGAAATGACACTCGTGTTCATGTTACTCTTTTTCTATTTCATTGTCTTTCACCTCCTCGATGCCTCCTAAGCACCCTGATTTATTTTGCTCACACTGTCCTTTCTAAAAAATGGAGAGAGCCGGCACAATTGACCTCACCTGTCACACTGAGATACAATTTAATATATGTATGTAGCATTAGCAAGCTTTCTGCAAGTACTTGCACTCTATATACTGCTCAATCTGTGGAACAAGAGTGAGTGTAGGGGGTTAGAAAATGGAAAGGAAAAAAAACCCACCGTAAAAACCCCTTATTGAGGAACTAAAAGAATCCCAGTGACGAACCCCTGATTAATCTGGGAACCTGAAGCTATCTCCAATTAGTCTCTATTTGTCTTGCTTGATTATCTGAAAATGTCTGAGAGGTTCACTCCACCCTGTACCACCTGCACACCCTGTATATTGCCGTACATGATTAGAAACTAGAAGGGTTGTATTGTGTATGGGCTGGTGATGTGCATGGGCTGGTGCATGCGCTCTCAATTGTGCCATCGGCTTAATGTTTAAGCTATATTAGAGCTTTGGACAGTAGTGCAATGTCTGCAGAAGCAGCTATAATCAATTACATATTCATTCTGAGAAATGATTATTATATGTTATTGTTATATTTTCATTGAGGCTGAATCCCAGACCCGATCCCGGCAGCACCTTTGTGGCAAACCCGCCTCTGGAGCAACCCTCTAAAATGAGGTTAGGAAAGCGAGTGCTCGTCTAACCCTGTTTCTGTGATCGACTGCCAGTCGTGGTTGCTTGCAGCCATGGCTGGCAGATTGCGGGGCTCCTGGCCAGCTCCAGGGAGGAGAGGGGGGATCCTCATAATGCACCGATCTTTTCCAGATCCTTTCTGCACTGTAGCAAGAAATGCTAGAGAGCTTGTTAATGAAAAGCTCTGGGTCATCTGAGGATTTGGCCTTCTCAATAGGGGCATTGCAATTATTCAACACTCCTCCAGTCTGTGCTGTGTGTCTGCTGGATATTCTCATGTAGGCACTGGTGTCCAGACATTTTAACAATACTGTACAACATTGTGACATCTTTAGTGAATGGCTTTTAGTTTTGTGTTTGCCAATTACAGCTGCATTTAAGAATTTTTAGTTTTATTACTTTTGTAGATTTCATTGTGTGTAATGTCGTGGTGTTTGGTTTTAATTTGCAAGCCACCTTGAAAATATTTGTCTTAAAAATCAGGATAAAAATTTATTTAAAAACTAACTAGCAAGTTCTGTGGGCCGCTTAATCTCAGGACTTTTATGGACTTCCCAGAATTCACATATTCCTTTCAAAAGAAACCAAACACTTCTGTCTCTTGCTCTCGAATGTAATTCAGGGTAGCTGGTAGCAGTTAATTATAGGCTATGGGTGGCTTTGCTTTCTACACGTCAGTTCTGGGAGAGCTCATTTCAAGAGACTGCAACTCATGCAAAATAAATATATCACTAGTCCCAGATACACTAGAAGTATCACAGTACCTTGAAAGACTCCTGACGTTAGCTGTCGGCAATCTAAGAATTTATGGACTTTCCATGATACCTAGTCATTATCTCTTAACTGCCAAGTTCCCCACCCACTGAAAAGAAGTTTTAAAAAGTCAGAAAGCTCATCATAGTCACCTTAGCTCTAATAATTCTGAAAGCCTCTTTTGTATTTTTACTAATTCTAGAGGGCCATATCACTACATTCACCAAAGAAAACATTTGCTAAAATTTGAACCAGTTTTCTATTAAACCCCTTTCCTATCTGTGCCCCATAGCTTTGCACCACTGATCATTCTGAACCTCTCTCTTGTTAAGCTTCCCCACTTTTCTCTCTCTGCTCCACAGCTCTATTTGCATCACCATAGATCTACATCTCCATCTGTGCTATCTTTCTCCTTTTGTCTGTTTCCCCACTCACAGGCCCATTTCTCAGACCCTCTCTTCAGGCCCATTTCTCAGGGTCTAAACTAGATGAGACAAGCTATTGTGAGTGGATCTTTCATGAGTTTTTCATAGCTAAAAGCAGTGGGGTGGGGGAATTTGGATTAGGACAGACACTTGCAAGTACCTTGTAATGTATTTAGATGGAGATACAATTATACTAAATAAATATAGTAGTATTGAGCAATGTCACTGCTGCTTCATTCAGTTTTCACTCGTTTCCCAAAGATTTTTTATTGCTTCTATTAATATTCTGCAGAATAGCAGCAATTTAGAGAAACATTTTTAATTCTCACAACCATATCATTTGTACCCTCAGAGTGTTTTTAAGTCAGATGCAGGGGGATGCTTTTCATAACACAGAATCAGAAACAATTATTATGGAACAGCAGCAATAGTATTTGGATTAGACCCACTTGGGAGAATCACAGCTCAAAACAGTTCCATTGGTGGTGGTTGGTGTTTAGTTGGCAGAAATCAGAGGAATAGTAAGGAATACATAAGCAAATGGGGTTAGCTTTTGGAACTAGTCTTGAGTGATCAACTTCCAGTTTCAGCTACACCTAGATGCAATCATCTTTCTTACTCCTGCCAATCTGACTTTTGACTGATACAGTATTGGACTTGTGGCTTTGGTCCATCTCCCATCTAAAGACAGAGGAGGCAATTGCTGACAGTTGATCCTGTTCTATCTTTCTTTGACTTTCAATAATGTTTAACCTAATGTGTTGGTATTATAGCTGCATGACTTACTTGGGAGCCACTGAGGGAAGTGCTCATGAGTGATCTTAATCACTCTTCGCTGGAAAAGATTCACTTGATACTGAAAAGACAAGTGACCACTTATCTCTTTAGGCTAGTCCAGGACTCTGTAAAGACAGCTAGCGCACAGCACTATCAATATGCAGATAACCCTAGACACTGTCCTCTTCATCCAATCTTGCTGCTTATTTAGTGTCTGATGCTAGCTCGACTCAAGTAAGCTGAATTCAGACAAAACCAAAGTAATGATTGTCACTGTGCTTAGCTCTGTCAGTGTGCCTTACTCTGACTTCACTTCCCACCCTTTCTTTCCCATGTCTTCAGGATCTGTTCTGGCCATTTTTTCCTTGCTTTCTCAGCTCCCACAGAAGCTCTATTCCCCATTGTTAAATTTCCCCATCATGTTACCCGGCTTTACACCCTCCTTGCAACCCATGCTATCAAGCTTGAAATATAAGCTATGCTAGATTAGTCTAAATATATATTTTCTTGTAAATGGTTATTTTGTATACCCTGCCACCAGATAAAAATAATACACCTAGTATTTTGTATAGGCTTTAATATCCGGTGCTTACATGTGAAAATGAGATTGATGTTCTGCATAAATGTTCAACCTGCAATTCAGGCCAATTATTTCTAAAGTAAAATTATTAAAGATTGTGATGTGCTGCAATGTCCAATTTAGCATACTGAAGTTACAACAACAAAGCCTAGAGTTGTATGGCACCTTGAACAAATTTATTGTAGCATAAGCTTTCATGGACTACCAAACATGAAACTTTATGCTATAACAAATGTGTTATTACAAACGCGATGCTATAACAAAAATACTATATTCTTATAGCATAGACTTTCTGTGAGTCCCAACAGTTTCAACAGGATTTATAGGCAGACAACTAGCCACAGGGTTGTAGTATGGCACTCTGCTCCTAAGTATCTGTGCCAGCATAGCTGGCTAAACTACTGATGTAACACATTTTACAATACTATAAAATGTTTACCTGCTTGTATGTACCCTATTAAGCATATTTGACAAGGACTGTCTTGGGAGAGGTCTATTCTTCATCCAGGCAGATAGTATTATTCAGATCCAATGATGAAGTAATTAATGCTTTTTCTTCAACTTGGCATGACATGAAAATAATGCTGCATGTTTCAAACTAATAATTTTTAGTCTCTATGGACACAAAGGAAATGATCAGACTAAAGTATCATTGTGGAGAAGGTTAACAATGACATTGCTATTAGATCTTAGACCTAAAGAAATTATTTATTGGCTAAAATTTCATTTAAATATTCTATTTTACTGGTAAACATGGTAGTGTGTGAGCAAAACTTTAAAAGCTAAAGAGTAATATAATGAATGTTAACTTTAGCAGACTCTAGGTCAGTTCACTCACTGGGTATAGCATAAAAGGAAGAGTTGCATCCATGTATAAGCCATTGGATTAATCACTATAGACAGAACTTTCATATCACACAATGTCAACTCAAGCATTTTGTTTTTTAATGGAGAGCAATTACATATTCAACTGAGAGCCATCAACTGATGACATGTATCTGTGAACCAGCTTCAAGATTCCATAATTTCTTATCTGGAAACACTGTACACTCCATTGGGCAGTGCACCTAAGTAAAGTGGGTGAAAAGGGCCTGTGTGAGTTCCCAGATTTCTAGGACCTTTTCACCCCTTTTTGAGATCATACAATTACAGATTTATTAGGCATTTGGATTTATGTACATATGTCCATATCACCCATTAGGTCATGCAGAGGAGGGTGGCATGTCTAGAGACTGTGTGCAGCAGCCTTCTCTATGCCCCCTCCCAAAGCAAATAAGGTATGAAAACAGTAATTTTGCTTAAGAGTTGAACTAGGAAAAAAAAGTGTGTACATGACTATTGTACACAGAATTACAACCTACTGAATCAAGCATGAAAACTAGCTTGATTCAGTGGGTAGTTTGATTCCACTACCACTTGGGTCTTTCGCTGTTGCAAATATCACAGTGCACTCATTTGGAATGCATAGCCCATGAGCAGTTGTCTTTTTTTTTTTAACCATCCCTCTAAGATAACGTATCTGCCCCAACTCATTTTATGTTCGGTGTCTTACACAAATGGAAGTCTCAGATACTCCCAATTACAAATCCTACTTTGTCACATATTATTTTCTCACCACCAATGATATTTAATTGCTAAGAATGCAGAAAATATACAGATAGTTGTCACCACATTTATACCTACAGTCACTGTTTAGATTCCCTGACCCTTCTTTTCTTCTCACACAAGCTAATGTTCTCAAACAAAGCTGGTGCTCAGAACTGCAGAGATCTCTTAGAAACTAGGCATTCTGCAAGGCCAAGCCAAGCAATCCATTTTTTCCTCCTCCTGCAAATACCTAGTTCTGAAAGGTGCTGAACTCATTCAAGTCTCAAAGAATTAACTGTGAGCTGCAGCCGCTTGGTCTCATAAGACCACACAAGTGCTATTGAGTTTTTTTTGTTTTTTGCACGAAACCAGAGCACTCACTGGGCCAATTAGTTTTCCTATAGAGCGTGCTCTACTGGTTGTAATGGCTAGAGTCATTAGAAAATAGACTGGTCAGCAGTCTATTAGAAAAAACTGCTTTGCATCATACAGCCCCAGGATCACTGTCTCCTTTCAGTAACCATCTGCTTAGCTTCCACTTTTTCTGAATTGTACAGAAACTTTGAATCTTGGAGATACTGAGGTTGGAATGAGAAACAGATTGTTTAATATGACTACTGCTTTGTAAAGGAGACTGTATTTTTCCTGACATTTTTAATATCAGGTTTCTATACTACATCTTGGTAGAAAGGTTTTTTAGGAGTGTGCAGCCCACCATGAGGGTGGAAAGTGATAGAGAATGCACCACCCTCCAAAGAAGCCTGCTCCAGTGGTTAAATTATTCTCATGTAATTTAACCTATTAACATGCATTTACTTTGTTTTAACTTCCAGACATTGTTTTTTCCTCTGCTACACTCTGGCCTTTTAGAACCTAGTACTTTCGCTTTGTGAAGGTACAGATACAGGACTAAACAAATCACATCTTAATCTTTTCCAGTAAGCTAAAAGCCAGACTCTACTGGTGCCATTGCTTTGGTGATGTTGCTGTACATGACTGGAGACCAACTTAATATCTACATCAACTTTCAACTCATCATGGTATTTTCAGATCTCCCCAAACTTCAATGAAGTAATCTCCTTTAGAGAGTCAGATGTTGGGCTAGCAATTTTCATATTTGTCAAAAGTCTCATAGAACCCTGGTCTGACTTTTCTGATGCTCATACGTATATGCTGACATTCAGGAGGAACTGACTCGTTGTAGCTAGTTGAAGTTGCTGTTCCAGTAATCCAACCAGAAGAAAGGCGCTTTCTTTTTGCCTTATGTGAAAAGTCTCCAATTGCTTTGTTGCGTTCAAGACAGGAATCATCTTTATTCCTATCACTGACATCTTCATCTGGCTGCTCATCTCTGTTAGAAGACACTCCTTTACGTTTACAAGCCTCTGTCTCTTCTTCTGCAATCTTCCTGAAATGCTCCAGTGACTCCACTTTCCTTCGTCTTTCTATTGTTTCCATTTGTTTCTTGTCCACGAAGTCCTCAAAGTACATTTTTCTTTCACTCCTTTGATCTTCAAGAAATTTCCACTCAATGTCTGTCATCTTCACACCACTGTATTGTTCCAACTTTTCTCTTGTCACAGTGTCCGTACAAAATATATCAAAAAGCTGTTCTGAGCTCCTGTTGAAGTCATCTGCTTTCTGTGTAAACAGCTCATTTTTTTTCCGTTTTCTGGATTGATACAACTTTGAGAATTCCTCATACACCTTAAGAATATGATTCTTTATGCTTTGTGTTGCTATGGTGTACAAATTGCAAAACAACCAGTGTTCCTGCAAAAGCTCAGCAAGCAACTGGGCAGCATCTTCTTTGGACCGCTGGGCTTGCCCAGCCCTTTTTGGATGTAAAAGGTACAACATGTTTTGAATGACATCCTTCTTTGTAGGCAGAATTCCTTGCGCAAACTCTGAGGACTCCACGTAATCAACCGTTCCCAGAGTTTTTTTGGCTTTCACTTTAGTATCCAAAGCTGCCATAGTTGTTCTCCAGCTTCACTTCATATAAAAAGCTGAAATAAAGAGAGTGATTAAAATTGAATAACCATAGCAACAAGAACAAAAGCTGCAATTTTGAGACTACTAATAATCTAAACCTGTCATTAAAAAATTGAAGGTAAAAAATGGTCAGGAAGCCAACATACATAAAACCAACCTACCTAACCAAATACTTTATATAAGGAATTTTACTCAATACCAATCTTCTGGGCTAGCTTACATTTTAGAACTTATAAAACTGTCTACAAAATGAAATTGTCCTATTACCAGAAAGGCAACTCAATAAGATATATTCTGGCTGGATGTATTCTGATTTTTCTCCACAATCTCTCTCTACTAGCATGTATTTTTTCAAAATATAGCAGCTGCTCTTCACTATGCAATATGTAGTCAGGCCACAGCAAGATAAATTTATTTGCACTTTTGTGTTTTTGATAATACTATCCTTACAAGTTTTAGTTATTTGTTTCGAGTCACATACATTTATACTACAGGTTTAATGTTATAGTGCAGCATAAACTTTGGAAGGGAATATACATAACAATGGTCCAGGGGTTTCTCCATAAACCACCTCTTCTACTGTCAAGACTGGGTTGCATACAGCTGCAGACTGTTCCAATGAGCCAGTGTTCCCTCTAAGGTGTGTAAGTGCTCACACATTTTTTGATGTCCATTCAGTTAATTTTAGATCCCACTCAAGTTTAATCAGGAAGGTCTCACTCTGAATGCATGGGTGCACACACTGCCTTGACATTGCCACCAGAACAAAACTTATTCCACACACAGATGAAAAAAATTAGAGAGAACACTGCAATGAGCAGTCCAATACTTGCCATCTGTTCATTAGAAAACTAAGTTGTGTGGTGACCAAACTATCTTCAAAGACTACATTGGAACAGTTCCAAGTTACCTGGAGATCTTTCAACCCTGTGCCTTGTCAGAAATGTCTGCAGCTCTTATTTATTTAAAATGCCCCACCTATACCTATTATTAAACTTGCTCTAAGCTATGAATTTCAACTATCTACACTTTCTAGTAGTAGCCAGTGTGGTGTAGTGGTTATTGTGCTGGACTAGGACCGGGGAGACCTGAGTTCAAATCCCCATTCAGCCATGATACTTGCTGGGTACTCTGGGCTAGTCACTTCTCTCTCAGCCTAACCTACTTCACAGGGTTGTTGTGAAGAGAAATGTAAGTATGTAGGACACTGCTCTGGGCTCCTTGGAGGAAAAGCAGGATATAAAATGCAAAAAATTAAAATAAAATAAGTAGTGTACACAGTGAAAATGCTTAATGTGTATCTCAGGCCACAAACTAAAGCTTGGTAAAAGATTATGCTGGTTATAAAGTTCATTTAAATTATATTTTAATTTCCAGGTGCAGGCAGGACTTAGATGGAACTTGTTAAAGTTATTTTTCCCCCAAGGAAAAACCACAAAATTGATTCCAGAATGGGAACAGTCAGATAAATACAAATAGCACCTGTCAGCATGCACATGCACACACAGAGAAAACAGTATCATGCTTCCAAGTTCTTGACATCCGCCATGCAGGACAGGAGCTTATAAAATATGAAGTTGAACATACTCCCAAGTGGAACACACCTGACCATAAATCACCAGCTGTCACTGCATAAGGAAAGAGCTTGTGTCTTTAATGTTTTCAAGCAGCTGTACTTGACAGAACGTATGCAATTGCCCTTTGGCCTTTAGAAACACTTGGAAGCATGAATTGCCTTGTCAACTTTTCCCTGCCAACTCTTTGGCGACCGCCTTCGAGAGGCCAAACAGGGCTTTGAAGGCAAAGGGGAGGACTAGGAGAGGCTTCGTTTTCTAAGACATGGAAGAGAACTAGCCTTGTCGACGGAGTGCGCCTCACCGCAGGACTGACAGCAAAAGCCCAAGCATGCCTGTGTGCGCACATCACCGCCTGTCAGCCCCACACCGAGAAGGAGGCGCGGTATGATCCCAGGCGAAGTCCCTTGCCCGGCAGCTCCAGGTCTCGATTCGCAGCCTGGGAAAACCCAAGCCCAAGAAGCCTGGGGAGGCGAAACAGCCACAGGCTCCAGGAGGTGGAGGGGCTGGGTGGGTGGGGCGCCGTCGTCCTGCTCCTCAGACCCAACAGGTTCCTCCCCAGCCTCCTCCTCCTCCTCCTCACAGGCCTGGCCGCCCCTGAGGCCCAGACACAAGTGCCCCTGCCAGGCCGATCAGAACGCATTAGCTCAGCCTGGCCAGCTCCAGTCCCGCCTCTGCCCTCATCCCCAAGACCTGCCTTAGAGCACCCGGACCAGCAGAACCAGGGAAGACGTCAGTTAAAGGATCACGGCCCGGGGTCCCTCCGCCGCCATCTTGGTGAGTGGGTGTGAGAGATCCCTACGCAGCAGGAAAGGGGAAGGCGACGCCACCTCCACCATCTTGAGAGAGGGCAGCAAGCTTCCCTTCCTGTGCCCCAACGTCTCTATGACCTAAGCTGTGGTTCACGTGCTGCTTTTAAAAAAAAAATAAACGAAACGAAACAGGATTGGGGGTAGCTTATATATTTATGTTAATTCGAAAGCCGAAACGGTAACTGGACCTACTTGTGGGAGAAAGGGCCGAGCGAACTACTAAGGAGGACAACGGCAAAGGAGCATAGCGACGATCCACCGTCTCGCGAGGAGACCCAGCAAACGGAACCTGAGGTAAACAGAAGAGGGGGACTTGCTTCTAGGGGGGCAAGTAGGATCGTCGGGAGTGGGTGGCATAATCCTTGCAAGGGAGCCGATTGGTTGCCACCACAACCGCGGCTCGCCGATGGCCAATAGGAGGAACGTCTTGAGGAGAAAAGTGATTGGTGTGTGTCAAATTACAGCTTCCCTTGGGCGGAAGCTGAAGGGAACTAGACTCGACCGCGGGCCAATCGGCTCTTTCTGGCGAGAGTCCTCGGAATACCAACGAGGATGGGAGTGGGAAGAAGGTGCTTCGTTTTGGGGCCAACCCTAAAGTTCCTGCTTCTACACCGGCTCTGCCAGTTAGTAGCGCTATCTGGCGCTGCGCGAGTCTGATTTGCTGGCGGCTGAAGTATTGTGTAGCTACATGATGAGGTGGAGGGCGAGGATTGGTTCATGTTTGAATTATTACGCCGTAACAACCAATCGCTGCGCTCTGAAGTTTACGTAAGCATTGTCTTCGACTTGGCCTCTTGTCTCGTCGCAGACACAGTCTGTTTCCGACAGTGTCGAGAGGAAGCGTATGTGGGACAAGTAGGGGGTGGGCGAGCGAGTAGGGGTGGGGAGGGGAAGGAAGATGACAGCCACTCCCTTCTCGTTATTTTTCCTCTAGGATCTGGTGTTTAATAGAGGTACATGCTACAACGAAAGAAGGCTCCATTTCCCTGTTACGGTTGTCGAGAGCGCACCTCCATTTTGTGTGGCATACGCTAATGCATTAACATGAATTCTTCAGACTGTTTACCTGCCGCTTTTCGACAATGAGAAGTTCATAAAGCAGTTTACATAGTAAGAAGAATAAGAACATGGGGCGGCCAGAGAAAGGAATTTAGGACACAGCTGCAATAATTTCCTCGACAGTAATAAACACAAAGAGCTATCCTCGCTTACTCATTCTAATTCAGCTCCAGTAGATAAAACGATAAAGGCAAAAGGAATGATATCGCAAACGGAGGAGGGTTGGAGGGGAAACAAATACCCGTATTTAGCTGAATCTAAGACGGGGTCCCCCCACGCCCAGCCAGTTATTTCCTGTTAAATATAGAGGGGGTTGCTTTAAATTCGGTTTCTTTCCTTTGGGTAAATTCAACTTCTATCTTTTAAGGTATCGTCTATTTGGGTAAATATGGTATAGGGCGATATACATGCCACACTTCTGTCATTCGTGTGTTGATGGCAACCATACTTGCTTGACTGAAAATAATTCCCTGCTTCCATTGGAAACTCTTCAACCTTATCTTGGGAAGGTGATGGTAATTTGCCTGAAAGTTTTCTAGGTAGGATTTAACTTCTTTCCAGCCACCGGGGTGCTGCTGCCCTTTCTCTTTATTCAGTTGGCTGGACCGTTCACTCAGAAATTAGAGTGGTTGCCCAATTAAAGAGACATTCATTTAACCAAATGAGTTTTTATCAAATCTGCATACATTTGTATGTAAGTGAAACTATTGTTTTGAAGAAAAATGTGTGCTTTCATGCAGCAGCAGATGCCATCTTAGAAGAGGTATTCCCTTCTGTGTGAGAGTGAAGTGAGCCTCTTCTTAGATGATGCCTGCCATCTGCAGTCTTATAAGTATTTGTATTAAAAAATAAACTTTTAAAAAATGTTTCCTAATTAATTGGGGATGCTCTGAGAGGGGATGGTGCAGGAGATGGAGCAGCAAAACCTTATCTCAGTGCCTTTGAGTGTAGGATGACCACCATTTCTGGGTATCTAACACCCCCTATCAGTTACAGATACTGATAACCTAGATACTGATAATTCCATTCTTGATACTTAATCAGTGACAGCCTATTTGATGATGATGCATATTCAGTGACAGGGAAGTCTGCATCAAGGGCCCTCTATCCCAAAGAGAGGGGGAGAGATTGCCCCATGGGAAAAACAAACAATAATTTAATGGTGGTTATTAAATTATTCCATGGAAAGGTGCATGGGTTGAGAATGTTGGACACAGTGAGTGGGGCAGAGTCAGAGTTGAATAAAGACACAAGGAGTTTTATTGGTGTTGCCCAATGTATGAGGGTTCCCTTGTATTATAAGATCCTCTGGGGGAGGTACAGTTCCTTCTGTACAAGGCACAAGAATTCAGGCTTGCTCAGTGCAGCACTAATTCTAATGCTAACTATCTGTTCTTAGTATGGCCAGTGAGTTTCAAGCAAAAGATAGCATGGTAGAGTGGGATGGATGATTGCAGATTGAGTTCTAATGAAGTTATTGCTCCAGCTATCTAGAAGCTGATGTGCTGCTTTATAGCCCCAAAGGGCTTTCCAAGTAGCTTACAGAAGACCCTTGTAATAACATCATATTAAAGTCTAGTGCCAGGAATTGAAGTAACATAGTTTCCACATGGTTCCAGGATTGGTTAGGCAGAATTGGTTGCCCTTGTCCTTGGTCTTTCCTGGTCACCATTTGGTGTTGCTCTTTGGCCACTGCCTTCCAGAAAGTAGCTCTTAACTAAATGGGGCAGAACAACTGAAATTTGTTCAGTCATTGATGGAGCATACTGAGGGCCTCTGAGGCATGGGAATGGATTTGCTTTGTTTTCCTTCCTCCTGCAGCAGTATATAAAGGAAGAACAGACTGATATAGGCTGGAGTTGCCCTCCCTCCTGGAGTTCTGAGCAAAATGGAAGAATTTTTAGGCTATGATACACAGATTCCAAATTGATAATCTGCCAACACTTTGCATTAAGTCAGTAGATTCAGATCATTGTTAACTCAGTATAAGCAACAATCCTCCAGTGTGTCATTTAGCAATGTTTTGCAGCTCACTCACCAGGAGTCATTTAAATAAAAATAAATAATGATCCCAGAGATTGGACCCTGGGGCATCTCACATGTACCAATGCTTTGGCTCTGAGTTGTGAGCGTCCCTGTGACTGCTTCCCAATCAGCAAGACAGCTGGAATTGTAGGGGCCCATGTCTTGGCCTGGACAGAAATCAGGGAACATGGTAGGCTACAGAGTGCCCTTTAGGCACGCAAGAAGAAGTTAATCTATTTTGCTTACCTACCCTAAAACCATAAAAGTGACCCTAGTAAAATAATTATGAAACGTTTGAAAGTAGATTATTTAACTGGAAGAAGGAAAAGCAGGGACCTTTGGGAAAGAGGTGGAAGAGGTATGGTTCTTGGAAAAGTGCAGACTGAAGAAAAGGAAACATAAAAGTTCAGATGAGTTCTAGGGATAGGTGGGGCGGCATGTTGTGAGTTGGGGATGAGGCCACTGGCAAGTAAGAGTAATTAGGGATGAGCTAAATTTCACATATTTATGGAGCCGCCCCGCCCGCCCGCCCGCCATTGCTGATCCTGGCAGGAAATAATCCATGGTGTATGGCACAGAGTAGGTGGGATGGAGGAGCATGACAGTCCTAGTTGCAACTCATCAGCCATGTCTTTGGATGGAGAGCAATGGAATACATATTCCTGAAGACTCAGTGTAATAGCAGTGTCTTCTGTCTGGTTAATGGGCAAAAACTAGTTGGAGAGTTAAACCATCTGTGCAATGTGAATTGTGCATTTAATTGTACATAGTGTGTGTTTGCTTTTTGTTTTAAAGGAGGTTCATGGAGAATGGAAGAGGCCCAAATGAAGAAGGTGCTAGTAAACGAAGGAAAGAAGACCAGTGGGAAAATGAGCTGTGATAAAGAAGAGAACTCATCACTAGGCAGGTTTGTAACTTGTCTGTGGACATTACAAGGTGGGGACTATTTTTTAGAATGCCAAGTTCTGACATTTGGCAATGTATCTGTGTTTTAATTTGAGAATAGGTCATGTTGAATTCACTAGCATTTACTTCTAAATAAAAGTGCATAGGATTAGAGTGCCAAACTTCCACAACATGTAAACAGTCCTAGAACTGTAATCTGAGAACAGCAAGATAATTAGTAAACTCCAAAAATCTGATAGGAAATCCTGACTGTGAGCAAAAACAATGAGGAGGCATCTTAAAGACTTTACATATAGGTTGCAGTTTCAATAACAATATGATTCAGAGTAATGATGCTGTTTTGATGTAAGTAGCATAATATCTTTGGAAAGGGTATGACAATAATGGCTCTAGAAACAACTTTGTTAGAGCAGTGTTTTCCATAACCAAATGCGGAACCTTTGCCTGAACCATGATATTGGTGCATCTTATATCTCCTTCTGTTGTAATAATTCTTCCATTTCACTTCACTACAGGAAGATTTACTTGGATTACAATGCAACTACCCCACTGTCACCGGAAGTGATTCAGACAGTTACAGAAGCCATGCATGAAGCATGGGGCAATCCCAGCAGTTCTTACATAGAAGGTGAGAGCAAGACTGGATAGAAGCCCTCTGTGAGAGTATACTCTTTGAGTATAGTTGGCTCTGTTGCTTTTAGATGTATTGCTACTTTTATTGTGTTATTGGTTATTGTGTTTTGTTGTGGTGTGCTGATTAATTTTTATGGTGTTAATTTTTGTAGGCCACCTTGAGTAGGCCACCAGGTGTTAATTTTTGTAGGCCACCTTGAGCTGTTAGGAAAGTAGACAGGGTATATATTCTAAAATAAACGAACAAATTTCTTGTATAGCTCACTGATAGTGAGGACTTCTGGACAGTTTTTGAGAGGTGAACATACAACAGAGCCTTCGATCCTAACTCCTGGTGAGCATTCAGGAACAAATCAGTCTTGCAGCAGCTGATCTAGATGTTCTCCCACCAGGAGCACAGATGTAGTGGGGAAACTCAGCACTCAAAGTTAATAGATTTGTTTTTTGTTTTTTTTTAAGTGTCTCTCCCCCCCCCCCTTACAGTGGTGTGGACTGTGTTTACATGAGTGGTATAGTCACCTACTAAATGTTTGTTACGTGAATGACATTGAAGACACATGTTCTCCCCCATTCTGACCTGTGCCTGCACTAGTCTATTAAAAAAAAATCCTCCATGTAAAAAGATACTCCATTTATTTTAAACTTCTCTAGAGACTGAGTGCCCAACTATAACACTAAAGTGCTGGAGTACTCATGTAGACTTACCAAAAAAAAAGAGAGCAGGCTGTTAGCTATGATCGCTAAATGGAACCCCCACATTCAGAGGCAGGTATATAAACAGGGAGTGGTCAGCACCTTGCTTGCGAAAGGCATCTGATTGGCTACTGGTGGAAATAGACTGCTAGACTAGAGAGATCCTGGATCTGTTCCAGCAATGCAATTCTATTTTTGGCAAGCTTATTCTCTTCTATCTTTTGGTAGCAAAACTGCTCATGCACACACTGAAATATTGCACACACAGTGCTCTATTTCACTTTGGAGGCCCCCAAAAGTATGACTTGGGCATACTTCTTATTGATCGCGTGGAAAAGTCCTGACTGGGTATTGACTTTGAGGTATAACCTCATTAACAGCAGTGAGACCATTCTTGCATAAATGGTCTGGGAACTGCAGCCCAGACTCATTTATATTTTCAATTTGTCTTTTTTAAAATTCAAGTTTTATTTTATTTTTTTATTTATTCGATTTGATTTCAATACTGCCCTTCCAAAAATGGCTCAGGGAAATAATGTTTACACAGAGAAATAATAAACAAATAAGATGGATCCCTGTCCCTAAAGGGCTCACATTCTAAAAAGAAACATAAGATAAACACCAGCAACAGTCACTGGAGGTACTGTGCTGGGGGGTGGATAGGGCCAGTTACTCTCCCGCTGCTAAATAAAGAGAATCACCACTTTAAAAGGTGCCTCTTTGCCAAGGTAGCAGGGGTTTGTTGAGATGCTGCAATGAAATTGTCTTCAGTGGATGAGTTTCTATGACCCACTTTTTCCCCACTCACTGAAACAAATGCTTGTGTGAGAAACAGCACCAAACTACTAGAATTCTTTCTTGTCCTCTAAAATAATGGTAGTGTATTGAGATAATTACATTCTTCTAGAATTTGCTTAGGAATAATCTTCCAGTAATACCAGCTCTGGAGATTTTTGTTTTCTGGCTTAGTAATCATGTAAACTTTGTGCCTTGATTCTATAGGTCAAAGGGCTAAACAGATAATAACAGAAGCTCGTGAAAGTCTTGCTAGAATGGTAGGAGGACAGCTCCAGGACATCATCTTCACTTCTGGGGGGACAGAGGTGAGATCTGGGGTGCCACTAGCCCTGCTCTGACCTGGAGGAATGATTGCATGGCTTTCACTTGAGAGAGCAGTCCACAGCACACCATTTTCCAGTGTGGTTTGAATTTATTTGCAATTCATAGCAGTGACATCTCCTTCCTTATTTGTGCCAAGTTAGACTCAGCAGTCAGTCAGATCAAAAGAAAGGTTATCACTCTTTTGCAGAATGGCTCTATCTTTTATTTAAATCAGTCCTTCACCTCTGAGACTGAAGTACAGTCCTGTCACTGAACTAATTGCTAAGCAAGTGCACTGTCTTGCAGAGGGCTACAAACTAGTCCTAACTGGAATAGATTATCAGAACTGGATTTTTGTGACACGGAGAAGCCAAAAGATGACAAGGGGATTTATATCTCTTTTTCTGCAGGCAAACAACTTAGTGATCAACACTGCTGTGAAACATTTTAAGGAAAGCAACAAGCAGGAATATCATGGGCCAGGAAAAGATAAAAAGAAGACTCTGGGGACATGTCCTCATTTAATTACATCTTGCATAGAACATGATTCAGTCCGTCTCCCTGTGGAGCACCTGGTGAAAGAACATGAAGTTGGTGAGCATTGATCACCATAGAGAATGTTCAGAAATCATTGATAAATTGATAAATTCTCGGCTGCTGGGTGAGGACATCTCATGTGGGTTATCCTCCCTGCATGCTCCAGAGGGCAGGACAAACAATTTAGGCAGAGCCTTTAAAAGGCGGGAGATGGTAGCTCTTCCCAGTTGAATTTGTCCTGCAAAAGGTCAAATTTGTTTCCAGCAGCCAGCTTCTGGTTCTCCCTTCTGGGCCTTTCCTTTTCCCATTCTTCTCCGCTTGTCTTTTTCCCCCTTACCAATTCCTCCTTGCCTTTGCCTCCTTTAAAAAAAAGAGAAGGAGAGAGAGCCCTATACTTGTTTCTTCTCCCTCTATTGTGCTCTCTGCTCCCCCACCCACTTTACTTCAAGGAGCTGAAGAGAATGGGCATTCTACATGTGCTTAGGCCCAAAGGAAGAAATCTGGAGCTTAAGCATGGAAAATGGCTCCTTCAAGCTGCACAAGTGCATGCTGAAGACTTGGGACCACCACAACCCTTGTGGTCCATGCCGGAGCCTGTTGGGGGACAAGGCTCATCTGGAATTCGAGAGAGGTCCGCAGAAGACCCAACGGCCTCGGTGACCTGTGTTAACAAGCGCTTCTGCCCCTTGTACCCCTTGGAGCCTCAGGAAGAGATTAACCTCCTGGAGGAGACTGCTCCTGCTGCGGGCCCGAACGCCCTCCCCAGAGAAGAGAATCTCTCTGCCCCCCCCCCGCTGGGGGTCCGAATGGTCGAGACTTGATGCAGCCCAGACGCTACCACTCCTTCCTCCTCAGAAGCGCTCCCGCCTCCAGCTGGCAACAGCAATATCGTGCCGCTGGTGTGGCTGGCAGGGCAGGGAGCTGCATCGCAACTGCCCGTCCCACAGCTTCCTCCTCCACCCTCACTCTCCCCTAGGGGCAGCGGAGCCCCAAAAACTCCACCTCTGCAGACCCTGACTCCCAAGGACAGCCCGGGCGCCACTCCAGGTCTGCAAGCACCAGCACCCAGAGGATTGGTGAGTCCACAGCTGTCCGGTCCTTCGCACCCCTGTTCTCCTGCTCTGCCCAAAGGGCCCAACCTGCCTCCTTCCAACACGGCAGCCCTACTCTCCCTGAAGACATGCCCATTGGTTTGTGGAGGCTATTCACTCCTCCCTCGAGCAGTTCCAGCCTACACAGCCTGAAAAGAAAAAGCACAGGCATAGAGAGGAGTCTCAGTCTGCTTCCTCTAAATGTGCTGCTTCTTCCTACTCCTCAGATTCCTCTGAGAGTCCCAAGAGGTCAAAAAAGTCATATGGGCACAAGTAGTCCAAAAAACAGAAAAGAGCAAAAAAGTCCAGAAAACAATCTAAACATAAGTGCAGGAAGGATTCCCCTGATCCCTACCCTGGGTGGCCCACAGCCCCCTTGGAGCCCCCAGCATCTCTTTTGCCCTGGGATCTTCCAGGGGGTACTCCACCATCTCCAGTAATGACCCAGACTCAAGAAAAGAGGGTGAGTGGTTGGATGGCCAGCAAGTAGAGTCCTCCCACTCCTCTCGCAGGCTCCTTCCATCTGATGATCTTTCTCAATTACTCCTCAAGGCACTCTACAGCCTGGGCTTGCATTCAGATGTGCCTAAAGATACCCCTGCCCCTTCCAGGGAGTCGCTGGTGCTACCTACCTTTCCCTCCAATGACCCTCTTTCTTCTTCCAGAAATCTTTTCTGAAGTATTGAAACAAGAGAGGCAGGCGCCCACCTCTTCTAAAAAGACTGCCACCATTGTATCTAAACAGTATGCATCTGTTCCCTCGGCAACAGTTCTATTCCAGACCCCCCCAGTCGACGTCCCAGTGGCCACCCTGACCTTGGGGGCACTTCTGACCACGTACAGGGAGTCTTCACTCAAAGATTCCACCAAAATGAAGTTAGAGTCACAGCTTCAGAAAAACACAGACACCATTTCAGTATGCATCAGAGCTTCCACTGCCACCTCTATCATATCTAGGGCAGCTCTGCTCTGGTCCGACAAGCTCCTTCAGTCTCTGCCCCTGCATCCATCGTGACAGAGGCAAATTATCTTAAAGATTCAGAAAGCACAGGTCTTCATTGCAGATGCCACCTTGGATTCAGTCCGATTTGCAGCTCGCGGCAACTAATATTGTAGCCAGGCGAACCCTGTGGCTCAAACATTGGCAAGTTGACCAAACCTCCTGGGTCATCCTTGTTACGGTCCCCTTCATGACTTCTAAGTTTGGCGACAAGGCTCTCTAGGAGGTGCTCATCCAAAGACAAAATGAAGGCCCTCCCCATCTCTGTTCGCAGATATGAGAGATGCCAGCCATGCAAGCTGTTCCAGCTTTTTCGTTCCTTTCATCCAAACTTCAGACCCAGGAACAGAGACTCCAGGTCATCTCGCCCCCAGTGGAACCATCCATGCTTCAACCCCAGAAACACCTCCAACAAGCATCAGTTTGGGCAGCAGCCCAAGCCCCGCCAGACTTCCTGACTCACCGCCTCAGTGTGTGGGAGGTTGTCTGTCTTGTCTTGCTACTTTCACGACTGGGAAACCTCTGTTTCAGACAAATGGGTACTGGACACTGTCCAGCACGGTTGCAAGATAGAGTTGACCACCCGTCCTGGGGACCGCTTCCTTCCAACTCCTTGCTCCAGATCTCCTCAAACACTCAGCCCACCTGGAAGCGACCCAACATCTCCTCAACGTCTCCACAATAGAAAGAGTTCATTTGGGGCAGGAGGGATGGGGCATTTACTCCATCTTGTTTAACGTTCCAAAAAGAGACAGCTCTCTTCGCACCATCATTGACTTAAAGTTCTTAAACAAATTTGTGAAGCGCCGAAAATTCCGCATGGAGACCATCTGCTCCATCTTGGAAGCCCTGCACCACGGGGACTTCCTGGCATCAGTGGACCTCACAGGCCTTTCTCCATGTTCCGATCCATCAAGACCATCGTTGCCTGCTCTGGTTTGCCTACAATGGTCTCCATTATCAGTATGCAGCCCTTCCGTTTGGCCTCTCCTCAGTGTCTCTGATCTTCACGAAGACCTTGGCCCCCCTGGTGGCCCACATGCACCTTCATCATGGTCTTCACTTTTTTAGACCATCACCTGGTCCAGTCACCTTCTCTCATCTCAGCCCAGAGAGACCATGACATGACACTCTAAATTCTCACCTCCCATGATTTCCTTGTGAACAGGGCCAAGAGCAATTTGACTCCCTCCAAAAAAGATCTTGCACCTGGGAGTTATAGACACCCTGGCTGATCACCTCTTTCTCCCTCAGGACCAGATAGGCAGGCTTCAATCCCTTATTTGACAGGTGCTACTTGCGAGATCGGTCCCATTGCTCTCCCTGGCCCAACTACTGGGACTGATGGTTTCCTCTCTGGAAGTGGTTCCTTGGGCACGCCTCCACCTCGGACCCCTGCAGTGGTTCCTCCTTCCCCACCAATTGGCCATTGCACAAAGGAGACATGTCCAAATAGAGCTCTCTCCATCAGTCAGACATTCCGTGAACTGGTGGCTTCTGGATTCCCACCTGAACACAGATCACTCCTTCCTGGACCTGCCCCACACCACTATCATGACGGACGCCAGCATCTCCGGTTGGGGGGCCCAGTGCCTCAACCTCTTGACAGAGGGCAGATGGTCCCCTCAAGAAGCAAGGCACAGCATAAACTGGCTGGAGCTTTGGGCCATCCATCTGGCCTTTCTGTTTTCCCACGACAGGATACTTCACCATCACATCCTTGTCTGAATAGATAACACAATGGCCAAGGCCCATGTCAGTCACCAGGGCAGGACTCTCTCCAAGTTGGTACATGCAGAAGCAGTCCTGTCCTGGGCAGAGATGCACATCGCTTCCCTCCATCACGTCAGTGGATCCTTGAACACTCAGGCAGATTGGCTCAGCCGGCAAGATCTCCACCCAGAAGAATGGATGCTCAATCCCCAGGTGTTCCAACAACTCATTCCCCACCTGGGCCAGCTGACGATAGACCTATTTACCTCCCAATCCAACTCTCAACTCCCGAGGTTCTTCTCCTGCTTCCCCTGCAACATGGCGGAAGCAGTGGACTCCCTGTCAGCGCCCTGGCCACAGGAGCTCCTATACGCCTTTCCTCCAGTGCCACTCCTGAGCTGCCTGCTCCACCACATTCGCCTGCTCCATGCAGAAGTGATTCTGGTGGCTCCATTCTGGCCAAGACATCCCTGGTTTCCAGAAATCCTTCATCTCACTGCAACAGGACCCTGGGTCCTGCCCCCAGTACCAGACCTACTCAGCCAGGGCCTAGTACTGCACCATGATCTGGCTTGGTTCAGGCTTGCCACTTGGTGACTGAACACAACCTCCTGAATCGACATGGCTACACTCCCAAAGTCTTAGACACGATCCTTGCCTCCAGATGGGCCTCAACTAACCTCATTTACCAAACTACCTGGAGGGTTTTCCTTTGCTGGTGCCGCCAACACAGCTGATTGCTGATTTCTGAACTCCGGACAGCTGTGAAATTCCTCCACTTCTCCATTTCCTACAAGATGGCCTGTACAAGGGGCTCAGGGAAATTACCACCAAGCGACATGCAGCTACCCTCATTCCTCTCCTCACCCTGTTCACAATTAGAAACTTCCACTCTCACCCACACTCATGTCATTTTCTTCATGATGCCACACTGTCTTCCCCTCCAGTGGTTCACAGATTTCCCTCCTGGGAACTCCACAAGGTTCTTCGGGTCCTTCATGCTCCTCCGACTACGGATACTTTCCTTCAAGCTCATCTTCCTCATCGCCATCACCTTTGCCAGGAGGATCTCAAACTCAGGGCCTTCTCTGCAGACTCCCAACTCTGTATTTTCTCCCGTGACTCTGTTCGGCTGATTCCCAATCCGTCTGTTCTCCCAAAAGTATCCTCAGTCTTCCACAGGTTGCAAGATGTAGTTTTCCCCTCATTCTGCCCCTGGCCTACTGCACAGAAAAAGAAACAGTAGTATAAACTCGACATATGGCACTGCCTAAAAACCTGTATCTCCAGGACGGCCACCTTCTGGTTGACAGAGTCTCTTTTCCTACCACTGTGTTTGCCTGTTAATCTCGTGCCTATATATTCTTTTACTTCCTTTCCTAGAAGCTCGGCTTAATCAAACAGAACTGGAAGGGGCTATCCTCTCCTGCCTTTTAAAGGCTCTGCATAAATTGTTTGTCCTGCCTTCTGGAGCATGTGAGGAGGATAACCCATGTGAGATGTCCTTGACACCAGCAGCCAGAAGAAGCCTTCACAGTGAGTGACCAATTCTCTTTCCTATCCAGATCCTCACTGGGCAACTTCTCCTTTTCATCAGTTGAGTTTTAAAGTAATAAATATTAGTCTTTTTTCTTGACATACTGGGCTGCTCTCTGTGGACTGGTGTGTTTTGAATGGGAGCAGGCTGAAGTGACTCAGCAGCACCTTCACAAAAATACAAATAATCCAGAATCGGTGATAAGTTTGAAGCTTAAACAGGTGCACATTGTTTGTGCCTCTTTCCTCTGATCTCTTTTCATATCTGTCTCACCTATCAAATAGCCACACATGCAGGCTCCCTCAGAGTCAACAAAGGTATTCCTCCTATGGGTGATACAGTGGGCTCCTCACTTCATTGGGAGAGACCACCCAGGGACTTTTTTTTTGTATGGAGTGGTATATAAATGTACTAAATGTGTGGTTTGCATTCAGACAGTCCCAGGTTTGATCTCTGGGACCTCATCTCCAGCTGAGAGATTGCAGCAGGACTTGCAGGAAGTACAAGTCTGGAGTTCCCACTCAGGCCTCGGACAAAGTGGAGGGGTTAAACAGCACCCACTTCTTTTGCTCTTTCATCCACTGCAACTGCTTGAGGCCTTGAGGAGCTGCTGCCAGTAGAATAGACAGTAGGGTGCTAGATGGACTAATGGTCAGACTGAGTATAATGGTTTCATATAGTTTCAAATAGTGGAGAATATTAGACTATTTACATGTGCGTATATTTAATACTAATGTCCACCAGCTATTGACCCAGTAGGGCAGGAAGTAGTGAAACAATCCCTGATCTATAGGACTCCTGGTTCAAGTCCTGCAGTGTCTGACACCACTGAATCAGTGAAATGATACGTTACTTTTGAAGAAGGTCCATAGCCGAGTGATAGAGCTCATATTTTGCATGCATAAGGTTCCAAAAGTTCAGTCACTAGCATCTCCACTTAAAAGGCTCTCTGGTAGCAGGGCTGGAAAGACCTGTACCTGAGATGCTGGAGAGCGGCTGCCAGTCAGTAGATAATACTGGGATGAGGGACCAGTGACCTGATTCAGAATAAGGCAGCTTCATGTGAACATATGAACATTAATTTCCTATCTTGCTGCCCTGAGATCTGACAACTTAAGGCAGCTTTTAAAGGAATACTCGGTATGTATCTTTCAAGATTTGCATTTTGGGCGGTATATAAATATGTTAAATAATAAAATAAATAAATGAATAAGATTGTGGTCAAAAATACAGTAACTCCTGATAAATGCACTGAGATGTGGGATTAATTGGTTTGTATCCTGATTTTTAGAAGCCACTTTTGTCCCAGTGTCCAAAGCAACTGTACAGGTGGAAGTGGATGATATTATTTCAGCTGTCCGTCCAACTACATGCCTGGTGTCCATCATGCTGGCCAATAATGAGACTGGGGTTATCATGGTAAGTTGCTCCTTTAGCTAGTACTACTGTTATGATTAAAGGACAGGAGCTCTGAGCTGTGCTACACCTTCTGTTTGACAGAGATACTTAATATAAGATACTCACCAGAGAGGTTTCTCAAGGTTGGCCCCTCTCTTTCTCTTTTCATATTCTACAAGAGGGACTTCTTTTAGCCTGCCATTATTTTATTTGTTTTTCAGTTGTTAGATTCTAAGTATGACAAGGCATAAAAATATGCAGCAGTAGTAAGAAAACAGAGCAAGAACAAATATTGGACCAAAATAGTCCTGACATATTCTTGTAACTATCCTTGACTCTAATACTATTAGGGAAACAGACAATATTACCAAGAACAGAAAATGATCATGTGTGAAGAGCCCAAACTGATCAGCTTTCTACACAAGTCATTCTGACCAATGCCATCATATGCCAGCCATAGAGTTATAGGGGGGAGTGAGAGCCAATACAAGATTCCTGTTGAGATTACACCCACTTGACAGTGTTTTCTTCCATCAGCCCATCTCAGAACTCAGTCAGCAGATTCAAGCTCTCAATCGGAAAAGAATGGCATCTGGGCTGCCGCGGATTTTGGTACACACAGATGCAGCACAGATGATTGGGAAGGGCCGAGTGGATGTGCAAGAACTTGGAGTGGATTACCTCACTATTGTGGGTCACAAGGTACTGCTATCCTCTTTCAGTTGCTGTATAAGATGTCCTTTCATTTGGAGCAATGTTTAGTCATTCTGTGTACTACCCACACACTGATGGCTATGTAAGCCCATTCCTACTTGCTCACCACAAATACAGCTATAGAAAAGGCCTGCCCTGAGTCACCACTAGATCAGCTGGTGGCAACTGCAGGCAGATCTCCCAGATTACCTCAATGGATGGAGGAGATCATTCAGAAGTACACATTCTCTTAAGTAATCAGGGCCCAAAAAAGGTTCCATCTTGGTTTGCATTTAGATGGGTGACTATATTTGAGTGCTGTAAAATACTTGCCTTAGGGTATGGGGCCATAGCTCAGTGGAAGAACATCTGCATGCTTGTATGCAGAAGGTCCCAGGTTCACTCCCTGGCATCTCCAGATAGGGCTGAGAGAGACTCCTGCCGGAAACCTGCCTGATTGGTAGAGGCTTCTCTAAATAATACAGAGCTAGATAGACCAATGGTCTATAAGGCAGCTTCCTATGTTCCACTGCAAAGCAGTGCCCCCTATTCCAAATCCCCCAGATGATTCAAAAGAACGTCATGGTTGATGAGAGAGTCAAGAGAGTCATACTCCCCTCTATTGATTCCTAGGATCATCTACCAGGCTGACCAATGCAGTCTTGACCCCATGGCCTGTCAGAAAGCTGTCTTGAGATAACACAGTTCCAGCCACATAAATTTAGTGAAGTTTGGATGGAAGCATATATCAAGCTCTCTAGTGCACCAGTCATCATTCTGAGAACTAAACAGTGACCATAATCCAGAGGTCCCTATATGCCTTGAAGCTATACAACTTAGATGTACATGCTCACTTCTCACACTTGCTGTTCTCGAGGAGAGGAGAGCTGGTCTTGTGGTAGCAAGCATGACTTGTCCCCTTAGCTAAGCAGTGTCCATCCTGCTTGCATATGAATGGGAGACTTGATGTGTGAGCACTGTAAGATATTCCCCTTAAGGGATGGAGCCACTCTGGGAAGAGCAGAAGGTTCCAAGTTCCCTCCCTGGCATCTCCAAGATAGGGCAGAGAGAGATTCCTGCCTGCAACCTTGGAGAAGCTGCTGGCAGTCTGTGTAGACAGTACTGAGCTAGATGGACCTATGGTCTGACTCAGTAAAGCTATTTACATGATTGCGCAAAAGCGGGCTAATGCAGCCCAGCCTGCTTTTGCATGGTTGTAAGAAACCACGGGCTTTTGGACTAGCTCAGTGGTTTTTTGGCGGCTAGCCCGCCTAAAAACCCCTACCTCGTCCTTTTGATTGTGTGTCAGCCATGACAGTTGGGGTGGGGGGGAGGGGGAACCCCAGGAAGGCACCGCACACTGGCACAGTACCTTCTGGGGGGCTGCGCGGCGGAGCTCCTTTCTCCCCAATCCCTGGAGCTCCCTGACAGAGCCATGGCCGGGTGCAGGAGTGCCTGACCAGAGCAGCTGCTCATCTGGGTAGCTGATGTGGCTGCCCAGCAATGAGCAACTGCTTGTGTGCATGGAGAACTGCCAAACCCCATCTGGCGCTTCACACGGGTTGTGTGCAGCGCCTCAGTATATGGCAGCTTCGTATGTTTGTTCCTATGTTTACTGGATTGCAGGCAATGGCTATATCAGGGCTACTGTTGCTCTCTTGTTTTGTAGAAATGCGATCTGTATTTTTGTCTCCTACTATTACTATTTATATTCTTCAAAATGATCACAAAACAGCTGGAGCTTCCAGACACATCCAAGTGTACACATAGAGATGCACTTGGTGCATCACCCAGGTGCCGCCTCGTGGTCAGTAGACTTGCTCATTAGAGTTGATGCAACTGTAGAGATTTCCACACTAGGTGGCACTCTGGGAACAGTCTTGAGTAAGAATGCTGCATTACGTTAGAGCACAACATCACTTACAATGTTCAGTTACAACTTGCAATTATTATTTGGCAGTATTCGCATGAGGACTCAGGTACAGCATAATTAGTTTGTGACATCTGGGAGCATGTTTACCATGTTAAACACACATGCCTTCAAACATTACAGAAAAGAAATGGTCAACAAGTTGATCTGCCTTTTCTGGAGCACATGAAGCAGCCCTAAAACAGCAAAGAGTGGATTGTAACATTGAACATGGGATTCGTCCATAATTTTCCCCAGCGAACAACCATACTGTTTCCCAAGCATTAATGTGTGCTTCTCCACTTTATTTGAGAACAGTTTCATGATCCATGTCAGTCTTACTTTTGAATGGTTAATGAGCCTGAGTCTATTAGGGTTGCTTCTTGGTTCTTGATGGGAGCCCTTTGTTGTCTGTCATTGCAGTTCTATGCTCCACGGATTGGAGCTCTGTATGTGCGAGGGCCTGGTATCACCACTCCTCTCCATCCCATGCTGTTTGGAGGTGGGCAGGAACGGAACTTCCGTCCTGGGTAAGACAGCTGAAGGCTGGGTGAGCCAATGAACCTATTACAAGGTCAACGAAACAAAACATGGCTGGAAGCAAAATGTGGGCATCCATGTCCCTTTGTCTGCATGTCAGACTCCCAGGGGATGAGGTGGGCTCCTGGCCCTTCTTGAACTCCAGGATAACTGAGTGAGCACAAAAAAGGTCAGCCTCAGGAACAGCCCGGGGAGGAGGTTAGTTGGTCACTTGAGGGAGTCCTCCTGGCTTGCATCATTCAGCTGGTTCCCTCCTGGCTCCCATACTCAGAAGCAGCACCTCATCCTCGGCTGCCTTGTCTTTAAAGCCTACTTCCAGCTCCATGCCCTCCCTGACCTTGCTTCCTGTTTCCTGCCCTGCCCAACATAGCTGTCTCCCTGGAGCTGTTTCCTGTAGTAGGGATGTGCACGGAACTGCAGCTGGGTGTTCAAAGGCAGCAGGGGTCCTGCCTTAAGGGCAGGGGAGGGTGCACTTACCCCTCCCACTGCTTTCCCCCTGCCGGCGCTCGTCACCAGTAAAAACCTTTGGGGTGGCAGTGTACCTCCCTGCCGCCCCTTCCCCCTCCTTGGCCGGAAGTGGCCAGAAGTCCCAGGTGCGCGTGCACACTCAGACGGGCACACACGCGTACCTGGGACTTCTGGCCACTTCCGGCCAAGGAGGGGGAAGGGGCAGCAGGGAGGTGCACTGCCACCCCAAAGGTTTTTACTGGTGACGAGCGCCGGCAGGGGGAAAGCAGTGGGAGGGGTAAGTGCACCCTCCCCCACCCTTAAAGCAGCACCCCCTTCTGGCGTCGAACTTCAGTCCGGCTCCATGTTCGAACCTGTTCGGGGGCCCATAAAAGGGCCGCCGAACAGGTTAGTGTACATCCCTGTCCTGTAGTTCTCCCTGCCTTACCCTCTCAACCCCACTGGTTGGGTCGACCAGCCTGGACTCTTCTCATCCCTGTTGCCCTCTGAAGGGAACAAAAGCCTCACAGGAGGGATGCCACACCCTTCTCCAGACTCTACACAGCCACACAGGCAACCAGGGATGTGCATGGTCCGGACTAGTCCAGATCAGCACCGAGGGGGGGATCTCCCTTTAAGGGCGGGGGGTAGAACTTACCCCTCCCACCGCTTTTCCCCCTCCGGCGCTGCAGTTTAAAGTGAAGATTTTGGAGCGGCAGCGTTCTTCGCTGCCGCCCCTGCCCCCGTTGCTGCCCGGCAGTCTTCTTCTGAGTAGCACGCATGCGCGCGTGGTGGCGCGCCGCTGTGATGTAGGTGGCGCGCACGCACACAGCGGCGACAGGTGCGTGCACGCCGCCGCCCATGCATGCGTGCTACTCAGAGGAAGACTGCCAGGCAACGACGGGGGCAGGGGCGGCAGCAAAGAACGCTGCCGCCCCAAAATCTTCATTTTAAACTGCAGCGCCGGAGGGGAAAAAGCGGCGGGAGGGGTAAGTTATACCCCCCCCCGCCCTTAAAGGGAGACCCCCCCTCGGTGCTGGTTCGGACCATGCACATCCCTACAGGCAACTTAGGTAACATGGCATCCCGACACGGTGTTAAGGTGAGGAGTTATAAAATAAGGCACTAAAAACATGATCTCAGTTGAAAGATAGTTTCATGGGAGCCTGAAACTTGTGCCCTAAAGATATATAGGCAAGTAACTGAAAGACTAGGCTGCTGGAAAGCATTCCTCTTTCTCTTACTTTCCTCATTAGTCGTCTTATGCAAAGTATAGTGTGTTTCAGGATAAGCCGCTGGGGAGTATGGTGCGAGAGCTGGCCGCAAATATTGAGGCATTGTGGCAATGGGGAATTGCGGGGTGGGGGGGGTCAGGTTCCTGGTTGGGGGGAAATGTCTGAAATTTTTTTATTTTTGTGGGGTTAACACAATAGGGAGCTGCCTACCATATTTAGCTGCTCTCCCTCAGTTGTGCTCTGCCCTGGAATGCCCCCAAATTGGTCGAAAGCCTAAAATTGTCATTTAAAATTTATTATTTTTTAAATGGAGCTATTTTGAGGCTCCCACACACAAAATGGTGGCCAGAAATGACCTCTGCAATCATTTCCGGCCACCCCCAACCCGTGGATACACGAGCTCGACATGTTTTTTGGTGGGGAGGGGGGTTCCGCATATGCTGAGGTCAGGTGTCTTTTACCCGACCACGAATCCGCAGATAACAAATCCGTGGATACCAAGGCTCTTCTGTGTATATATTTTTAAAGTGTTTCTGAGCCAGGGGAATGCACATACAAAAAGTGTGTGTGTGTGATATCATTTGCAGAGGAGAGAGAGGAAGGGTGTGCCAAGAATATTTTGTTTCACCATGTCCTTACCGTTTTTACCACAAGGACACCAGTGACGAAGTGTGGTGGGGGAGGAGAAGGCAGGGGGGTGAAAGCCCATCTTGTCCCAGGGTCTAGTTCAGCCTTGCTTCACCCCGTGTCTATAGGTGTTAGAAGTTTGTTTTGAAGGAGGTCCCTTCTTTTCTAGCCAGTGGCAGAGCATTTTGGTTCAGAAGATCTGAATAACCCAGCAGCAGTAGCTCTCATCATACAGCCGGCCATCTTCAATGCCTGTATTATGCTAATTATCCAAATAACTGTAGCCTTGACACCTGAACAGCTTTTACTGTATTGTGGGAATAAATGCACACTCTGCTCTCTCTGTTCTAGTACTGAGAATACACCGATGATTGCTGGCCTCGGCAAGGTAAGCTCAGAAGCTATGAAGGGTAAATTACATTGGTATAAATTGGACTTTGGTGCTGTTCTGTTGAATATTGTATTCTCTAAATTAAAAAGCTCAGAGAGAAAACTGTTTCTGCTTCTAGCAAAGCAAAGTTCAAGTGTAAACCCAACATTTCTCTCACGCTTACTTAGAGACTAAAACCTTTACGTAAGGACAACACAGTCTAAGTTATTTGGAATTCTCTCTGGCTTGATTGGTGGTTTGTTTCCCTACTTTCATGCCAAAAATAGAACAAAACTTGATTTTCCACATTCACATGCATATGCATTGTTTACAGGCTACTTTGTGTATACAGCAGAGCACTGAGAGGCGATAATGATGCTAGCAAGTGGTTAATTGCAAGCTTAGAGGCTGGCCAGTTATTGGGATGAATAATTAGAGGCTGTGATAGAGCAGGCAACTAAACTTTATAGTACCTGCAGCAAGTTAACTTGCCATGAACAAGATGGGTACATCAAGTTGGTATATAAAGGGTGGGGGGCAGGGGTGGAGTGTAAACTGCCACTAAATGCTCTGTATGGGATATAGAGAATATGTCCACATTTTCTTTCATTTTACGGCTATAAGATGAAGCACACGTGGATATTGGTGTTGAGTTTTCTTTTAGCTGACTGGGAGTTGGGTACCTTGTGGGATGCCGTGGAGGAGGACAACGTGTGTGAACTTGGCCCACAGATTTACAACAGTCCCTGGCAGATCATTCTCTTAAACCAAGAGAAACAATTTATGAATAGGCATATGAGATTACTGTGGTGATTCTCTTCTGGTGGATCAACAGTGTTCTTCTACCTCTTCAGCACTACTTCTAATCTCCTGCTGTATTTTCATCTCTCTGGACTGAGATATTGTAGGGAATTACTATTCCCCTCATGATTCTTGAGAAGACTACTGTTGTATCCACTAAGAAACACTTTATGCTTATTGTCCTTCCCTTGCAGGCAGCAGAGTTGGTGAACAAGTACTGTGAGGTTTACGAGGCTCACATGAGGAAAGTTCGGGATTATCTGGAAGAGAGGCTTGAAGTGAGCACCCTTGCTTACCTTTTTTTCTGGTGGGTCTTTTCTGGATTGAAAGAAGATGTGTTCAGGAGTACCATTTTGTGGAAACTACCGTATGTTGCATGTCCCCACCATGATAAAAGCATGTTGGCATCAGAAAGCACTGTCTCCTTGTTGGCAGGGTGGGGAGAACTGAAGCAGTTCAGTTCAAATTGCGGCAAGGACCGCTGAGAAGATAATTGGCTGAAAAGAAATGACACAAAGAGGACATCAAATCATCAGAGAGCATTGGTTTAACAGCTGGTATATCAGGCCCTCCAGCTGTTATTGGACTGCAACCCCTGCCACCCCCAGCCACAGTGGCCAATGGTGAAGGATGATGGGAGTTGTAATCCAACGCCTGTAGAAGGACCGAAGTTGTACAGCCCTAGGGTACCTTTTGAACTGTGGCTGGATGAGCTCCTTTGTCCATTGCAGTTCTAAGTGGTAGGAAAATCCCCGGGAATAATTTTCTGAATGTGTTGACTTCATCCTTTCAAATTCCCCTTGTCTGGGGTCCGTTACCAAGGACAAGATGACAGAGTCACCTCAGTCTTGTCCCTTGTTATTCCTCTGATTTTGTTTGTTCCATTTTAGCCAGAGCAACATGGCCAGAGGACAAGACCATCTTTTTACACAGTCTTTCCACATCTTCTAATGCGCTGTCAGTCAAGCTCTCCGAGCACCACATTACAAAACCCAGTCCCAACCCTTGTGTATTTTGACCCCTGTTTGTAGATAGAGTTGTAAGTCTTTCTCTTCATGCTGTCCTTCAAGAATCATTAAGCCCAGAAAGGGGGGAATTGTTCACTGATATCTCTTTAAAGTGCTAACTTTCACATTCCAGGCTGTGTTTGAAGAACAAGGAATCCATTTTAACTGTCGACTGAAAGGCACTAGGCGACTCTGCAACACTTGTAATTTTTCCATACTAGGTTCAGGACTACAAGGTAATCCTCTGGCCCTAAACCTGCATAATTCCTGCATGGTTGCTACCAGTGTGTGTCAGACTTAGGTGATTATATCTGTGATTCCCTCGCCACCTCACACAAAGCTATGTATTAATTCTGCTCCTAGAGCCTGAAGTTGCAGTGCTCTAAGGCTAGTTTTCTGTCTGTCGTGAAATAGGCTGCTGTGTTCTCTAAGGAGCAGTGAGATGCTAATTTAGTTATTATTTAATGAAGCTGGCTTTGTGGTTGCAGAAACAAATGGCAAAGTGTGAAATCAGGCATGAAACAAAGAAAACAAGTTTCAAGTTTCAGTCCTTTAAAGTTTTGGTTTGCATTTCAGGATTGCAAGGAGGAAGTTTGAAAGCCCCAAACTAGATTTTTGTCCACAAAACCAGCCTTTATCACTAAGCCCTTATTTTGCCTGTTCAAATTTTGCATTTGACAGTTTTGAATGTATGACATGGCATTGCATTCTGAATCTGTGAATTTTTCTTGCAGCACTGGCAAGAAGCCGGTTGTAGGAAAGTGTTGGTAGGGTAGAATACTGGAGCTGAGCGGCTTTCCTTAGTTATAGCTTGGCCATTATCACAGAGGATGTTGAAAACAAGTTCTGTGAGTTACTCGTTTACCCTAGTCCTTGTGTATTTCATGAGAAGATGGTCTGCGTCTTGTCTCCTCTGCAGGTCGGCTGGTGCTGTCTCGCTGTAAGACTTTGCTTGCCAGTGTTGGTGCTGCATGCCACTCCGAGGAGGTTGACCAGTAAGGAGCCAAGTTGGGGACTTGGGTATACTGTGGCTGGAGAGGAGAAGTCCTGCAGATGCAGAAGTGCTGAAAGGGAAATATAGAGTGTAGCCTTGCAAACAGTTGCTTAATCATGGGCACCCGCCATTCACCTATTCACATGGGCTCAGCTTCTGAATGGCTTGTAATAGCATGTGCCAAAAACATGGCACTAACCGCATCCCTCTTTAGCCTTTTGTAAATTTAAAATGCTCTTTTTCAAAGAAATGTTTCCCATTACAAAATGAACTCTTTGTACTCTAAAAATAGATTGCTAGAGTTCTGTAATGTCACCGTCCACTATTTCCCAGCCATGCAGTATACCCTTTGTCAGCTTGCCTGAGGCAAGTAGGAGTTGCCTGTGGACAAACGGCGCACAACACCGGCCCCTCCATTGCCTGCTGCATGTAATTCAGCTGTGTGTGCGCTCTCTCCTTGCTTTAGAGAACCACTGACCCTTTTGGACTAGGTTGCGGAGAGAGCCATGGAGCTGCCAGTGCTGCTGCTGTTTTCCCTGATGGAAAGAGCAACACGTGAAGGGATGCTAGGAGTGGGAGTTCACCACAGTAATATTCCTGCAGCATAGTGTTGCCAGCTGTTCCGGGGAAGAGCCTATTGGGCAGTCCTCGCAGTCTGCTTTAATTTCATAAATTGGCTGATCTTTGTGTCCTGCTGGAGAATGTTTGCCTGACATTTCTGAGCAAACAAATATTTTACATGAATGTATGCTTTCAGCCTACTTTTTAGGAACTCACAGGAGTTGGTTCAGGCTGGATAGTGAAGTGGGTGATCAGCTAAGTACCTCGGATTAGGATATCATAAAATGGTTTTGCTCTGAACAGATGGAGCAGTGTAGTGTGACAGATCAGGTGTCCCAGCAGCGACTTGCTCCCCTGCTGTTGCGTGCTACATATCGCAGATGGGGGGGAGAGCAGGTGGAAACAGAAACACCTACTCACTTGCATTGTACATTTTTCCCCAGAATGCCAAGAGTCCAGTATTATGTTTGATACTCATGGAATCATTTCTGAAATGATTCTGTGAACATATTGATATAGCAAACTTATGTCCAGATGGGTTATCCACATAACTCTTGAGCCAAATCTGTGAGCAGGACCTGGTAGGGATCTAGGCTTCGGCTCACAGGTCTGTCCCATAAAAAATGATAGTGATAACACATTTCAACATGACATTTCCATGCATATGCATGCAGGATCACTTCAGAAAGTGATCCCCTAAATGGCAAACACTTTCAGAAGTGAACAGTGTGACAGAAAAGTGTTGCCCGTCATTCAAAATCAAGAGTGATTTCTTAAAACCAAGGGTGATTGGGATTGGTGCTGCAGCTCAGTGGTGGAGTGCATGCCTTGTAACAGTTCCCTAGATCCAGTCCATGGCATTTCCAGGTAAGGCTGAAAAAACTCCCCGTCTGAAACCCTGAAGAGCACTGCCAGTCAGAGTAGGCAGTACTGGCCTAGATGGAGCAATGGTCTGACTCAGGGTCAGGCAGTTTCATATGTTCTTCTGAATAACAGGAGATGCTTACGATGTGAGGACTCTTTCCGGCTGCCACACTAGCTGAGTTCGGAGAGCTGTCTACCTTGGTATATTGACCCAGGTGGTGTCTGTTCCAGATACTTCGGAGATTGTTTGAGATGGGGCAATTGAGTAATGCTCAGTTTCCTGCTGTTTATAGAATAATAGAGTTCTAAGGAACCAAAAGGCCATCTCTCCCAGACCCTTGTACAGAAGGACTTCTCAGCCCTCCACAGATAAACCTATGGGGCCTACTTCTAGCAATCAAGGCCACTCTGGAAAAGTGAAGATGCATGATCAGTCTGAATAATTGATGGGGATGATCCTCCATGAATCTGTAATGAATTCTGCAAAGTCAGTAGGACTTTGTGTGAAAAAGACAATAAGGTAGTTCATACGACTGTTGAGCTGGTGGGGAGGGAGGCAGGATTGTACCTACCTTCCCCCCAGACAATGTCTCCTGTCCTTCTGGCCACATGGCACACATGCCAACACAAGCAGCTCTCCTAGGAGCCATGTGGCCATCTGGAGGCCAGGAAAATGCAGCTGGGCCTCCAGATATCCCTAAATGCACTGCCTGAGGAGCACGGTGCATTGAGGGATTTCCGTGCAGACACACAACCAGGGACCTGGGTACAAGGGCATGCTCACGCCCTTGTACCAAGGTAAAAGCTGGGGGAAATTCCTGCGCTACCCAGAGAGGCAGCGCCAGGATCAGCCACGATCCCGGCGCTTCACACGAGCAGCCCAACCCAAGTAGGGCTGCCCAAACCTGGGTAGGGCTGCTCATGTGAACGGCCTCACTAACTTATTGGTTATAAATCTGATAATTGTCCCCCTAGTTTTTTGATTCCAAGGAATAGTAAGTAAAAGTTCCCCATTCCACATTCTCTAATCTACCAGCAATCTGTCACGTGCTTAAAATCTGCTTGCTTAGGTTATAAGAAAGTGATCCTACATGTCTTTTAGATTGTAAATGATATGCTTGGGAGCATGTGAATCAGAACAGAACCACAGTGGAGTTATGGGGGGGCGGCTTTCCCCACCATGGTTCTGATCTGGATTCTGAATCGGTTACATTAGGAAAAAAGCCTCCAGTGGCACCAGTGGAAGCTTTTGTCTAATGTAAATAGTACACGGCATCATGATCTGCATTCGAACCATAGCAAGGACAAAGCCCTTTTACCCCTTCACTGCAGTTCTAATCCAGTTCACGTGCTCCCATGCATTCTGTTTATAGAATAAAATGGAGACATGCAGGGTCAACAAATGCATTCGTGTCTAGTTTGACCCTAAGTTCTAATGAAATTAATGAGACTTTCACATAAAATATGTTTAGGACTGGAGCTACTTTTTATCTACATGGTCCCCCCCCCCCCTTTTGCCTTCCTCTATATGTTTCTCAGACCCACCTCATCTTTTTAAGATGGGGCAACAAAACCTTAGGGTTCAGGCTTGCTTTTGTTGTTTTGTTCTCCAGGCCCTCCTCTATCCTGCTTAGCAGTGGAATTCCTTACAGTGTGGCACAGAACGCCTTGCGTCTCAGTGTGGGGCGCAGTACCAGCAAGGAAGATGTGGACCTGATTGTGGAAGATCTGAAGCAGGCGGTGGCTCAGTTGCAAGAGACCAGATTCTCATAGACACCCACAACAAAGGGTTTGCTCACAATCGGGAAGTGAGCTTACCCAGCCCTAATTTCCTCTAGGTGCCACTGACATTTACAAGCATGAGTGTGAATAACACCCCTATTGGTCCCTTCCCCTTGATTCTTGATGAATAACCGCTAGTGACTCCTGAGCCCCTTGAGTACAGCAGGCCATTCTGTGCAGTGCTGACGGTAGCTCTTCCTTTCAGAGCTCAGCGCTCACTAAGTGTGTTCACCACATTTGAGGAGAGTCTGCCTGTGATTTTAGCAAGTGAGAGGAGAGGGTGGGGGAAATCCCAGGTGAATGTTCAGGTCTCTCTCTCCTTGAGTGTAGGAGGGCATGTATTGAGGTCTCTTAAGTGCGTTCAGGGAATAAGAGTGAACAATTGCATACTGATTGCATACATACATTAATTGAGAGGTAAATCCCAAAACAAAACAACTGGTGGTTGTTTGGTACTTAGAAATAGCACTCTCTTTTGATGCCAGCCTTCCAGTTTGCCTGGACTGGGAAGCAGTTGCCCCCTGTGTGGGTGAGTACTGCACTGAACCATTGCTGCTACTGCTTGCTTGGCTGTGGAAAGAGGCAGTCCCATAACCTTGCCCTGTGTTTTCACCTACAGGCACTATGTGTGGTCGGTGACTTTGAAGGAGAAGACAGAGGTTTGATTCTCCCCTTCCCACCTTGCACATTCTACTGCCATGGCTCAATTCTGTGCTAAACACAAAGCAGAGCCATGGAGTACATAGGAATATAGGAACATAGGAAGAGTCAGACCATTGGTCTATCTAGCTCAGTATTGTCTCCACAGACTGGCAGCGACTTCTCCAAGGCTGCAGGCAGGAGTCTCTCTCAGCCCTATCTTGGAGAAGCCAGGGAGGGAACTGGGAACCTTCTGCTCTTCCCAGAGCAGCTCCATCCCCTGAGGGGAATATCTTACAGTGCTCACACATCAGGTCTCCCATTCGAATGCAACCGGGCAGACCCTGATTAGCTAATGGGACGAGTCATGCGTGCTGCCACAAGACCAGCTTTCGTGTATTCTCAGGAGGCTGGCTCTGGCACATGCTCCTGGCACAAATGGGTACTGGAGTACCAAGAGAAGAAGCTGCATGCACAGCACTCTCTTTTCTAGTATGAAAGAGTCAGTAGTCTTTTTAGAAGAGAGGACATTGGAGAGGATGGGGAAAGGAACAGAATTGCAAGGGCAAGCAAAGTTTATATTATTCCTCCTCCCTTTGGTGAGACCTTTCCCTTCAGATCTTGCTCAGATGCCTGGATTTCTGCAGCCTTGATAGATATATAAAATAGTAATTTAGTTAGTATGTTATTTTGTGGGGGCAATATATGGTGCTACTCCAGAGGAATAAGGATAAGTATGCAAAATGCTGGATGTAGGTTATGTGTATTAGAAACAGTAATACTAGTTGCAGAGTGTGTCCACATCCAGGCTCAGGGAGGAATGCATGTAAATGCCATTATTATCTCAGGAGTACATGATGCTTCCTACCACTGCTGGAACATCAGAAACAAACATTCTCTCAATTGTATACCCTGGAGATTTTAATCCCGCCGAAAGAGAATAGTCTATACAAACCTAGGAAGACAGGGCTCTCCATTTCCTTCAACAGTCCTCAAATGTAAGGATATTATTTTTGCTGTCAAAAGAGTTCAGGGCATTTCTGAAATATCGGAAACTTGTCAGCACCCTGTTTCCAGTGCTAGGTGCTTCAGAGAATTTGTCACATCTATAGGAAGAAATACTGTATTCTTTAACATAGTATTTCCCCATATTCTCTGGATGGTTTCTGTCTACCATTATCAATTACTTGCACTATCATTTGCTTGTATCCCTAAAAGGAAGGCCTAAGAGATGGCTGTGAGTTAACTGTCATAGGAAAACATCAAGCCTGCTATGAACAATGGGTTGTGCAGTTGGCACTAATTGATGGGAAATGATCAGATGGAATAATAATGCTGAGTTGTGGAAGGATTGCCAAACATACGAATACGACGGATATTTATATACCGCTTTTCAACAAAAGTTTCCAAGGTGATTTACATAGATAGAAATAAATAAAATGGCTCCCTGTCCCCACACAATCTAAAAAAGAAACATAAGATGGATACCAGCAACAGCCACTTGTAGGGATGCTGTTCTGGGGATGGATAGGGCCATTTGCTCTCCCCCTGCTAAATAAAGAAAATCACCACTTTAATTTTTGTTCAGTTAGATATTGGGGAGGTGAGAGCTTCCCCAAACTAGGAGACTATGTCAATCTGGAATATGTTAAATAAAAGGCGTTTTCCTGAAAACTTTTGAATTTCAGAACCGTGTGGTGGAAGGGATTATGGGAAAAAGTGGCAGCTGGAGAAGGCTGTTACCCATTTCAGTTACTTTCATTGCTTCTTGCCACAGCCAGTCCAGTTGATATTACTGCAAGAAAGATGAAGAGATCATGGTTGGTTGATTGGCTTTGTATGGAAAATAATCAGTCACATGCCACTTGCTGCTCTTTTAGAATGTCAATATTGTTTTTCAGTTTGTAGCTCGCTATGTACAAAAGGGTAAAAATGAGTAACATTCTGAAACAGATAATTTAAAATTTAGACAAGTAAAATTATGCTGTTAAAAATAAGCCTGTACCAATACCAACCCAAATTTAAATGTTGTTCTAGTGAGAACTAGTCAGCCTACTTTCCTTTCACTGTCTCTACAAGTGGACTAAATTTGGTTCAAATCGAGGTCCACAAGTTAGATCTCTTGCACTTCAAATGTTCATGCATCCACCATCTTGGATCAGCATGGATGACATCATTACAAACTACATCACTGAGGTGTCCCTGTGTGTCACTCACCACAACTATCAAATTTGGTTCAAATCAGTTAGTCCTCAGGTTAGTGCATTTGCGCCTCAAAAGTTCACACGTCCATCACCTTGGATTGGGGTGGATCACATCATCACAAACTACACCATAGGGACATCCCTATGTGTCTCTACAGCTGTAGCAAATTTGGTTCAAATTGGTTAAGTGGTTCACAAGTTAGCCCACTTGCGTCTCCAAAGTTTATGTGTCTGCCATCTTGAATTGGTGTGGATGACATCATCACAAACTATGCCGTTGAGGTGTCCCTGTGTGTCACTCACTACAGCTGTGCCCAATTTGGTTCAATGGGTTAGACAGTCCACAAATTAGCCAGCTTGTGCCTCAAACATTCATACAACCACTATCTTGGATAGGGGTGGATGACATCATCACAAACTATGCCATTGAGGTGTCCCTATGTGTCCCTACAGCTGTACCAAATTTGGTTCAAATCAGTTAAACAGTTCACAAGTTAGCCCACTTGTGCCTCAAAAGTTTGTGTCCGCCATCTTGGATTGGGATGGATGACATCACAAACTATACTGTTGAAGTTTCCCTACAACTCTACCTGATTTGGTTCATATTGGTCCAGGCGTTCAGAACATGTCTGCACTTACTTTTGGCATACATACCTCATTGTTGCTTTGTGCATCTGGTTCTATTGTACCCTCATGGTTCCCACCCTGGATATGTCTCTTGTGGAAGTTGCCTTTGCCCATTCCCTCTAGTGTGGGTCCCTCAAAGTGAGGCAGCTAAGAAGGTGGCAAAAGTGTGTTGGTCTCAGTCTCTGTTTAGCTGTTGGGTTTTGGAAGCAGCTCATGTGCAGATGTTCTCCTGGATTAGTATGGACTATTTCCAATTATAAACAATCACCACAGGAGTTCAGACTCATAACCCCCTACATAGCTTTCTTAGATTGGGGAAAATAGGCAATTTTGTGCAGCTGTTCTGGGCATCAGCTATTGCACCAACAACTGGTGACAGTTCTGTGCTGCAGTCCGTTATTTCTGCCCAGTTTTCCTTGCTGATGACCAGGCTTTGGTGAAGCCCGTGTTCTGGCATCCTGGCTGCCTCCGAAGAGCCTGCCTCCTGTGTGAAGAATGTTGCTGGTCATGAAGTGCAGTAGTCTCACACCTCCCTACATATTTCACATGCATTGTACCTGTCCTTTTCTAAATTGTAGCATCAGAGTACCATTATCTGCACTGACAACACAGAAGAAAGTATAGACCAGGTATAGCAAACTGAATGCCAATGTGCTCAGTCTAGCTGCCAGAGTGATTCAACAGTTTGCCATACTTTTAGAGGTGAGCGATGGTAGTCATGGGGGACTTCAGCAATCCTAACATCTGCTGGCAGTTGAACTCTAAGAGTGGAATACCTAACAAATCCTTGCCTTGCCTTTTGGGGGTTGTTAATTCCCCACCCCACCCCCCGGTATGTAAACAGAGCACTAAGGAAGAGAGCACATACTCCAGTTACAGAGTAGGTAGCATAGTATGGTTTAGTTGTTGCAGCTATTTAGAAAAAACACAAGGAGATTCTTGTAGAACGAAATACTAAGTATTTATTGGTTAAGTACACTTGGATAGGAAAGACCTAATCCTAATCTAAAGGACTACATAATGAATAGGTAAGAAAAGAGGTAGTTTCCATCTACTCTAAGAGGAAAGGAAGGATTGTGACTCAGCACAGGAAGTGCTGAAGAGTCAGATCAGGGGTCATAGAGTAAGGACAGACAGGGAGACCCTTACTCTCTGTCTCTATTCCCAATGCCCCTAGTGGTCATTAGGATAGTTGGTGCAAAAGGTTGATGCACTGGAACTCCATCTCCAACATGGCCTTGCTAACCACTTCATTTATCAGAAAGTAGAAGGCGGCTGTCTGGACATAGGAATATGGGAAGCTGCCTTCTACCAAGTCAGACCATTGGACCATCTAGTTCAGTAGTGGCTTCTCAAGGTTACAGAGAGGAGTCTCTCTCAACCCTATCTGGAGATACCAGGGAAGGAACTTGGAACCTTCTGCTTGCAAGCATGCAGATGCCTTCCCCAGAGCAGCCCCACCCCATAAAGGAGGGAATATCCCTAAAGGGAATATCTTACAGTGTTCATACACATAGTCTCCCATTCAAATACAAACCAGGGTGGATCGTGTTTAGCATGGGGGAATTGGTTGATGAAGTAAAAGTGGTGGGAACCTTGGGAGAAAGTGACCACATTACCTTGACATTCATAATATCAAGGGAAGGGAAACTGAGGTTAGTGGAGTGTGTACTATAGATTTCAGGAAAGCTGATTTTAATGATATCAAAGAGAGAGAAAATAGGGTCCCAAGGCAAATAACTCTGAAGGGAAAAGAGTCCGGGGGATAGGAAATTGTGAAAAGCAAGATGCTGGGGTGGGGTGGGGGGATGATCACAAAGAATTCCAATGAGAATCTTGATTTCACTGTTGCAAGATCTGACTGAAATAGAGGATGCAACTGACAGATCTGCTGAAGCTGGGTAAAGATCCCTGTAAATCTGCTCAGAATGCAACCCATCAAGAACTGGTTGATAGCCCATTACTGAATCAGCAGTTGTGCATGCTGAGTCCATACACAACATTTAAAAGAAGATGGTATACAGTTCTGCAAGTATAAAACACATGCTTTACGTCCCAAAGCCCGCAGGCTCAATCTCTGGTAATTCCAGTTAAAATGATTTTGGGAGCAGACCTGAAGTTAGCTCAGTCAAACATTATCAGTGTTTATTCTCCAGTACAGAAGTGAGTTTAAAAGGAATATTCAATAGGAACTCCTGCTGCTGCAATGATCCAAACTGGAAAACTCTGGAAAGTTTTATCTGCCAGTAAAAGCTTTGATCTGACTGTTAAATAAAATTCACATAGATTTATTATGAAACATTTTGTAGTAAACTTTCCAAGGTGGGGTGCATAATAGCAAGTTGATTATTGCACAATGTCATTTTCATATGTAAGAAAACTGAGTAAATATATCTTAGAAGCCCTGAGTTTGGCTCTGCAACACACCTTTTTACTAGTTCACAATGAAATGCAAGGCTTTACCATCTCTTCAGGGATGTTGCTGCAGACAGTGATCCCAGTTTCCTGGTTTTGGCAGATTTATGCAATGCCAGTGTACAAATATTTGCAGAATCATATCCCTTAGTTATTCCCAATGACATATCACTCACAATAATTCACTATTGCGGTGGAATGGCCATGGTTTGAAACAGCAATTGGGTATACTAAGAATGTGTACATCACCACCAGGAAATACAAATACACACACACACACTGCAGGGCTTTTCTGTTTTCATCCATTGATTAATTTGAATCTCGTTTTTAATATAGAAAAAGATAAAATAGGCTGTGAATGGTTTTAGGGGTCCCTCAGGAAAATACTTCTAAAAGAACTAGACTTGATAATTTCATCACAGATGTTTCATTTTCAAGTCTGCCATACCTTACAGTTATAGTACAAAGCTTGCTTTATGTTTTATCACATCACTTTTTCACAATTTGGGAGTGAGTGTCATGAAAGAAAGGAGAAAATCCCCGACTCCGCAAGTAGCTTTTATTCATTTTCTCTCACCGATAATATGCCCCTTCTCTGAGTCCCCTTGCAGTACATATACTCCCTGCAGTGCCTTACCAGGTAACCAGAGACACATACCATCTGCTTGGCTGGTACATAAACAAGAGACAAAGTACAAGCTTCCAGTAAAGGCAACGGCAAGACTCCTGAGATGGGAGACCACAGGGCAATTTTAGCTGCCAAGGAAGGAGATTTGACTACCTTGAAGCAGCTGCATGTAGATGGTGCTTTGCGTCGGAATATCACTGACAGCTTGGGAGCAGGTCTGGTCCATCATGCGTCACGAGCAGGCAGGCTGGAGTGCCTCAAGTTCCTTGTACTTCAAGCAAAGCTTCCCAGGAATCAGAGAGCGAACAATGGTGCAACTCCAGCACATGATGCGGCAGCCATGGGCAACTTGGCCGAACTGCAGTGGCTGATCAAAGATGGAGGGTATAGCATGCAGGTAAGGTGGCTGCCAAACAAGGCTTCCTAAATGGCGACAACAGAAAGTAGGACTGAGCTAGAGGCTTGCTTTCAGAAAAGGTCATTTGTCTTTCCAGTTGGACATGCATGCAGTGTCTTTATCCATCTTGCTACTTTGGGATTATTCTGGTTTACCAGCAATCTCTTTCTCCAAACAGCCCTAGAGGCTGAGCTGCCATCCACAATCTTGAAACTTGGGTGTTTACTGAAAACTAGCAACTTGCCACTCATCGTGGTAGGTGGTGTGTATGTGGAAGAGGTGTGCTTGTCATAATGCAACGTACTATTGGGTGAGTGCATTGTGATGGGTGCATGGAGGCACCCATTGTGCGCCTTGCAGGATCTCTTGTCATTGAGAGTCTCAGTGATGAAATTCTTGAGGGGATCCACAATCCAATGTTAGGGTTAGAGGGTATATTTTGTTCTCATCATAACAGTGTGTCATAAATGCAACACTTTGAATAGCAACCATTCACTTATAGGGGAGAAACTGCACAGATGTACTTGGGGACACTATTGAGGCGATGCATATACTTGTTCTCTGTCTCTCAACTATTTTGAATCAAGTTTACCTCATCTACAGAGCCCCACCTTTGGTTCTATTTCCTGTCCATGCTAGTGTGTGATGGGATTTGGGGAACTGGCATTTAGAAAGAAAGAAAGAAAGAAAGAAAGAAATAGCTCCAGCTGCAGTTTGCTGCATATGCTGGTGACAGAGATAATCTAGGAACACAATAATGTACAAACTGTACAAATACACATAATGTACAAATGTAACTGATGACCATCTACTCTTTTTATTATATGTACGTTTCCATCTGTTGCCATTTTGGAAAACTGTTATACTGAAACTCTTCTTTTTTTCCTGGATCTCCTGGCCTGCCAGTTGATGCAGTTTTTGTTAGAATATAAAGTACTGAGTATCTTCAAGATGAGGACATGAAATACAAGCATAGGAGCATAAAGGCATATCTTCATTTAGTTGCTTTAATGGTTCTGTTTAGAGGTTAGTCCCAGGGCTGGCATCAGCACATGGCATTCTTGGGCCTGCGGAGTGCCCACTGTGATGCCTGCAGTGCCAGTGTGCTCCTTCCTGCCTTCCTTCCAGATGCATGCATGCACCTTCCCACTGGTGCTCCTTTCAGCACTGCAACCTCCCATTTAATTCCCCCATAATGCTCCTAAAACAGAATTGTTCAGGAATGGCACTGCATCGGTGGAACGATGGGGGAATTAAAATGGCAGCTCTAGCTGCCAGGTGCTAAGAGCAGCTGTTGCTTGTTGCCAGGTAAGCCCACCATGGCTAACCTTTGGTGCTGAGATGACCACTGCTACTGCCCAGTAGCTGCCCAGTAAGCCAGGCACAGCCCACCCACTTGGGAAAACATCAATGTAAGAGGGGGCACAGCCCACTCACATTAGAAAGTATCAATGTAAGAGGGGGTCCTCTGGAGGGCACTTCCCCCAGTTTCCCCTCAAGCCTGGAGTTGCCACTAGTTGGCCAACAAAAATGCATAATCTTTAAGGATACTTCTTTGCTTTTCCTCTAGAGAAGCTGGATCAAGAACAGGAGCTGACTGAAGTAATGGTTCCTTTTGCATGGCCCTGCCTAAGTATTACTGGTTTTTAAACAGAAAGCTGTTAATGTATTTGCACCACAATTTATCCTTCTCCTTAAGTATTATTTACATCATCCAGATGTACACAAACACTTTAATTTGCACTTTACCTCCTGTATTCTAATGAAAAGCCAGTGACATGTACAGTGGCTCAGCATGTGAATCATCCCATCTGAGAAGGAGTCCCCATACCACTTGCTAGACATTCTTGGAGGTGGCAGCACCGATACACCCTACATAAGAACACAAGAAAAGCCCTACTGGATCACGCCCAAGGCCTATCCAGAGGCAATCTTTCCCCTGGACCTTGGGGTGCTGCTCCGTGGCCTCCTGTCTCCAGGAGGGCCTCCAAATGTCCTAGGGGGCCTTCCCAGGAGCCTTGTAAACTGGCCCTGAGAGACATGCTGAAGTGAGGAGGGTGAGGCTTTACAGATGACTATTCCCAAACTGTTTATCCTTCTCTTCACAGGAACAAGACGCTTCGGGGGCTTCTCCACTCCATCTGGCTGCTCGCTTTGGACATTCAGAGGCTGTTGAGTGGCTGATCCAGGCTGGCTACAATCCTGCAACAGAGACCCGGGAGGGAGCAGTGCCAGCCCATTATGCAGCAGCCAAGGGAGATCTGACCTGCCTGAAGCTGCTGGTTGCTGCAGACCGAAGGTAGGCAAAAGCACAGCATGCCACTCCCTAGCTTAAAAAGCTGAGCAGGGGTCAAAAGTTCACAGCCTCTGTTCTACAGTTTGGTTTTGGAGGGAGAAATATACTGGTTTGATATGGGGGGAGATTGATTTGATTGGGTATGTTTTTAAATAATGGAGGGAACTTGAATGGTGTTGGTTGGTTGGTTTGGAAAAAATGGAGGGGAAAAGAGAATATAAGGAGGTTGCTTTCAGCAGAGTTTAGTGCAGAGAATGCACGTTGGAGAGCTGAAGAGCAGTCAAGATAAGGCTGTCCCAGTCAGAGAGAATCAGAACTAGTACTGTAAAGAGAGCTGAGATATCACTGGAAGAGTGGTGACTCTCTGGAGGACCAAATCACTCCTAAAGCAGCTGAAGAAACGGTCTGGAACTGAACCCCCAGAACTGGGAAGGAAGAGCAGGACCAGAGGCTGAGCAAGGGACAACCCAGGCTTGCTGCAGAAGCTGACTAAGGGGGCTTGCAAGAGGACCCTTGGTCAAGACTCTGTGTTAGGGCCCAGTATTCGTATCTATCAGGATAGATTGGATGTGTTTTTCTCATATTTTAGTTCTTCCTTGGCCTCATTTCGTTGCTGTTTTTTTCAAGAACTGTTGTTTAGAAACGAACCTGTTCAACAAAAAACCAAAAACTTACATAGCAGGAAGCAGGCTAAATTAGAACTTGCAAGAAGCTATTTATATGTGAGAGAGCATTCAAAAATATCATCTCCTACCCACAGCCTAAAATGGAAAAGGCTACTTCAGGATTTGTGCGCCTTTTTCCATTGCACATATAGACAGGCCATAGTGCCAAGTGCAGGTGGGGAGCATTGGGATATCCACGGAAGATGTCATGACAGGTGCTCTCTTGACGCTAGGGGTGTGCATTTCGGAATTTTCTTGTTTCGATTTGTATCCAAATCAAAACATCCCCGTTTTGTTTTGTACCCAAATTTTCTGAATCCAAATCAGCCCTGTTTTGTTTTGTAGCCAAATTTTCCGAATCCGAATCCGAATTGATTTGGATTTTTAAAAAGGGTCCCAGGGCAAAAAGAGTGGGTGGTGGTGGTAGTAGTGTCCAATGGGTGGAAGCTACCACCCAAATTTCAAAGGAATTAGGCAAAGGGGTGATTTGTGTGTGTGTGTGATTTTTTTTTAAGTTTACACATCTTTAAGAATTTTCCCATAGGGGATAATGGGGATTCCAGCAAATGTATCGCTTCAAATCAAGGGGAAAGGGATGACCCAGAGCAGAGTGTGGTGGGTGGTAGTGCCCAGTGGGGGCAAGGAAACTTCCAGAATTATTTCAAAGGAATTGGGCAAAGGGCTGATCTTTTGTGATTTGTTGAAGTTTACGTGTCTTTAAGATTTCTCCCATAGGGAATAATGGAGGTTTCAGCAGCCCCATAATTCCACTTGGGGAGGGTGAGGGGTTGTGTAGTGCACATAGGGTGCCAACCACAACCATACCCACAAGCCTGTGGGGTACTGGGTTTTGTTGTTTCTGAGATGTTAATTGTAGATTCTCTGGTAGCATATGAGATTTTCAGTGAAAAACAAGAATCCACTCTCATATGCTACCAGAGAATCTACACTCAGAACACCACAGAAACAGCAGAACCCAGCACCCCATGGGTTAGCAACCCTTCCCCTGGCCAATGTGGGGTCAGTAAAGAGTGGGAAGAAGCAAAAGAGCCAATGGGGAACAAGGAGGGAATTGTCAGCAGGTCAGCCCGTGATTCAAGTCACCGATCAGAAGGCTGGAAGGGTGGGAAATTCAAAGAGATGTCAAACACAAAATGGAGACTGACTCAGAGATCACCACAAAATGGAGGTCCGAAACAACAAAACGTTTTGTAGCCGAAACGGGGTGTTTTGTTTTGTATACAAAACTTTTGGATCTGGAAAATGGGTGTTTTGTTTTGTCTACAAAACACCCGAAACAGGCTGTTTTGGGTACAAAACGTTTTGTATCCGAAACGTTTCGCACATCCCTACTTGACGCGTCCTTTTCTAATCTTGGGGGCCAATAAGGTATCATCTGAACTCTGGCCTGTGGAGAGACTATGTGAAGAAGCGCCAATACCTTTGAAAGCACAAGGATAAGTAGGTCAGCAGGGTGGAGTTTTCCTTGGTGTTTTGTTTCCATGCCACTGTGTTTCCAGATGCTCTGCATGTGTTTGTCAAGAACACAAGTGGCCGGCATTTGTGATCTTTATGGAAGAAGACCAGTGTTCCTTGTAACAATAATTCCCAGGTGGTGTTGACTACAACTCCCAGCATTCCCAGCTGTGATGGTCTTTGGCTGCTGCTGATGTAAGTTGTAGTCAGCAACATCTGGGAATCCCTGTTAAAGGGAACACTGAAGAGGACTGTCTTCTGAAAAACACCACCACCACCACCTGTCTCACTGTCCTTATCCCCTTATTGCTCAGAATCCTTTTCTCTAAAGAATGCAGAAATCCTCCATGACTGGGAAAGGATTGCTTCTATCTGTTGAATTCTCCAGGATAATGCACATTCGCAGGGGCACAGCAAAGCTGGAATGAGCCCTGGGACAAAAAAATGAAGATAGGCCCCTGCCCCACTTCTTTGGGGAGTGGGAGAGCCAAGAGCAAACTGTAGCCCAGCTGGTGACCCCCTCCCTTAGAAGCCCAGGGACATTTGTGCCCCCCATTCAGTAACAGCTGTGCCCCTGCAAATTCGGCCCAATGAACTGAGCTATAAAATGAAGGAATAAATAGTAAAGACTTGGCCCAGAGTTAGGCTAGTTTTGGACAGAGGGATAGTATTGACTCTTTGATTGGTTTCACTTTCACTTTCCTACTATCAGAGGGTAAGGTAACAGCATGGGAGCAGAGCCAGATCTGGTGGGTCCCCTCTCACCCTGGCAGTCATAGTGCATGCAAGGGTGTGGGCTAATTTAACAGTTGGGCCCCATAACTTTTCTTCCACTAAATGTGCATGTGCTGGGTCTACGCCTTTAGCCTCTTCTCTTCCCAGCAGCATCTGACTAGGTGCTACTTCAGGCCTAAAACTCATGGCCAGCTCCAGAAGTCCACAGAATAGGGTGCTTACCCCACTAAGGGATAATTTAGAGGCCTCTCAGCAAGTACCTGAGAGCAACCTTATCTTGTCACCAAGCAGTCCACACTCACTTACTTACTTATCCTTCCCTTCTCCAAATATTGTTGGCTTTACCATTCTAAACTATTCAGACATCTCTTGTATTAAGAAACCATCTTCTAACTAACAATAAAGAGGCATCCTCTGACTGGGATGGTGCTGTAGCTCAGTGATCGAGCATCTGCTTTGCATGCAGAAGGTTCAATTTCTGGCATCTCCAGGTGGGGCTGGGCAAGACTCCTGCCTGAAACCTTGAAGAGCCACTGCCAGTCAATGTAGACAATATTGAGCCGCCAGCCTGGATTGCTTTAAAAGGGGCTTAGATAAATTCATGGAGGACAGGTCTATCAATGGCTAGTAGTCTGATGACTGTAGGCCACCAGCAGCCTCAGAGGCAAGATGCCTCTCAATACCAGTTGCAGGGGAGCAACAGCAGGAGAGAAGGCATACCTTCATCTCTTGCCTGTGGGCTTCTCAGAGGCATCTGGTGAGCTACTGTGTGAAACAGGATGCTGGACTGGATGGGCCTTGGGCCTGATCCAGCAGGGCAGTTCTTATGTTCTTATGACCAATGGTTTGACTTGGTACTGTGGTGGCAGCTTCTTATATTCCTATTAAGGAACATGAACCTTTTCTCCTTTTTTTTGTCAAATCCCAGACTTTGATCAGGTATCGCTTTAAGGTGAAACCATAGTGATACATTTATTCACAAGAGCCTTTGGATGGGGCAGTTTCTAAATGTAATAAATAAATAATCAGACAGCAAACTCACAAGTGCTTTTTCACATCAAGTGCTAAGGTACTTTCCCAAAGCTATGGATTCAGTATGACACCTCTCTCTCTCTCTCTCTCTCTCTCTCTCTCTCTCTCTCTGATTTCTATACCGCCCCTCCAAAAATGGTTAAAGCAACTGAGCTTCCTGAATGCCAGCATTGTAGTAGCACTGCTTCTGTACACTCATCTCACTCTCTCCCAGTCTACTAATCAGATTCAAGCCCTGCTAGCTGCATTTCCCACACGCAGCAAACAGCCATTCTACAAGCTTCTCTTACTCCACCTCCCCTCCACACGCCAGTATTTTTGCTCCTCGTGTTTCCCTGAACAGGAAGCACAGAAAACAGCCTAGAGACTGGTGATCCTAATAGATAACAAGTCTCTGATGGCCTTTGGGTGAAAGATGAGCCCAAGGTCTCCTGGAGGGAATTGTAACAACACACGGGGGACTGTAGTAGTCACTGCCTCTTGGTAATTAGAAATTTGAGCCTCTGGGAATAACAGAGAGGCATGTTGGAAAATCCATCCAAATGATAAGCATGATGCTGAAAGAGTATCAGAAAGAGAGTGGTGGTCACTGGCAAGAGGAGATTCAAGCACTACATGCCCCATAGGGATGCGGTTATGTTAATGAAATTGCTTGGTGTGATTGATGAACACCCCTAAACCTGTGTTCTGGCTTGCGTGGGGGAAATTAGCTTGGAAAGGACAGTTTCAGGTCAGCTTTACATTTGCGCAAAGTTGTGAGCCCAGGAAATGATTGGACTGAGGCAAGATTTAAGTTTCAAAATCAAAATAAAGTATTTATTGTAAGGAGGGACACAGCAGAAAGAAATGTGTGGTTAAAGCAATATTACCATTAAAGTCAGAGGCATAACAAGGTTGGCTTGGGCCCAGAGACAAGATTTTAAAATGACCCCGCCACCCGTCACCACCTTCCTCTCCTTCTCCTGGCCCAGTGCAGACTCTGCTAACTATCCCAACTAGTTAAAAAGTGTAAATAACAGCACAGCAGAACCTAATTTATTGCCGGACTCCCTTAGACTTAAGGCAGTTTAGATAATTAAAATAACAGTGGGGTGTGGTGGGGGGAAACACACACACACACACACACACACACACACACACCCCTAATAGCCTGGCAGAATAGATAAGTTTTCAGAAGTTTCTTAAAGGACAGAAGGGAGGGGCATTAGGAATCTCAGGAGGCAAGTTGTCTCAAATAAATGTGAGGCTGGATGGGATGGGATACAGAACAGGCAGAAAGCAGATTATAATCATGCAGGAAATGAAATGACCGTGAATGGAACCTTGCAACTACTGACCTCTCTCCAATTTGGGAGAGCTAGAAAGAAAGGCTTCTTCTTCTTCTTCATGTATACTTTTAAAAGACCCATAGGATCTCATGTGCCAAGGACAAGTCTGTAATGTTGAAGTGATTTCTCCACTCTCTTACCTACCTTTGCATGTTAAGTTATTAAGAGTCAAAGAACAGTCTTGGATGTTAAAAGGCGGCTGATAAATGGAGCCCAGGAACTGTGAAAAGCACACACTCGTCACCCTTCCCCTGTGTGTGCCTCCCCACTTCTGTTTTCATAACAGGGGGAGGAAGGGGGAGCAGAGCGTCGCAATTAAAAATGAATAAAAGCCCTTCACGACGCTCTGCTTCCCCTTCCTCCCCTCCGTTAGGGAAACAGAAGCGAAGCCTGGGCGGGGGGGAAGTGGGCAACCGGCCATAATAATGCCCCAAATAATGAATCAATATGCCCACTCCCACTGCCAGACATGCAGCTGGCAGGCGGGAGGGGGGAAAGCGGGCCATGATGCCCCCAAATGAATCAATGCCCAACACGAGCAGCACTCTCAAGCTAACCTGAGGGGCCTGAGTCCTGCTGCGGCTCCTCCATCTCCATAACAGAAGAACTGAATTTTTTAGAAATGGCTAGCCTGGTGGCTGGAGAGGCTACAATTGACCTCCTCTTCCTTGCTCTCGTGGTCGTCGTCCAGGAAGCCGAGCCGACCCACCCATGTCATGTGCCTGCCTTCCCTTTCTTTATCACGTGGGGTGCCGCCAGCCAATGGATGAGGAAGAAGGAGGAGCTGACAAGGGAAAAGGATGGAGAGGGAGGGGCAAGGAAATACGGCACGCTCGCACGAACATGGAGGAATTGTTTTTTAAAAAATAGAATAATTCATATTGAAGGAGCTGTGGCAGGCACTGGGTGGGAGGAGGCACGTGACATGAGAGCCAGCATGGTGTAGTGGTTAGAGTGCTGGACTAGGACCGGGGAGACCCGAGTTCAAATCCCCATTCAGCCATGAGACTTGCTGAGTGACTCTGGGCCAGTCACTTCTCTCTCAGCCTAACCTACTTCACAGGGTTGTAATAATAATAATAATAATAATAATAATAATAATAATAATAATGTCTCTGGAGGGCCCCCCCAGAGGCCAGGGCCCCTAGACAGCTGCCTCCCCTTGCCCGATCATAGTTATGCCCCTGATTAAAGTTATGTTCAACTGTGTTTTAGCTTAAAGTCCTAATTGTGTAAATTCCCAGGCAGGGAAGAGAAAGAAGCTTTTAGAGAAGGAGGCGGTTGGGTTTAAGAAAAGGGGATAGGGATAATGCTGGGCCCAGCAAGGGGCAAATGTTCATATCACCTGATCTGGACGAAGGGACTTCAAGGCTCCTGGAACAACTGAAGGACTTGGTCCTCAGGGACAGCTCGGTCAGAGGCAGGGATGAGAAGGTTGGAGGGGTTAGTTGATAGAAGTGAATCATGAGGGTGCTTCCTCCGTGGGACCAGCTTCCTATGTTGCTGAGGAAGACTGGGCAGATCTGGAAGAGCAAGAAAGCCAATCTGGGGGTGGTACGAAGAACAGGACACAGCCTGGCATGGTGGCCTGTGAACAGTAAATTGCTCAAGCAGCTGGTGACTCCAAGATAGCTGGCAAAGAGCACACTGGATCATGAAACTGTTATACCCAAAAACATATCCTGGGGGGACATTCCAATTGACTTTTATTGTTGAATAGGTATGTTGGGTGGAACCAGCAAGGATTCCATTGTTGCTGATCGCTCTTCCTGGGTGTAACAATGTGGGAATTGCCAAGGCTGATTGTCATGAAAATAGAGTGCATAGATGTGTGAAGAGGAAATCTGCATGGACAGCGAGTCCAATAATCCAATCAGTACTTTTAATGGGTGCAAATCTAGGTCCTTATCGCTGACTCAACCTCTTCCATGAGGGGGGAGATTTACCTCCATGAGCCTTGTCTGCATTCTTCCTGCTGAGTTAATTGGTGCATGAGCTTGCTGCTATCCTTTACATCCCTACTGTCTTCCATGAATTTATCTAAGCCTCTCTTAAAGCAATCCCGGGTGGGGGGGCGCTCCTGGGAGCCGGCAGAAAAGCATTGCTAGTAACAGTTACTCCAGGCCTGATCCACAGGCAACTGAAGGAAGCATACCCAATGCAAAATACCCAATGTGAAATCTCCAAATAAACATAGGGGCACACTTTTAACACCCAAGTTCTCATGGCAAGGATCACTGCTTGACCCTTCACTTCCCACTCTGGTTAGACATTGCTGAAGGCTTTATTGTAGCATTTTTGTGTTGTTGTTGTTTTTTAATTCACTGGTGGCCTATGACCTCAGCATACCAGAGGGAGAGCACCAAATGGTGCCTTCCCCAGATATGCCTCTTTTTTTGTTTGTGGTTATAATAATTACCACTACTAGGGATGTGCACGGAACCGGCTGGCCAGTTTGATTTGAATCTGAACCAGATTTGAACTGTCCTGGCCTTGTCCAGTTCCTGTCAAACGAGTCCGAACCAGTTCATGGACAAGTTTGGGGATCTACTCATAAAGGAGAATCCAGAGAAGATTCCCCTTTATGAGTAAAAAGGAAGGGGGGCTTCCTAGAGCTAAAGGGGAGTCAGGGCTACTTACTTTAATGGGCGTCAGTGTCACTAAAATGACCTCTGCACATGTGCGGAGGCTCGGGCTGGAGACCTGGGCTATTCTGGAGGCGGTCGGTGGAGGGGAGCTGCCACCAACCCCTTAAAGTAAGTAGTCCTGACTCCCCTCTAGCTCTAGGAAACCCCCCTGCCCTTTTACTCCTAAAAGGGAATCCTCACTGGATTCCCCTTTACAAGTAGACCTCAAACTGGTTTGAACCAGTCTGGCTCAAACTGGGGCCAGTCCAGTTTGAAACCAGATCGGTACCGCCTTTTGGGGTGCCGGTCAGGTTCAAGCCTGGTCCAGGTGTTGCTGCTACAAAGGAGGAAGTGGCGGCAGAGGAGCTGGAGGACAATCGTGGAATGTTTTTTTACTGAGAAGTAGTCAAACCACTGTTCACTGAAGAGCTGCTCTGATGGCAGTGAGTGGTGGTCAGCAGAGTGAGGGGTGGCAACCTGCTGCCCTTCTGGTGCCCCAATAATTTACTGCTTGAGGTGACCACCTCACTTTGCCTCATGGAAACTGCCCCTGGAAGCAAGTCCAGAATGTTGGAGATGGTACAGCAGGAGAATAGGAGAAGGGGGAAGAATAGCTGCCAAGTGACAAGGCACAGGCTCAGGGCACAATGGCTAAATTACATGTAATGTGAGATTTCCACGAGTCCATCCTCAACCCCCCCTCCCTTTTTTAAAAAGCAGCTGCAGATGATTGGGGCTGTGTCACGGAAGGGGAGGGATCTAACCCTATGACCCTTGGGCCAGTTCTTGAACTTAAATTGCACTCCCCAGCTGCTATTTGGTACAGAGGGGGAAATTTAAGTGCACTGAAGGGTTTAACTCACTGTTGAGGTTCTCCGAAACTCTACACATTAGCTTTTGATCATTGCTAGTGTGGCAGAGAAAGAAGAAAGTGCCAAGCAGCATTCTGGCCAGTGCAGGTTTATATTCATACTAGCCGACCCCACACAGAGCATCTGTGCGCTCTTTGGGGCCGACGGTTACCTCCCCCGTCGCACCCTCTGTCTCAGTCTTCGGCCAGCCCATGCCGGGCCCAGGCTGCCAGGCTGAGTGCCACTGCTGGGCCCGCCGCCACCTTGCCACCGCGGCCGGGCCTGCCGCCACCACCTCGCCACCGCAGCCGGGCCTGCCGCAGCCTCACCTCGGCGGCTGGGCCCGCCACCGACCAATCCTCCTGGGTGTGCCTCAGCCTATCAGGCGCCTCCGCCACTCAGCCAATCAGCTGGGCGCCGGGACACACATTCCAAGGCGCACCCAGGAGAATTAAATATCTACAAGCCGACCCCACAACAAAGCATTTGTGCGCTCTTGGGTGCAACTACCTCTCTCTCTCCACCCACCCCCCCGTCTCCGGCAGGGCCGAGTGTGGCCGCCGGCGCCGGCAGGCCGTGTCCCCCCGCCGCGGCTGCTGCCGGCGGGCCGAGTCCCCTGCTGCCGCCGCCACCAGCGGGCCAAGTGCCGCCTTAACTGGGCCAGGCGTTAATTCTCCTGGGTGTGCCAGCCAATCAGGCGCCCCCGCAGCCCTGCCAATCAGCTGGGCTGCCGGGATGCATTTTTCCTGGGCACACCCAGGAGAATTATATATATAGATATTAATGTCTGTTGATAGATTTTTAAAGCCTTGTGTGGAAATGCTCTGAGAGTCATAGCTAGTTAGTGTCTATTCATGCGAGGCAGCAAAGCAGCAGCAAGTAATGTATTCTCATTCACTTGCTATCCAGAGGAGAGGGCGACAAGCTAGAGATAGATAGAAGGAACACTTCTGCCCTCTGCTGGCAATGCAATTAATTGAACATGAGGTCCTGTATGAAGCACATCTATCATAATGTTGTGTAATGGTTCCAAGCCTGGGTTGTTTTTCCCACTTCATACATATCTGCTTTTTCTACAGCACACAAGGATTAATTGGAACTATCTGGGCTGGGTGCAGAGCGTCTGCACCTCTTGTTCTTGGCTCCTTGTTCCCAGCCCTCCCCGCTCCAATGTCTTTTTTCTCTGGCCGGCCATCTGGCCAACCACTTTTTCCAGCTGGCCACTGCCCCCCCACCCCACTCCCCGCCGCTTCCCCCGGCCTCCACTCCCCTCCCCCCGGCTGCGGCTTTCTCCCCCGCCCCCGGCTACTGCTTTCCCCGGTGCCACTTTCTTCAAACCCCTCCCCCCGCTCTCCCACCACCTTCTCGCTTTCCCTGGTGCCACTCTCTCGCCTGTCCATCCATTTCTGCCTGTTTGCTTCCCCCTACAGCAGCTCGCTCACTAAAACTCTCGCTAGAGCTGCCATGCATGGGATCAGCTATACACACACACACACACACACACACACACACACACACACACACGTCCATTCATATGAATCCAGTACAAAACATTTTTAAAAAACATTTTATCCCCCCTTTCCTTCAGGTTCAGGGTAGTTCACATAGCTGCTCTTCATTTTTGCCTTCACAAGAACCCTGTGAAATAGGTTAGTTTGAGAAAATGCAACTGACCCTAAGTCACCCAGGGAGCTTCAAGGGTACGTGGGAAATCTGAACCCTGGTCTCCCTGGTCTCCCTGGTCTGAGTTCAATACTGGTTTGAGTTTGATACCAGACCAAGCTACCCAGGTTTTCCTCCTACCTTGCTTCTACACAACTGAAAATTGGGAGCACACATAGCTCTCAAACCTGGGTAGAACACAGTTTTTGATTGTGTGAACGACCTCTTTATGTTCATCACATCTACAATCTCTGTACAGTGTACATAGGTACAGTTATTCACACATTGTTTTCAATGCACATATAGAGCTACTCTTCCTGTCTGTACCCTGCATTGGAGGGGGCCTGTACTTTAAACATGAATGCATATTTTAACTTTTAAAATGAATGCATTTATGGACATTCACACAAAACATGTACATGCGTACATGTATCGCTACGTATGTACAGCTTAATTTCTGAATAGGGCTTCTTTCAAGGGGTAAAGACAAACTTACTATAAAAACAGGATTCACAGCAGGTCCTGCAGCTTCTGCCCAGCTTCATAGTTTGAACGACAGACATACATACCAGCAAATCAAACACTGGTGCAACTGTCAGTCTTCCTGCTCTGCTGTGCTTGAGGTGTGGGGCCCACTTCCCATTCTTATTTTTTAAAAGTACTGCATGCATGTTATCCATTATATCAATTTTCTCCTTATTAACATTAATGTTATTAATTTAACGGATTCTTTTTGAAAATGCAAAACTATCTAGGGATTATTGGTGGGCTCTTGCTGACCATCACCATTGGTGCAACTCTTCAGCACAACCATTGCTCAGCAAAGAGCTGCTTTGAGATGGTCCTCTGCCTCCTCTCTTATCCTTGTGCTCCTTTCAAAGATCAGATTAGCTCCTCTCCTCTCCTCCTGTTCCTTGCAATGCTTGCAAGATGCACAAGAAGAGAAGAGGAAGCAACCTTGCTGGCAACCTTGCAAGGATTGGTTTTGAAAGCAGGCCCAGTCAGCTTCTGCTATACACTAAAACTCACATTGCCATCCCACCCCCCAGAGCGTGACCCTGGATAGGAGAAGTATCTTTGGATTGAATGCAGTCAGGGTACTTCCAAATTTGCTGCACTACTCTGGTTCATACATTACACAGAACCGTGGGGCCAATGGACCCTTGGTTCCGTGCTCCTTCCCCCCGCTCGTATGTGTTCAGACGTTGGGGAGAGCGTCTCTCTGCAGTCAGCGAGATTGCAGAGAGTTGATGGAGCTGGTTGTACAGGCTTCTGCCTTCACAGAAGGACAGCCCACACAGCCAGTTGGGCTACAGTGAGGGAGAAGCTTCTTCCCTCAACTCCAGCTCCTTGGGGCCCAAACTGTGGTGCCAGTGTTTGTACATAACGCTGGCACCACAGAAATGGACTTTGCGGTGGCAGTATTCCACTCTGACCAAAGGTTCGGAGTGGAGTTTGGTGAGGGAAACCACGGGTTGCTTTCCCCTGAGAAATAGAGTTTCTATTTCCCCAGGTTTGGACGTTCAGGTTTGGAAACCGGAGGTGAAGGGACCTCCGGTTTCCTGTTACGTATGAATTGGGCCTCTAAATGTGATGTCCATCTTTGCCTTAACTGAGGCTTGATTGCTGAAATATCACTTCTTTGTGTCACCATTACTTCTAAAGGCTGTATAATTCTTCTCCAACAGTTGTGTGAACAAGCAGACTCAGAGTGGAGCTACCCCGCTGTATCTTGCCTGCCAGGAGGGCCACCTCCACATTGTCCAGCTCCTGGTGAAGGACTGTGCAGCGGATGTGCACCTGAGAGCCCATGACGGCATGACAGTACTTCATGCAGCGGCCTGTGGTGGCCACTATGCTGTTGTCATCTGGCTGGTAAACCCTGCATTTTGCATTTTAGATAGCATACATGAATATGCTCCTTTAGGTTATTGGCCTCATAACCCATTTGTAAAGAAACGTTTGTTCAGTCCTGGAAGACACTGAGCCTTCTACCCAGTGAGCTCAGCTTTCTTTGTTGTGCCAATGCAGGTCTTCCCTGACCTCACTCAGGCTTTCCCAATCTTGCCTCCTTTCTCCAAAGCTATGCTCACTTTCCTCTGCTCCTGTGAATTTTTTCCTGACAAAGCAGGCACAGGCACATTATAGATAGAGAAATGTGAACATGTCTCTGTGTGTGCGTGTTTTAAGGCTGTTATTTTAAAAATTGAAATGTTTAATTTTCCAGGGGACACCAGGAAATATACAAATTCTCATATGCCAACTGGAAAATTTGATGCAGATTGCTTTAAGGTAGTTTGTTGGAGGCATTGATGGATATCCAGGATAATGTTATGGACACTGGAAAGTGTTTAATGCATGTGATGGGGCAGGGGTGATTTTCACCAATCTCCTCTTCCCTTTGCAGCCTACTGTGCTTCCTAAAAATATGTCCCTGAGGACTGTGGACATTAGGGAGGTGCACAAACCGGTTTGGCAGTCCTTTTACAGACTGCCAAAGCAGTTCGGAAGTCTGGCGTTCGGACTGGTTTGGAGGCGGGGCTTACCTTTAAGGAGCAGGGAGGGTGCCCATCCCACCCGCCACTTTCCCCCCACTGGCGCTGCCTCCAAAAACACTGGTACAGGGCTGCTGCATATCTCCTTGCAGCCTCGGTCAGCATTGTACCGGGTGGCTTGTACACGTTCCGGCCACTTCCGGTACGATGCTGACCAGGGCTGCAAGAAGGTACACAGCAGCCCCATGCCAGCATTTTTGGAAACAGCACCGGTGGGTGGGGGGAACGGGCACCCTCCCTGCTCCTTTAAGGTAACCCCCCCACCTCCTAGGAGTGGGGTGGGGGTGTTACCTTTAGTGGGCATGCACAATGTTAGCCTGGATGTCAAGTGACAATTTTATACATATTTTATTTTAATGCATACCAAAACATTAAAAAATCAGAAGTTATAAGAAAAGCATACTGAAAAGAATATCAAGGAAGTCAAAGACCTCATTTTTGCTCTTAGCGACAACACTATGATGTATCAATACATTAAAAAAAATCAGTGATATACCTAACTACAGGGCTTCATATTGTGCAATGGCATACTGTGCAGGGAAACACCAATGACTGCACATGTGTAAACACCATTGACGGTGCTGTGCCGAGTGTGTTTGGGGGCATTCTCCATCATAAAGTTACGCAAATGCTGTTGTGAAATTTGACGCCCATTGTTTCCTATAGGCGTTGTGTCACAACTTTGATCTGCACAACTTTATGATGGAGTGGTAGTACCCTAAAGCACAGCACCATTGGCGTTGTTTCCACATGCACACGAGCATCAGCAGTACTGCAGCTGTCAGTGTTCCCCTGTGCAGTATGTCAGTCACTTTTATTAACAGCATCCTATCAGATGACTTCTGGAAATATGTGATTTTATTGATTGTATACCAAACCTTTAATAGCCAATATGTCTTAGTAGGTTTGGTTTTCTGTACTGCATATAGTATGAACATGCAATAGAAAGCAAGTTACAGAAACTGGATTTTCACTCTCTTCCTGCTTTCCCCCAGCCAAAGAAGTGGAAAGACAGTATCAAAGTTAGTAGGCCATGCAGAGAACACTTTGTTCCTTTTAGAATCAGACCATATATGCTTAACCATCTACGCATCTTAGTAATATAGATGGATAGTTTGCATGAAATTGCCTCTGAGTTACACAGTTTCTACTGACTGGACTCATATTAGCCATTAAATGTGCAGATTATAACTCATAATCGTAAAGTGTAAAATTGATTTAAGCAGAATATTAATCGTTCTTGCAAAGAGATGATACAGAGCTCCATTACCTTGCTCCATCAGTTTGCAAATTCATGCCACTATTATTCTGTGGAACTTTTAAAGCTATGGTTTGGATTTTATTATTGTTTGGTCCTGCTTATTTATCAGTTTTAAAGGGTTTTTTGTTGTTGTATCTTCTTGTTTTATCTGATATGTTTTGTTCTGTAAGTCTTTTTGTTTCCATTGATTAAAAGCAGGGCGTAAATAATTAAATAATATTAAAAATAAAATTTAAACAACTAGGATGCCATTTTATCCAGCTCTTCAATAATCCTCCTATTTGGAGTATCCCATAGGCAGGTCAGGTAAACGAGAGTGTAATGCAGCTAGTTTTCTGTATAAGATTGTTTTCTCTCCTAACCAAATTGTAGGATTTTCACTGCACTGTGTACAGCACAAAGTAGTTGGCATCCAGTTCCAAAGTAAGTGGTGCCAGATATACTTCTGACCTGGAGCAAGTCTTTCCATTACATGCCTTGTTACTTCATGCTCTGTGTGAGACAAGGTGTCTTGTGTTGTGGTACGAGTAAATCAGAACCACACTGAAGTGCTGACGATTAATGCCTGTGGGTGAATGGTGACTGATTGTTCACTTCCCACTCTGAATAGCTCCTGGTTGATGACTGAAGACCAGTTCACCTGATTCACATGGTTGGGTACATGGCCCTGCCTTGGTTGCACATTACATTGACAGATGGGATATCTGAGGGCCTAGTCTCAAAACCACTCCAGCGCAGGATAACTGCGGGGGAAAGCCAGTCCATGTTGACTTCTAGCCACTCCTAGGGCATGAAGAGTTGGTCCAGTGCACCTGCTTCTATGCCAAAAGGTGCATGCATTGTGTGGCAATGGGAGCTCACTACCACTGGATTCAACACAGTTACCACACACTGAAATGACTGTGAGAAAAGGCCCTCTGTTGTTCCCCAAGTGTACAAGCTGCAATTTTGTACAGACCACCACAAACTGACTGCAAGTGGATTATATTATGGTGTGCCTAATTGTGTCCTCTGACAGGCAATCCATCGCTATGAGCATGCTGATCTAGGCCAAGAGGGTGGCAAGTCAGTCATAAGCAAAATTATCTTGTGAATCGGTCCTCAACTGCTGTCAACAGCTGAAAACAGCCGGTGTATGAAAGGAATATCCATCACAGAATTTTCATTTTACTTCCATTATCTCCTCTCCATCTTTTTCTTTTGTGCAGGTGACCTTCACTGATGTCAGCCTTACTGCACAGGACGAGGAAGGTGCCACTGCACTCCATTTTGCTGCCAGAGAGGGACATGCTGCTATCGTGGACAGGCTGCTCCTTATGGGTGCTGAGGTGATGCTGGACCACTGGGGAGGAACCCCTCTCCATGATGCAGCAGAGAATGGGCAGCTGGAGGTATTTTGTGATACCATGGCGAGACATGCAATTGGGGGGATATAATGGCTCGACCAGAATTCAATCAATGACATAACTCATCCCCTAACATTGACTCTGTCTTCTGAATTTGACCACCAGAAGATCGCCCCTGCGGTCAGTTTGCAGAGTAGGCCAAACTTTGTTCTTTAAATCAGGAGTTTTCAAACTGTTCATATCAATTCAGCATCCATATCTATGAACTGACTCAGTATAAGGCAGTTTCATAGGTTAATAATAAGAACACACAATAGCCTGACTGAATACAGCCATCTTGCTGATGCTAAGCAGGTCTAGGTCTTTTCAGTGTCTGCATCAGTGATCACTGTCATGACACTTAAGGCATATGTATGCCATGTAATCTGCCTTAGTGTCACGACAGAAGAAAGATGGAATATAAATGGAATGAATGAATGGTGAAATGGAATGAATGAATAGTGAAATGGAATGAATGAATGGTGAAATGGCTATTATGAATTTTCTGTCACAGAGTCATCTTTATCTGTGAACACCATATCCATCAACAGGAATGAAACTGATATGATCAGTTAGTATGATAAGCTTATCTTGTAATAATTATTACTTCAAATAATAGTTTGACCTGATCCTAAGTTTTTGCCTTTTTTGAAAATGGTTGCCCAGCTGTGCACTTTGCATTAGTAAAAGCAAGACAGACTGCATATATGATTCCTTCACATACATATAAGTGGATTGCATTGATCAGAGTGATAGTGGTTATTTATGTACTTGTCTGCATTGCAGTGCTGTCAAACGCTGATCTCCCACCAGGCAGATCTAGAGGTCCGTGATGGGGATGGTTACACTGCTTGGGAGCTGGCAGAATACAATGGACACAGGCAGTGTGCGCGTTACCTACAGGAGGCAGAGAAGCTGGTAATTTAAACATTATTTTTTGAGCTACAGAGATTTTTATCTTTTGTGAACCTCTGAAAACACAAAAGGGGCTTCTGTATTGCAAGCCTTTTAAAATGCATGTTGGCACAAAAGAGAAGATTACAGCATCATGAGGAGGGTAGTTCTGCTGGCTTCTAAAATGCTATATCCCTTGTTAGAAATGCAGTCTTAGAAGCCTTTTACAAATGAGACTCCTTTGAAATAAGGAAACAATATATATGTCATTGTTGGTTATAACAAAATATAACAACTGAAATATTTAGAATTTGTAATATCTATTGAAATCTATTAAGTTTATTAAAAGAGCATACACTTTCATGGACTATCATCTATTCCCTTCAGTTGCCAGGAGGGAAAACAAGCAATTGAAGTCTATGAAGTGTTTAGAATCAGTTTTCCTCTGCCTTATTTTAAAAGTACAGTTCTGTATATTACACGTAAGTATTTGTATATTACACATAAGGAAGGGTCCCCCTCAGGATTCTTTCCTGCATATTTTGAATATGGATTGATATAGGGGTTTGACAGTTAGGATTGCTTGCTTTGAGCAGTCAATTCTGCCTAAAGCTATTTGGGGAGGTTTTTCTTCTTCTTCAATATTTTTCACAATATTAAATAATTAAAACCCCCAGAATTACTTTCAAAAGTGACCTGGAGACTGATTTTGATTTCTGGATACTCCAGGCCAGTCTTGGAGGGTTGGTAACCCTATGCTTGCTACAGGAATACAGAAGTGCTAAGTAGCCAGAGAAATATTAGTCATGGGGGCTGCTTCTGTGGTGATGTTAATTTGCTTCATTTGGCTAGGGCTAGCCCAAGACATTTTGCTACGTGAGTGTCAAAAATCTGTTAGCTCGGCTCACCCAACAGGATTTACAACCCCCTTCAGCACTCCCCCTGTGAGTTAACAGAAAGCAGCAGCGAAGCTACACAAAGGAAAATAAAAGGCTCACAAAGAAAATATTAAATGAATTAAGTCCCCCTGAACTGAACTAGGTACCCCCCTCTAACAATAACTGAGCAATAACTGAAAAGAAAACACAGAGCGAAGAATGAAAGAGCGAAGGACACCAGAAACAAGGAATTAACAGAACAAAGCAGGAAAGCATAAACAAGGCACACTGGAATTTGGAAAAGTTAGGAATTCAGAATAGCACACGGACTGCGGTCAGCGACATTGCTAACAGCCTCTGAGCAATTGACAGACTGCTAAATATATATGGTTCAAGAGAACCAGCAGCCAATCAGGCTTCTCTGAGTCAGCACTTCTGCTTCCTCTCTTGTTATCTCCTGCGCCTGCGTAACTCCCACTGAGCTTGCCTCTTGAGACGCCTTCTCAAGACAGGTGAAATCCCAGGCTCCTCCTCAGAAATCATGTCTGGCAGCTGTTCCGAATCCTCAGCTCCAGAGTCTGGTCTCCCTGCCAAATCCTGTTGCTGTGCCTCTGAGCCGTCACTAGTAGGCAAATCCTCCTGCTCTGACTCTTCTGAGTCAGAAGTCTGAGCCATGACAGTGAGTCAGCTCTGTCACTGCCACCTCTCCATTCTGCTCTGCCCCGTGCGTCCCTCCTACACCAGCTTATTTGAATGGGGGAGAGGAGGATGTAGTGGCTGTGGGCATGTAGTGGCGATGGAGCAGCTTGGTAATAATGGGCAGCTGCTTTGTCATACTCTTCCCCTTGGCAAAGGTGGGGGCAGAAATGGGATGTGGGATGGGGCAGTAGCAGCAATTCTTCCTCCACCTCACCTTAGAGCGGTGGGAGAAGGGGGAGGAGCTGTCATATTCCCCTCTCATTCACTGAGGAGAGGGGGAGAAGCTACCTCAGTGGGCACCTTCTCTCGTTTGGCAAATGCCCCTTCTTCCCAGAGTCTTCTGCCTTATTGCAGGGGATTTGGGGAGGAGTTGTGATGGGAAGGGCAGAAGGAGACAGGGCACCACAAGTCTTTCAGTTGCCTCCATGAGCCTCCCACATCACCGCTGCCTTCCCCCAAACTCCTCTCGAAGGGAGGCATTTAGGAGAAAGCAGGTGCCCCTGTGAGAGGGTTATGGCAGCAAGTGAGAGACTCGCAATGCTCTGCTTCTGTCTATCTTCCCCTTTACACTTCCTCTCAGAGTGGTGGCACAAGGGACTCAAAACTGCTGCTTCCTCCCATAGATTATTGGGCAGGAGAGGGTGCCACCCCTGATAATCCACTGCCTGAGGCAACTGCCTCAGTCCACCTCATTATGAAGGCGGCCCTGCACTAGCAGCAGCATGATATATCATTAGACATATTTCTCACTGAGTAGTTCACAACCCTTTACAGTCCTTCGTTCTGGGTGGCCATACCCTTTTGCTTGTGTTCCCTGAGAGCTTGTGGCCATTGCCTCACCAAGCTCCAAGTTATCGAGCAGAGAGAAGAGAAATGTGTCTTCACATTTCAGTCTTCAGCAGCAGCGGAAGGCTGGAGCGAGAGCAGGCTTGCTCCCTGCTGCAAGACTGAAGGAATCCAATCTGTGCCCCTCCTGCCTTCTGCAGCTATTTTTGGTTTGCCATTAGCAGAGTGGAAAATTTCGCTGTGTATGTCCCTGACACTGGGTAACTGGCAAACGTGTTGCAGAGCCTACTGGTAGTCTCTGCTACAATTAGGACATGAATAATACTAGAAAGCAATTAGCAAGCAACTGATGGAGAGATAAGAAGGGGTCCAGAGGAGGAGCTCAAACCGCTTTCTTGGATGAGAGTCTCCAGATAAGCACCTAGATTTCTACAGGTTTCCACAGTGGGGCTCTCATAGAGAAGTGCAATGGGGCATCAGGATGGCACTGCTGTTAACTTGAGAAGCTGCCTCTGAAATCCTAATCAAGTGCTTAGGTTTCACTGAACAAAGCGTAGTAAATCCTTGCTACCGCCTGAGATTTGGAACGGGTCCTTCTGAAACCAGAGCCCCCTGTCACATCACACTCAGTTCCCCACTAAAATATTAATGGGGGGAAAATCTGTCCTGGAAACTCTTTGGTCCTGTCTAATTAAAAAAATGCTGCCCACATGTGGACCTGGACCCAGGGGCTCTCGACCTCTCTCGCCAACATCTTGGAGCTGTTGTGTGTGTGTGTGTGTGGGGGGGGGGGAAATAAAGCAATGAAGAAATAAGTAAATTAAGGCAATTTAATGTACATTAAATTTCTGCCATACTGCAATCCCCAACAAAAACCATGCCTCATCTAGGTAGGGAAGCTTTCACATTTCCTAGCTTCCTCTGTTCTACTGACAATGATTCAGCCTATCAGTGTATAGATCAGCTCTTGAATCAGAAGCAGGCCACAATCCGTTTTGACCTGCTCACAGCAGGTTAAGAGGAGGATGCATCTCTAGGGACTACTGCCTTTGACCATTTGGTTAATGCCTTGTTTATTACATTTAGTTGTGTGATTAAATGTAATAATGTGATTAAGACTATTCTCAAAGAAGAGAGGAACATTAGATTTTGTACAAACAATAGGCCCATTCACACCTTATGTCCAACACTCATACAATGAGTATACAGTGTACACAGCTAGAGATCTGTATATAACTATAGTCATTCACATGTTATGCTGAACGCAGGTTCAGAAATACACTTCTTATCTGTACCATGCATTTGAAGGGCCTGTATCCAGGTTCACTTTTAAAAGTGAATGCAGGTAGAGTCATTCACACAAACACAACCTATGAGTGTGCAAACATCTGTACACGCATACAGCATAATGTCTGAATTGAGCTAATGAGTATGGTATTGCTTGGTGTAGTTTATATACATATGGTGTTTCCTCCTACCTTGTTCCAAAGCTGGGTACGGAATCTGGGTGCAATGTGCTTGTCCTACCCAGCTGGGGCTTAGCAAACGATCAAGCTCTCCCCCTCCTACCTTGTCTCTAACTCACACATGATGAGAAAATGGGAGCTCATGTAGCTCCTGGACTTAGGTAGGAGTTTTCCCCTGCCCAAGTTCTGATCATGAGAACCAGCTGACTTACCAGGCCAACAGAAGCATTTTACCAGTCCCACTCCTTACTTCAAATTTAACACATATATGTTAGTTTATTTCATACCAAGTCTGTGGGATGAAAAAGGACCTATCAAATAAACCAATCATATCTGGAAGTGCAGGATTCAACAGTTCTCCAGGAGGAGATGCAGAAATTGAACACCTGTCCTGAAAATTAAGAGGTTTCTGAACATGAGTCCAGGCACTTAACTAGGAAGATGTTTACCTGTGGTTTTTAGCTAGGTCACATGACTTATGATGTGTGACAGGTCTCATGTCATAACTAAAGACTGCAGGTAAACATTTGTGCCAGTGCTAATGTGGTACCTTTAGTAGATGCCATGGAGCTGAAGAAATGGCCTTGTTCATTGGACATGCTAAATTGATCATGGTGCTTTTTAAAACACCAGCTCCAGAGATGTCATCATTGTTCAGAAGTCCCAACACATGATGCATCCTAGCTGATTTCTAGCTCCTTTGAAGGAATTGTTCAACTTTTAGTAGAACTAGCCAAACTGCAACTACTACTACTAGTAGTAGTAGTACTCATATAGTCATTGGGTCCCAGTAAGTGAAGTTTTAGGGCAGGCTGTGTTGTGTCAGGTGGGATCAAGTCAATGCAGCTTAATATAATATTGATGAAAGATGCAGTATCAACTGAAGAAACATGGCCTTCTTGAACAGTATCTTGTGTTCCAGGTTAACTGTACTGTTGTAAAAATGTGTCATTTCTCAACCAAAGGCTTACATCACATGTTTACTATAGCAGTTTTCTTTGGAATGTGTGTTAGAGAAGGAAACATTCATAATCCCATTGACTACTAGATCCAAGAAACGCCATTGGTATGGAAGTCACCGCAAGTGTCAGAGCCAAATCACATACAAAAAAAATGTTATAATTAAATGGACCATGTTTCCCAACCATCTGTGAGCAAAAGATGGTGCCTGTTTGTGACCATTTGCTCTTCTCAGTAGGCTGTTAAATAGGAGTTCTGTTCTCTGCCTTTGCTGTAATTAGTAGGAATATATAATCTTTGGAGATCAGAATCAAATCTGTCTGGTATGGCCCAATTGAACCCTTTCTGGCACAAACTGAACCATTGTTCAGGTTGAATCAGGGCAAATTGGGTTAAATGGGTTTCTGAAGGCCACCTTGCTTCAAATCAGGGCTAAAGCACAAGCTACCTGAAACCCTCTCCTGAACCCTATATTTACTAGTTAGGCCTCCCTTATACTTCACTTTTGCTCCTGGCAGCAAAAGAGCAGTGGCTTCTATGACTTTGTTTTTAAAAAGATGCTTCTGGAAGAGGTTTGTTGTTGTTTTTTAAAAAAATCTTGCAGTCCTAGTAAGAGCACAGGAAATCATAGTTTTTTCTGAGGCTGTGATCATTGCAGTAGCCCTGGAAAAGACTATGATTCCCAAGAAATCCCGTTCTGTTTCCAGAATTGCAGGGTGTTATTTGTTTTTAAAAGCCCACCTCTTCCAGGAGTGTTTTCCAAAGTGAAGCTGTGGCAGCCACTGCTCCCTCACTACTGGGAGTGAAAATGAAGTTAGTAATGGTAAGTACAGTGGTCAGAGGGCAGTGGCTTTGGGTGGCTGATGATTTTGGGCCTGGTTTTAAGCAATTGCTTCAGATTGGGCTACCCAGCCACTGATTCAAATCAGCACCACCTCTAAAGCACCAAGGCAGCCTCCGAATCGAATAGGGGCTGTTTCGCACAGCCCTAGTAATTGGTTCCACTGTACACTGTTGACTGTGTTGAGACAGGCTTTGTTCACTAACATCCTCAGCTAGAATTACATGTTCTTTTCAGGACCTTTGCCACAATGGTTTGATCCTGTTTCTTCCTCACAACAAGTACACTTTTTGTTCCATCATAGGCCATTTACTTCTTGCATTTGTATGATGTCTTCACAGCCAGCATGGTAGCATTTTTCCACTGGGAGACTGTTGCAAGAGGAATCCTTTGCAGCATTCTCAACAATGCCTGTTTTGGGGATAGCAATATTTTCTTCTGCTCTCATTTGTATTTGGTGCTGAAAGTAGTTCAGAGGTCATCTAGTTCAACCCTGTTCCCTAATCCATAAAGGTAAATTGTGCCATCGAGTCAGGGTCGACTCCTGGTGACTACAGAGCCCTGTGGTTGTCTTTGGTAGAATACAGGAGGGGTTTGCCATTGTCATCTCCCATGCAGTATGAGATGATGCCTTTCAGCATCTTCCTATTTCGCTGCTGCCTGATATAGGTGTTTCCCATAGCCTGAGAAACATACCAGCGGGGATTCGAACCGGCAACCTCTTACTTGGTAGTCAAGTCATTTCCCCGCTACGCCATTAGGTGGAAACCTCCCTAATGTGTAGGATACAATAAAACAGATTTAGCTTAGACATTAGAAGGAATTTCTTCAGTAAGAACTGTTCAACAGGGAAACAGACTGCCTTGTGCAGTGATGGATTCTCCTTCACTGATTTTCAGATAGAGGCTGGATGCCTTTCTGTCAAGGATACAGTCCTGCTCTGAGCAGGGGGTTGAACTAGAAGGCCTCCAAGGTCCCTTCCAGCTCTAGAATTCTCTTAATCAGTACCCCATTGAAAGCATCTCTGGTGCCTACCCAGCCATATCTTGAAAGACTCCAAGTTGGAGATACCACAGTCTCCCTTGGAACCTTGTTTCATTGCTGAACTTATCTATCCTGGTTAAATGCTGGTTAAATTGAGTGATTTGATCAGGATTGCCTTGAAATTCTGCATTCTCATAATCAGCTCCATGAGGGCCCCTGATTCTGATTAACTTTTGAACCAGGATCCTTGTTATTGTGAGATAGCAGCCAAAGAAAGGAACATCTGTTGAAGACTAGTCCCTGCACTAGCAGAAAATGTTGACAAGTTGCACAACATTCACTGTTCAATAGTTGTGGCATAACAGTTGTTGCACAATGCTCATTGTACAATAGTTGTTTCTCAACACTTGTTGTGCGACCTTGTATATTTCCTGCAGAGGATTTTCAACAAATGGTTGTGCAACATCACAGAGCATCATAATTTTTCACAGCTGTGCAACATTCTTGCATATGTGCAACTTTTGTTTGTTGTACTAGCACAGCATTAGTCTGGATAGGCTATGTTTGGTGTCTGATTGTATGCACAGCCTGCCTGCAAAGTTGACATGAGGCAGACTCTGACTGAAGATTCAGCACTGAGTATATTTCAAAAGCACAGTTGATCTTGCGAAGGTGGCTAAAGTTAAGCTGACGTGAGTGTGAGGGCATTACTCTTAGTTATTCTGTCAGTTGTTTTAATTTATTATGAATCAGACATTTTGTATTTACTCTTTAGGCTCTTGTTGCTGCTCCAAGAGCTAATGAGAAAATAAATGGTAATTACATGCTTAGGAAAGGAGGAAGAGCCTTCTCCTGGAATAATGTTTGAAAAGCTAATTTTTCTAGCAGGGTGGTAGCAATAAGTACCTCCCTGAACCCTGTTAATTGCTCTGAGTTCATTAGTCTTATGGGTCATTATTTCTAACCCCTTAGTTAAATTACACTTTTGAAATCTATCCCTGTTAATCCATTATATCCATATATAATGTATGGAGGCTGATCTGATGAGAGACGTTATTCATGTGTGTAAGGGCCAAACCGCATCTGGTGTGGGAGTTCCATTGTCGCAGATCTCCCAAGTTTCTTTTAAACTGTAAAGCTGGCAAGGGGCGCCCTCCCCCCCAATTTTGTCCAGAGCAGTGGCACTGGGGAGGGTTGTTTAACTCTTCCCCCCCACACACACACTGTTTCCTTGATCTAAATTGCCCCCCAAAGTTGATAGAAGCATAAGGCAGGTACTGTATCTCCCCCACCCCGGCCTTTGGAGATAATAGTAGCTTTAGGGCGGGAATAATTTGTTCCAGAAAGATTTAGCTCTAAAAAATAAGCGGGGGGAGAGGGGTTGGTTAAAAATCCCTTCTCCCGGTGCTGCTGCTCAGATTTAAATAAGGTCCCCCTGCACCTGCTTTAAAGTTAAAAAAGCAAACAGTCACAATATCTGATCCCAAATCTCCTGTGTCAGATGCAGTGTGTGGCCCTTTCGGGGGGGGGTGGGATCTGAAAGAATTCAGCATCTCATTGTGCACTGGGGCTTGGGAAGAGGAACTGAAGCGACTCCTGCAACTGCTGGTCCCAGGCATTTGCCTGAACTCCAGTACTGGCCACGAAGATGGAGTCAAGCGTGAGCCGACCCAAAGAGGCATCCTTTCTGTTTTGGCTCTGCTAAAGACATCTGGGAATTCTCTTTCTGTACAAAACTCAGATCTTTGGGGAAACGAATCGCAAAGGGCCGTTTGGGGAGCAAAGTCAGCCAGCCATATCTGTTGCATACAGCTAACAGCTCCAGCCCTTCTGCACTACCGTGCCACCTGACGCCCAGTCTTCAAATATTCATGCAATGCTAATTGTGACTCCCTGACCTCCACCCTTTCTCCTGCTGGCATTTGCCACACAATACAGTTTCTGGCTCCTTCTAGACAAAAGGATTGAAGCCTCTAGCTTCTCCTCCTTTCAAGACTAGTTATGAATGTTCACTGGCTCCTTATGAAACCTTAACCTTTCTAAGGACTGGATCCAATCAGAGCAGGATTTGTCCATCTTCTTTCTTGTGTTTGAAATGGATTCTGCAAGGAACAGGAGGCGCACAATTGGTATGTATCTCTGCACGGGTTCATAATTTGTGTTGTCACTTATGCCCCGTGGTGCTTAGCTCATTAGGTAATTTAACATTGGCATGTATGGAGCCCCCTACTGGTGGGGGGCAGCATTTAAAAATGTTTTGCAGTTATATTTTTGCTAAAAGGATTAAAAGCTAGTTTCTCAGATAAACGCAGGACACACCCAGAATATTTGAGTGTCTTGAACTCCAGTCTCCCAAAGTAATTGGGTCTGGATTTCTTTTCTGAAGCGCAGTCCCTCTGATGGAATTTCCATCAGTATCAAAATTTGCATTTCCATTGCTTGTGTTGAAATATATATATATATATATATATATATATGATAAATAAAAAATATACTGCATTGCTGCAGTGAATTCATCGGGTATAGAATAAAGGCATGCTTTTTTATATATTGAGACTGTTTTAGGTTTGGTTTGTTTCTGTAATGAGGAGTGAAAAAATGGCCTTTCTTTTTAACAATGAGAGGTGGCTTCAGTTTACTGCATTGCAAATTATTTCACACTTCCTTCAATGTTTTGTTTTGTTTTATAAAAAGGCACCTGTATGGAGGCTTTGGTAACATGAAAAAAGTATCTCAATCATTTTTTTAAAAAGGCAGATTGTTAATAATCTAAACTTCCTTTGATTAGTTGACAGCCCTAAAGCAAACTCACTACAGAAGACTAATGTCAATGAATGCTGAAGCTCTATAAGACCAAGAGCATGCCCTTATCCCCCTATCCTCAAGGGCCAGGAATTCAAAATGCCATATGGAAAACCAATAGCTATGCAAGTCATTGTTTATAATGCCTCTTGCCAACAGTCCCCTGAAAAGACCTCACGTGAACTCTTCCTGTGCCTAGACATTGGAAGAGGTATTTCATACACCAGGACAGCAAACCAACAGCACTAAGAAGGCAAGCAAATGAACAAACAGAACATGAGCCCAGCATTGGTGCAAAGAAAGACCATCCCACAGGGTGAAGGAAAGGATGGCAGGTTGGATGATAGGATGTCAATTAGTTTGCACTGATGTAAGCAGCAGTGCATCTTAGCTGAAGCCAAGGATCAGGCTCTCAAACAGATAACCATATTACTTTTTGAAAAACAAATACAGATTTGTCAGATGCTGGCTGCTTTTGTTTCACTCCATGCTACTAAGCCCTGCAACCCTGTCATTTCCAGTTACTTGTAATATTTTTTCATGTGATTCATGTTCTTTACTATTGTGCTCTTATTGATCCCAAGTTGCTTTTTCCAGTGTCCCCCTGCCGCCCATGAGCATACAGAAATATAAAGAAAGACTACATACATACTAATGCTCTGGTATCTTTACTTCTTGATGCACTGATCAGCTAGTAGGGAAAATCCCAGGAGAGCAATGGAAAAACACAAGACACATCTATATAATTTCTTGGGACCTGCTTTTGGAGTCATTTATATCGTCTCTAGTTTATGGTGGATAACGTTGCTGCCCAGACATGTTTAAAGGCAGCGACTGATCTAGCTATTAAGATCTAAACAGATCTTTGAGTCGTTTTCATACTACCAGTTTGCAGTTGTTCCATTCAGAAGGATACTTATACAATTCGACTCCCTGTTTAAAGGTTTCTGGGGAGAGTTCCCTAAAGAACAGGGCTTTCCGTTCACTTCACAGAAAACTATAACTTTACTCAGCAACAAGAGCCAGAATTGTATTATCATATATGTCTTACTGTCTGTGTTCCAACAGGCTGGCCAGCAATGTGACTCTAGCAGTCAGGAGGCTCGAACAGCCGAGACTGAAGCAACGAGGTCACAGAGAAGCAGTAAATATCACATACCAGCAGTGAGACAAGACTGCCTAAAGATACTGAGTGATGACACCACAGTCATGGAGAATGGCCAGGTAAGGGCTGCACTCCGTAAGTGGTTGGATCCCATCACCTAATTATGTGAAGCTCTCTTGATAAACTAGTTTCACTGCCTTGTGTTGCCTTCTGGATTAAAGAAGCCAGCTTGGCCTCACTGTCCATTCTGTGAAGCAAAACCATGTTATCACAGAAATACTAGAGCTGGATCATGCAGGCTACATAGTTTTGCCTAGCATCATAACGGACATTCATGGCAGATTCTGGAGGTCTTGCAAGTCAGACTAGCCCCTGACTGCTAATAGGAAAGGGGAACTGGGTAAAACTGCTGTCAAGCATTATGGAGATCAGGAAAATTAGAGGCTGGTATGCAAAGTTTACTGACTGCAACGTTTGCAGTATGTGCCATTCAGTATGTGCCACTGATCATAATGTTTACCATGTACATATTGATGCTATTCTGTCATGACCTATGGCTAGTACAAGAAAGTTTTATCTGATCTGACCCTAACTGCTAATTGAGATGTCCATGCTGTTGTTCATACAGGAGTGTGTGGTTCTCTTGTAACTATTCATGGTTGGTTTGTTTTTTGGTTGTTTGATAAAGAAAAGAGAGAGGAAACAAAATGAGTGTGTGACTCTAATAGAAAAGAAAAAGAGTTTAACAGACCCAGAAACAAAAAACTGTGTTTGATTTTCAGAGGTGAAACCTCTAAGCTTCCCTTTTGTACTTTCAGACCCAACAGCCAATGAGATATCTTCAGGCAAATGTAAGCCATAAGCCAGGCACACAGAAAGCAGCTAACAGCACTTTCCAGGAAGCACCCTGTGAGTAAAGCTTCCCTGAAAAACCCAAAGCGCCAGACCAACATACGTGCTTAGTCCCTCTGGAAGGCAGTAGCCCTTTTCAAATGGGAGGGGGGAGAGAATAAGGAGCTGTGTTCACTGTCCCCTCTCTGAACGGAGCCTATGTGAGTGCAGTTGCTTTTATTTTATTTTTGTGCTGCCACTCATAAACTCTCATGGCAATTTACAGATAATGATTAAAACAATGGACAGCGAAATAAAATTCAACAGCTAAAAGCAATTTAAAAAACTGAAACAGCTAAAACAATCAAATCATTAAAACAAGTACAATCAGTCAAATGCCAGCCAGTGGCAGCCTCAAGTGGCCCGCCCCAGGTGGCCTTAATAAGCAGTGGGGCTCATGTAGAAGAGTCCGCTTAAAATTGGTACTGTATTTGTATTTTATCCCAGCTCCAAAGACTTTCAGCAGGGTGAAACCCAGTGAATCCGACAAATCACCAATAGCTGAACTGAAGATCAACAAATCTCTTCAGAAGGCCAGGATCACAGCATTGTTCGCAAACTCGGTACGTTTTATGCTGCTCACTGCAAATGCCCTGCTCATCCCTTTTCCTGCCTTGGCCCTCGCGTCGGTCTCTCCTGCAGTTCTCTAGTCCTCCACCCTTCTGTTTTATATTTTGCTTGCTCTTGCCCTGCTAGGCCGGGCCATCCCCCTGCCTTTTCTCCAAACAGCCCCTTTTTGTTTGGCAGGTTAGGAACCACAAACAGGATCTTTTCTGTGGTGGTGCTATAATTCTAGAACAACCTTTCTAGAGAGAGTTTATTAGCTCATTGTCACTGCTTTTTAAGTGGAAGCTTATTTTTATTTCAGAAGGCATTCCTGCAGTGATGTATTCTGTACTGCAAATGATTTTATAGTTTGTTCTTACTCTTTTAAATTGCTATTTATCTTTTTTTTATTTTGTGATTTTAAATATTTCTTATGTAAGCTGCCTTGAGACTTTATTCAGAGTGGGATAAAAATGCATTAAGGTCGTTCTCACGACCATTTCAGGTGAGAGGGCAGGGAAGAGGCAGGTCACAACTTACCTTCCCCCATACAGTCTGTGGCACTCTGTGATCACTTGCGCTGCACGCCCACATGACTGAGTGGCAGGGGAGGGGGCAAACAAACTGTGGCCTCCCGCATCCCACAAGGAGCATGGTGCGTTGGGGGGTTTCCTCGCTGCTGTTTGCCCCAGCTGCTAGGCCACCCAAGCAGCCACACAAATGGGGACTAGGTGGAAGGGTGTGCTCATGCCCTTCCCGCTCAGTAAAAGCCTGGGGAGAAAACTCTGGCAGCATCAGGATCGGGCCTGATCCCGGTGCTCCACACAATCAGCCTACTAAGGTAGGGCTGGGCAAGTGAACTGCCTAGAGCCATCTGGGTTCGGCGGTATAAAAATGTAATCATTAATGAAATGCAATTTCAGAAGGGGCCAAAGTAACCCACACAAGGGCAAGTCTCAACATTCTTCTCGTAAAGGCCCCTTTGATTACTTTGGGCTGCTTGAGAAAAAATGCAGCATAATGGTTTGAGGATCGGTCCTGACTTGGGGGCATCTGTTCCACTTTAAATAGCGGCAGAAGCCATTTACAAATACAGCTCTCCTTTGTACAGGGTGAGAAGACAGAGCCACCAGACACAATGGTGCCCAAGAAACTCCTTTCAATGCTGGATGAGCTGGGAACATCGGACATCGATGCACTGGTGCCTACTCATGATGAGCAAGGTTGTTCCATCCCAGAGTGGAAGCGGCAGGTGATGGTGAGGAAATTGCAGGCCCAGCTGGCATCTGAAGAAGGGATGGACAAGAAGGTACTGTTGAGCTAACAGAAGGAAAGGTGCCATTGCACTCTTTCCTACTTCACACTCTGACTTTCTCTCAAACACTGATTTGATGTTAGTCATTAGTCACAAGACTTTCACTTTGAATACTTCATTCAGTGCCCCTATTTGATGGGAAAGCCCTTTCTTGATCAATTTTGATACAATGTTAGCCATAATGCCAACCTAACCACCAAGTTGCCATAAGAAAAGTCTGGCAAATCATACTCAGAGGCTGTTCTCAAGCCTGGGCTTGGATGCCCATGAGAACCGCTGGGATCCACGGTGCCAAACCCAGCACCGAAGCCCGGCTCTTAGACTGGGTTAACGGAGCGAGTGCACCATTAACCCAGGCTCCAGGATTGTGTGTCAGCCTGGGCTGCTAGCAACCCGTGCTGACACAGAGACAAGCACCTAGAGTGCTGATCTCCCGGGGGAAATCCCCCAATGCACTATGTTCATCATACGGTGCATTGTGGGATTCCCCCGGCCTCTGGAATGCCACACCAGTCACCACCATGGCGATTGTGTGCACAGCGCAGCTGGGGCCGGTCTCGATTCTCTGCGGGGAAGGTAGGCTTAACCCTGCCTTCTGCCTGCCCGCATGATTGTGTTAAAGGCCCCACATTATTGATATGTATACATGGCCTGCTCAGTAACAATCCTAGGGAATATGGATTACCAATCTCTCCTTTTATCTGGAGAGCATAAGAAGAGCCCTGCTAAACCACACCAAGGGTCTATCTAGCCCAGCATCCTGTTTCCCACAGTGCCAACCAGATGCCTCTGAGAAGCTCACAAGAAGTAGATGAAAGCATACCTTTCTGCTGCTGTTGCCCCTCTGCAACTTATAGTCATAGGCATACTGCCTCTGAGCCTACAGGTAGCTTAGAGAAATCACACATTTGATGTATTCCTCAACATATGAATCATAGCTTCCCACCCACCTGACTGTGGATGCTTTGCTAGCAGTAGTTGATCTTAAATTAGCAAAGCCCTCCTAAGAGTTGATTGGACCAAACCCTTTCTTCCCTAGCAAGTCTTTCAACTAGAGGTGTTCAGTACCAAGGGAAAATACCAGATTCTGCCCATTCTGGGAAATTATTGTTCCTCCTATTGACTGATATTGATATATTAGTACTGTATTTGAATCCTATCCTTGAAACTTTTAAAGATTTATCTCAGCATAGTACTATACATGTAAAATTGTATGAAAATAGAGGTCTATAAAATCATGCATGTTGTGGAGAAAGTGGATAGAGAGAAATTCTTCTCCCTCTCACATAACACTAGAACCAGGGGTCATCCCATGAAATTGATTGCCAGGAAATTTAGGACCAGCAAACGGAGGTGCTTTTTCACACAATGCATAATCCACTTGTGGAATTCTCTGTCACAAGATGTGGTGACAGCCAACAACCTGGATGGCTTTAAGAGGGGTTTGGATAACTTCATGGAGGAGAGGTCTATCAATGGCTACTAGTCGGAAGGCTATAGGCCACCTCCAGCCTCAAAGGCAGGATGCCTCTGAGTACCAGTTGCAGGGGAGTAACAGCAGGAGAGAGGGCCTTTCAACACGGTTGTTTATCAGTAAAAATACCTTCCTTATTTTAAAAACTTAGACTGCAAGATATATACTGGGAGTTCAAAACTACCCAGCATGTCTAAGTATTCTTCTGTAGCATGACTGATCAAAGAGAAGTGGATATAGGGAAGGCTGGGAGCAGTGTTCTCTCTAATTCTTTTATGGGTGTGCGGAATGAGTTTTGTTCTGGGTGGCACTATCAAGGCAGTGTGTGCACACGTGCATTCAGAGTGAGACCTTCCTGATTCAACCTGAGCGGGATCCAGGCCTGTAGCTAGCCTCAAAAAAATTAGCGGTGGGTGGGGCGGAATTGCAGAAGTCAGGGGAGGCAGGTTATAAAATGCTCAGTGAAAACAATCAGTGAGGCTGGGGAGGATGCACATGCACACACCTTAGGGGAAACACTGGTTGGGAGAACCCAATGCTCAGGGAAGATGAAAAATCACATGTTACTTCTGTGAATAGAGTTCCTCACACCTTTTTCATTTTCAAAAAGCCCTCATCTGAATTGGTTCCATGGCACACCCTTTGCCCCTGTGGTGATTCCCTGATAGAAATCACCCCAAAGCTGCTATTAGTGCAGAGCAGAAAATAAACAGGCATACGTACAGGTATGCCTATATGTTTCCTAATGGCAACTGTGCGGGTGGGGAGGCTTTGTATCAAGGAATTGTTGTGAGGGCAAAAAGGTTCACCACCACCACCACCACCACCCGTGCCACTGCTTCAGTCCAAACCAGGTGCCTCATTAGATGCTTTTTGTAAAATGAAAAAGTATAGGGAATCATGGAACTTCCATGTAATATCTAGTCTGGCCCTCAGAGACTTCACCCAAGAACATAGTCTTCTTGGCAATCCCCGCTGAAAGTGAAAGGCACCCCCTGCTAGAGAAAGAAAAAGAGTAAGAGGTGTAGCAGCTGTTGTGGCCCAGAGGAGTAGGTTTGTCAGAATGTGCAAAACCCTGTGTAAGAGAGGGTGTTTAAAAGTAAACCCTACAGATAAGCAGTTTCTTGACCTCCTAAGGCAGGGGGCTCCAGGGATGAGAGAGCTGTGACCATGGGGCTGCATTCTTACCAGCAGGCATGCTTGTGAAGTCCAAGGACTCTTTTTAGAACCCCATGAATCTCAGATTTGGTTTTTTTCAGAATAAGTTACTAGTGGTGCTAGCAATAGCAGGGCTGTTAGTAACCCCATCTAGCTGGAAAAGCCAGCCAGTGAAAGAAAACTAAGCCCACTCCACAATTTGTATGGGCCATCAAAAGAATAACATGCGTTATCTTTATTAGCTGATTTCTGTGCATTAACCAATTTTAACCAATTTGTACCTTGCCATCCAAATAAAAATTGTCCAGGGAAGGTACAAATTAGCCTTCCAACACGATATGTAACCTTTGGTGCCACACCCAGGTTACCTAGACCTTTGGCTATGATCTTCACTCTAGTTATACCGCAGTACTTTAAGAAAGTCCAGTCCAGTCCTGTTTATACTAATGGGACTAAACTGGTTACATGTTGGTGGATTGGGCTGTCTGCTACTGAAGCTCAGTGATTCTGAGAGCAAAAACTATTGAAATGCCCATGTATTGTCTTAGAATCCCAGTTTTTAGTACTTGGCTAGGGAAAGCTCATGAGAGATGCAGAATGGATAAAGAGATAATTGTTTTTGGAAAGTTGGCTTCCACTTATGACTGAATACTACATTTTTAGACTATATAGAATGGATGAAAATGACTTTAAGGGAAAATCTTCTCTGACCTCTATGCTTAAGAGGTCATAAAACCTTTAACATGAAACGGGACCCACAGGGCACATCCGCATGGGGTATTCTTAGTGATTAGATCAGCTAATTCAGCAGCATTTGATCCCAGAAACCACAAAGCAACTGTTTTGATCTCTGTGCTGAAGTTGACTAACCACATGGCAAACCAGGGGAATGGCAAGGTCAGTGCAGATGACACAGCCCACACACAGAAATGTTCAAAATCCTTCACAACTTGTTATCTCCTTTGGGGATGGTAGGTTAGCTGCATACGAAGCTCCCAAGCAACATGTCCATAGAATACTAAGGACAACTGCAAGAGTGGTGGAGAACTGGAATAGGTTTGCCTCAAAGTGTTATGGGACCTCCATGGCTGGAAAATTGTTAAGACCAAGCTCATGCATGCAATCAATTATGTGGCTATCACTTGGAAGGCAGCCACAATGGGCACAACCCCATGCAGAAAACACATGCTAATTTCAACCATGCCACTGCAATCCCAGTGTGTTGCAGAGGTTAGACTATTACTAGGACTGGGAAAACCTGAGTACATATTTCTGTTCAACATGAAATTCATTGGATGACTCTGGGCTAGCCACTTATCTCTCAGCCTAACCTACCTTGGTTAGATGGTTGGGAGGATAAACATAACTATGTACAGTGCTGCTCTGGGCTCCTTGGAGGAAGAGCAGGGTATTTTATTTGTTTGTTTGATTGATTGATTTATAAACCACCTAATAAAACCTCCCTAGGAGGTTTACATAAAATTCAAAAAATTGGAATGGTTAAAATGGCTGTAACCAGTTTGGGAGTCACTTAGCATAACAACTTGCTACTTTCAACTTGCTACTTGCAGTTGTGTTTCAAATGGAAACAATGCCACTGGTTTCATTTATGAACTGATACAATTAGACAACCATTTGGTTGAAAGATGAAATCTCTTCGGCCTGGAGGTTCTCTTAAAATACTTCCCAGGGGGCTTTTCAGACAGCAGGCTTTACCATGAGGCTTTACTGCAAGTTCAGAGCATAATGGATACGCCAATGCAAAAAGAGGATTTTTTTACCCCGGACATAAATCAGGCTAGGTTCCGATACAGAGAGGAAAACCTGAATTGTGTGTCAAGTGCTCTCTGAAATATCACACAGACTTAGGGGTAAATCTGGCCGATATGTGAACACACACACACCCTCCTAAAATAAAGTTGCGGTAAAGTCGCTATCTGAAAAAGCTCCAGTTGTATATCCATCAGTGGAGTTGCACACATCATCCATTGACAATGATCATTTTAGATGGGAATTCCTGCTTCTGACAGAGGCTTGGGATCATCACTTTCACCTCTGTATGTCTATTGTTTGGTGACTCGTTGATCACTTCCTTGACCATTGATTGCTGGCAGGCTGGGAAAAGTGACTGGAAGTGCTGTCTGACTTTGAATTTATCTGGAGACATAAATTGATGTAGTTTTTTTGCTTTCTTTCCAGAACAAAGGAAGCTGCCCACTGCTGGAGATGCATGACTGGCAGTACTCTCAGGCACACAATGCCATCCTAGGCCCCTATGGGGAGCTCCTGACAGAGGATGATCTCCTGTACTTGGAGAAGCAGATTGAGAAACTGCAGATAAAGAAGAAGTGCCAGGAGTGTCGGAGCGAGCTAGGCCGCCTGACTGAGGAGCTGCAGACAGTTCTCCCTGCTCCACTCATCAACATCACAGTAAACAGGCAATTCTTGCAGCAGAGCTCTGAGGATGACAACCAGGAACTCCCGGCCTGGTGTAGCCAGGTGTCTGGAGTGGTAAAAAGCATGTCCCTGTTGCTCACCAACCTCAACATCATGAAGAAAGAGGGAGAGAATGACAACCCAGCTCCCAAGGTACTTCTTAAAGCAAGCGACCCCAGGCGTTTTTCAGGAGGCACTGCCGAGAGAGAGATCCTGGAGTGTGGAGTCTCTGTAAGGGATCTGAGGGACAATTTTGAAAAACAAGCTCTCATGGGGCAATGCAAACCCCTTGAGCTCCAAAGGCTGAAGGCCATGCCTTGGGAACATGAGACTGGCGAGGAGGCAATCTCTCAGATGCTTTCAGGTATTTGCAAGGGCAAGAAACAATTAGCCTGTGAAGAACATGAGTTTGGAGACATGGAGAATGCCAGCGACTCTGGCATCAGCTGTGAGGAAGCCTTCTCTGACGTGAGTGGATCTCCTGTCTCCACAGCCGAGTCTAGCACCCTCCGAAAGGAACGTATTGTGCTGCTTTTTCTAAGCCACTGGAAGAAATCTGCCTATACTCCCTCCTTGAAATTCGTGGCCAAGAAGACTCTAGATGCCCAACAGCCTGGAAAATTCGGATTGGCAGAGGTTATGTCAGAGGCCAGGAAGCAGCAGGGCCCTATGCAGAAGCCTTTGGTGGAACCAAGCAAACTTGGCCATCTAGTTCAGCAGAGCTACACCATCAAGAATCTGATCAGCCACTGGAAAGACATAATCTCTCTTGTGCCCTCTCGGCAAATCAGGCGTCTCAGTCACCGGCACACAATCTATTCTCCGGAACAGTTCCTGCCCTATGTTAATGGCAAGCCTGTTCATTACAACAGCTTAACTCTTGACCTCTTTATGCTTGGCTATTTCCATATCCTCGAGCTGGATTTATCTGCAGAAGAACGTAAGACAAGACATCTCCTTTGCTTTGAAGTGTTTGATCACTTGGGTAGGTATCAATGGGAAACAGTACGTGCCTTTCACAAGGCAGTGGTTGATGAAATAGCTGCAGGCAGAAGAGGCTGGAAAGATAGTTTTGAGGACATTAAAATCCGATTTTTTGCTAAGAACAAGGAAGCAACCAAGAACATGGAACCCAAAAGGACATCAGTGGAAACAGATATGAAATCAGTGTCCCAAGCTCGGGTCCAGTATGTAGATCCTGAACAGGGGGATCAAGTCCCAGGAAAATGCTTTGAAGTAGGGAGCTTTAGCAATGATGAAATCTGCAGATACATTGAAAGGAGCTTTGCTTTCTGGAAAGAAAAAGAAGCAGAAATCTTCAACTTTGAAGAGTCGCGGGCTTTTCATTAGCAGTCTTTATTTATGAACAGAAGCCTAAAGATCCAAAGCAACCAGAGGGACCTGATGGCACTAAGATGTCTGTCTTATTCCTTGGATGTTGCATGGGAAAAGCAGACATAAGCTGTTCATTTTTGTGAATTGTTAGAAATGCTTGCAAGATTCATGAATGGCTGCATGTAACAAATCCTAGTGACGAGTTCTCTGTTGCAAAGCACCCTCAGGAGAAGGGATGAGTGGGAAGGAAGTGTTTAACCCATGCACTGCCAGAGTTGCCCCCATCCACCCACCCGCCCACAACCACAAAGTCTCCCAGCTGCTTTTACTCTTGCCAATGTTCTGGACCTGTGGTTTTTTGTGAATATGGGTCTGGAGCCCTGTAAGGGTAGAAGCAACTTGGGAAGGGGAGTTCAAGTTGGGAAGGGGAAGTTCAAGAAAAAATGGGCTAGCAGAAGAAGGGTAAAGCACTCTTTCTCAACTCTGCCTCCATTTCAAAAGAGGAGAAGGAGCTGTCACAGCAACTGTAGTGTAATGCGTTCTTTGCCCCTAAGTTGGAGTTATGCAGGACATACAGAATTAGGCACTCTTTTCATATTGATTTTTCTGACATTTGTTTTTCAATTATGCTAGGACATAGCCTGAAGTTATATCTTGGTAGCTTATGAATTGTCAATATGTACCTGTTCTTCTCCCAAATACACATTTGACCAATACCCATTCAAAAGGTGATCATTATCCAAGCATGTGTCTGAAAGTTAAATTAATTTGCTTACATACCATGCAGCACCCCACCAGTTCAAAAGCGAGAGCCTGTACTGATTCTTTCTGATTCTAAGTCACGTCCATGCTGTTTCTGAACTTGGAGAGGCTCTGTGGCAACTAAGAATTGCTTTGGCGTTGACGCAACGCTTCTCCATTAGGAAAAATGGGAGAGACATTGTTTCAATGTTGATGTGATTCTTAGCTGTCATGGAGCCGCCCCAAGCTCAGAAACAGTGCAGAGTCAGCTTAGAATCAGACAGAACCGGAGCAGGTGTCCCACTCTTGGATTGGTGGGGCACTCTGTGCAGTATATAGGCTATCTTGTATATGACTATCCACTAATTACAAGGATACTTATTTTTTAGGTTTTTCCTAGCATGTGTCTTGGGCCAATTAATTTGTGTATTTCTCATGTGGTATAGTCCTTGTGCAGGGATTATGCCATCTTACTTTTGTTAAGAGGTGAGAATTCTAAAGCATTGCTCTTAGTAACCTCTTCTGACCACTAGAGGCATTATGAGATGTTAATAGGTCTGTCTTAGTCAGTTAGAACTGTTCAGTTGTTGTTGAAGGCTAGTGCCTGTTTGTGTATGTTGTTAAATTACTCTCTCTCTCAGTATGAGATGTTTTAGTTTCTTAATAAATCTTTATTTGTTTTTTGAACTCAACCTACTGTCTCCAGATAATCTCTTGGGCTAAACCTCTTTACCACCAGAACATACTCTGTTGTGTGAGGCCTTTAATGTTTCTCCCAGTCCTCACACCCTTCAACAACGTTCACATAGAGAGATGTTTGTCTCAAGTGGCCCCCATGTGGAACCACAGAACATACATCAGAGAAGGGCCTATTATATCACCGTGCAATTAATTAAAACCTTATGTTCACTGTGATTAGTATTTCATTTATCTTTCCAAATTTTCAAAAAGGCATAATTATGTAGAACAAGTGTTCTTCAGAGTTTCTTTTTTCTATATTATCATTGCAAACATTGTACCAATGAAGTGATCCACACTGAAAATGCTATCAATTATCACCCTTTTCCTTTTGCTGTTACTCTTATTTTAAAGTTTTTTTTAAATTAGAACAGTATTAACATAATGTAACAACAAAGAACAGCGTCTCATAGTAACACAATACATTTAAAAATCATATTTTCCATATATCACAAGAAAATCCAGAATCAGATCTAGTACTATTAATATGATAAATATAATCTGCCCAAATACGGTAGAACTGTGAATCTATTATCTGTCTTCATTAATTTAATCTTGTCAGTGATCTTTTCTAGCAATGCAGTTGACCACACCTTATTATACCACTTCTCAATTGTTAACTGTTACTCTTCTAGGGGTTTTCAAAGGGCTCAACTGAAAGTCTGGACCCAAGGAAGGGACAATGATGTTTAGCTTTGCCCTTTGGCATGTGCTTAATCCCTCAGACCACTGTAGTGAGTCCTGTACTATTGATCCAGAAATATACAAATCTTACATTAAACTGCTTTGCAGACTTCATGAACTGAATGGGTGTCCTAGTATAAATATTTCATTTTGTAACTGTATGTATTATTCTAGGGCAGATTTTTATTTCTCTTTGGAATGATTTTCATTTAGACTGCAGGTTTAATAAAATAGTTTTCTCAGTTCAAACAAGAAATATCCCAGTGAAACTATTGCTAAAGAAAATTATAGAGCTTTTAAAAATTAATCATTCAACTTGCAGAAAAGCCCAGAAACACAGAAGCCTTCTTCAGACGTTTGCAGGTTTGTCCATCAATTCAATTAACAGAAAGTGTGATTCCACAACAGTAAACTGTGCTCCCCTCCTATGTGTTTTCCTATCATACTTCTCCAGCGTGCCTGTGTACATACACTTGCATGCACATAGAGATTTATTTAGCTCCCTTCCTCTGAAATATCTGAAGGTGTCCACCTGAAGGCTAAAAATTAGTGCACATTTGTCACAGCATTATTCCACAAGGGAATATCATGGATTTGTATTAGATTATTCACAAAAGGTTTGTTGTTGTTTTGCTGTTTGTATTATTCTCAACAATATGAAAAGCAACCTGACTGTACCTTCAGCACCATCCTAAACCAACCCATGATATGCTTCTCTAGCCTAGTCTTGTCTACAAATGCCTGAGGGGATCAAGCGTCCAGTGAAGCAAAAGTGAATATAAGTTCGTGTGTGTGTGTGTGTGTGTTTTATTTGTTTTTAAAAGTGGGGGGAAGTCTGAGTAAAAGAGAAATAAATAAATAGGAAATATAGCTTTCCTATGGTGATTTCTGCGACAGTTAGTGGCGTATGTGTTTTGCTGTGTAACACAGTCATTGCAGCAGAACTGCCCATGTGTTAGAGCCCAGCAGCACAGAATGGGACAGGTAAGCCATAGCTTTGCTTCACTCATTCTCAACAGCCTGATGAGCCACTAAATTCACAAGACTACAAAGTGAGGGAGAATCCTGCATAGTCTTTCGTTCAAGCCCCACTGCGGTTTCACAAGTCACAAAGATTTCCCTAGGCTGGGGGAGCCCACCTGAAGCTCTTGCGCTGCTGTTGGACTGCAACTTCTGTCATCCCCCGCTGCAGTTTCTGGAGAGCCTCAAGTGGGCCACCCCTGGGCCAGGGGTGTGCACGGAACTGGGAGGCGGGGGGGTCACATTAAGGCACAGAGAGGGTGCCCTTACCTCCCCACCATGCTTCCCCCTCCAGCATTGCTTCAAAAACCGCTGGCGTGGGGCGGCTGTATACCCTCTTGCTGCCCTGGTCAGCATAAAACCGGAAGTGGCAGGCACGTGCACCCACTACTTCTGGTTTTATGCTGACTGGGACAGCAAGAGGGTATACAGCCGCCCCACACCAGCAGTTTTTGAAGCAGTGCCGGAGGGGGAAGCATGGTGAGGGAGGTAAGGGCACCCTCCCCGTGCCTTAAAGCGATCCCCACCACATTCAAACCGGTTCAAATGTGGGGTTTCCGAACCAGTTCAGTGTTCTAGGAATAGAAGGCTGAACCGGTTCATGCATATCCTTACCCCTGGCCTATATGAGTGATAGTGCTTGTTAATATGGAAGCCAGTCACGGCACACTTTGTATGACACATAAAGAACAACATTTCTGTAGTATAACTGAGTCACCACATTTGTCGCTAAGCTACACAGGGAAGAGACTGAGCCTGTGTGCTAGGAATAGGCAAGAGAACGTGGCTTGAAGGTTCAGGCAGGCTGAGTCACCATGGAACCTGCATGTAATTATTTTTGCCTGTCCTGTGCCACCTCCAGACCCTTTATTTACAGCAGTAAGCCTAGTCTGGGCCTACTCCAGTGTTTCTGACAGGACTGTGACATGATATGTGGGATGGTAACAACAGCTTACTCTTTCCTGCAACTGGAAATGCTACCCTCTCAACTTCTCTGTGACGGATGCCCTGGTTTATTTGTGGAAATTCCTGGGGAAGGAGTGAGGAATAATTCAGGGATCCCAAGCACCAAGCACTCATGTAGGTAACTCATTAGACTATATTTAGCACACCACAGTGGGAACTATAGATAGTTTTGCAGGAAAGGAGAAGAGAAGGTCTTTGAATCATCATTAATAAATGAATGAGAGGATGAGGTAGTTTCCCCTGTGCTGTTATCCTTCTGTGCAGCTCCCAAATAAAAGACTTGGAGCCGTGTTGAATCAGTGTCAGCCAATCCATGGCTCATGTGCCACTTGCTCTTCTCTCCCTTGATTTCACTCTTGGATGATTAGTTCATTGTGCCCAAAAGCTCATCTGTATCTCACTTCCTTTGCACCATTCACACATCTTGTGTTAGGGAATTACTGTGAACATTCTTCCCCCAAATTGTATGACTATTGAATGGGGTATGGTAGTGCAAGTGTCACAAGCAACATATTTTTAATTCTGGGTGTTTTTCACGCAGGGCTTTTAGCTTGCTTCTCCTCTGGAATGGAGGTGTATATCAGCCAGATTTACCCCAAAGTCCCTATGAACGATCAGGAAGCACTTCACACATGATTCGGGTTTTTCATTGCACATCAGAATGTAGCCCAATTTATATCCAGTGTAAAAACATCCACTTTTCACGTCAGGTTTTTTTTTTTTTTGGCAACTTTGAGCTCTCAGTAAAGCCTCACAACAAACTTGTGGTAAAGGCTGTTATGTGAAAAACGCCGTGGTGGGCTGGTTCAGATGATACTTTATTCGCTGTATCACACAAATGAAGGACATGTGTGGGTGTCCTTCCATCACCTCCTGCTCCGCAATCATGCTGGGGTGCTATTCATTAATCGCAGGGGAGGGAGCATCTAAACTACCTCTCTACATGTGTTACAAATACTGATTCAAGTTAGCATTCATAGTGCCCCCTCCATGTTATTAGAGAAAAACTCCCTGCCATGCCAGGAGTGGGGAAAGACCGGCATGCTTATAGCTCATACGTGATTCTATCACAAATGTTCAGATTGGTGAGCAAAGTATTGTCTGATCTGGCCAAATGTGTATTTAATTTTCCACATTGCATAGTGCATAGCAAATCATTTAAGTGCCCATTATATTTTTGTGTAACAGGCTAGAGACAAATGACTCACCTCCCACACCCTTTGTGCCACATTGGTGTTTGAATTCCAACCTTTTACCCACGGTGGGTGGAAGCTCTTGGAAATAATGGCACAAATAATTTAGAAACTGGCTGCCATCATTTAGGAAATCCAATAGGGTTTATGCCTCGCCTTTGTCTTGATCACAGGGCTGTCTTGCAAGTGCACACATTCTCCCTGCATTTTAGGATAAGATTTCTTTTGGTGGAAAGCTGACCTAAAAATTAATGAGAGATTTAATGACTCGCAGCCTTTTTGACCTCCATCAAAATGTAGCTTGAAGAACCTGCTCTTTGCTTCCAATGGGCACATTCTTTCCATCCAGACTCTCTTCTTATCTGCTCCTTGGTGTGTTGCTTTAAGAGCAGGTGGCCTGGAGATAATAACTGTCAAAGCATTTCCTAGCCCTCCCCCATCCTTGGATGCAAGCTCCAGTCTAAATATATATATGTACACATGCTGGTTGTCTCCAACCTACAGCTGCCTAATAAAATCCATCTTGGGGTAATTGCCTCCTCCCAGGGTCAAGGCAAGCTGTTCCTCAAGCATTCTTCTAGATCAAAAAGGCTGACTGGATGTAAGAAATTAACAAGGTAAGAGCTGCTGGGAGCTGAGCTTACTGGCTGTGATTTCTGGCAGGGCAGAGGGCACAGCATGGGTTGGGAGAGGAAAGAGCCAACTTGGATTTGGGGGACAGCAAGAAACTATCTAGTCAAGTGCAGCACACAGCTTACCGAAGCATAAGTAGGAGCCACAGTTGTAAGCCCTTGTCTGCTAGGGAGTTCAGTACTAAACTTCTCTAGAGTATAATGGCAGAAAGATCTGCCAATGTAGCACTAGTAAGCAAGAGATTGTTGGGAGGAAATCTTCCTGGACATAATGGAGAGGGGGAATCAGTATGTATTGACAACTAACCAAAACAAAAATAAGCACTAACATTATCACTGGAACGTTTTTAACTGGTGGCATTATGCTATTTAATATAGCCTAGATATCCTTCTTATTAAAAAGCTACCTAATGGCACAGCAGGAAAATGCTTGACTAACAAGCAGAAGGTTGCCAGTTCAAATCCCCACTGGTACTATACTGGGCAGCAGCAATATAGGAAGATGCTGAAAGGCATCATCTCATACTCTGCGGGAGGAGGCAATGGCAAACCCCTCCTGTATTCTACCAAAAGAAAACCACAGGGCTCTGTGGGTGCCAGGAGTCGAAATTGACTTGACGGCACACTTTTTACCTTTTATCCTTCTTATAAGCCACCTAATGGTGCAGCGGGGAAGTAACTTGCCCAGGGAGTAAGAGGTTGCTGGTTCGAATCCCCACTGGTATGTTTCCTAGACTATAGGAAATACCTATATTGGGCAGCAGTTATATAGGAAGATGCTGAAAGGCATCATCTCATACTGCATGGGAGATGACAATGGTAAACCCCTCCTGTATGCTACCAAAGAAAACCACCTGGCTCTGTGGTCACCAGGAGTCGACACCAACGCAACAGCACAACTTTACCTTTACCTTTATCCCTCTGACAAAGCCTTTTCGGGTCAGAGGTGAGGGCCTGGTAAAACATGAAACAGGATAAGGGGAAAACAGGGGTATTCTGCTCCCAGTTTGAATGCTTATGGACTAGAATCGCCCCCCCCCCACTAATAAGGAAGACAACTGAGAGAGAGGGCCAAGAGCAACAACACTCCATAGTGTTTTATTCTCAGGCATTGAACATATAAAAAATTGCCTTCTATCAATGGACAGATCAGCTGCATTTCCTCCCAACCCCCTCTCAAATGAAATTGTCATGTCCCCACAAAACCTTTACCAAAGTTTTGTGCTTTTTTGCGCTACAAAGCTCAAGTTTTTTGCTACCTCATGTAAGGCTTTAACGGACATCTCAAATTGGGGTTCCAAGGAATGCTCAAAACAGGAATGTTTTCTTCATATCCCCTCCTAACCACATGGGGATCCCCACAAAACCTCATCCAGAGAGTTTTGTGCCACAAACCCCGAGTTTTGTGCTACCTCATTTAAGGATGTAATTCTTGAGGTTGCAAGGAAATGCTCAAAAAATGAATATTTTTCATAGATCAATGGTCGGTCTAGCTCAGTATTGTCAGCACTGACTGGCATGGACCCTGTCTAGGGTTTCTGATGGTGTCTTTCCTGTCTCTACCGAGAGATGGGCCTGGGACCTTCTACATGCAAAGCAGGTACTCTACCACTGAGAGGCTGTGTCAATCCATAATTCTGTACAAGTGCAGAAAAACACAGAACAATTTGGTATTAGGTGCAGAATTTAAGTTTTCATTAAAGAAACAAGAAAATACTTTGAAAAGGGTAGGCAATGCTGGTGAAACTTCAGAAACCTGAGTGAGAACTTAGAAGGATTTTCCATAGTCTGGGGACAGGGCTTAGCCCTGCAAAATAAGCTGTATAACTTAAACAGGTTGCTGTCTAATTTATTTAGGACCCAGATTACACTGTCCTGGTTATACAAAGTGTGACCGAAGAGTTTTTGGCTAAGGAAGCAGGATGGTATTTGGATGAGGACGGGAACTTCTTAGCTGCATCTTGTATGTCCAGGCTGATGATTTTTCTGCACAATGCAATTGATTCTAGCACTTTTCAGGGATATCTAAGAGTCCTAAAACACAAAGACAAACCTGATGGGCTGAGACTATAGATAAAGCTCCTTAATGACATACAGAGCTTTTTATGTTCAGTCAGGACTCCATCCTTCTTGGAGTTTTGGAGTAGGTCTCTTTAAGGAAATCTTAAAAGACGGAGTTTCTAATTGGACTTTGCAGTAAGGGTCTGCAGCTGTTCCTCCTTCTATGACATGTAAATGCATAGAGTTACATTTGAAATCCTAATAACTCCAGAGGGGTTTTTTACATCAGGAGGGATTGTTGTCAATTCTGCTGCCTTTCTCCTTGAAGAGAACAGGGGTAAAGATCAGGGAACACATACACATTTGACCCCGACTGTATTCATTTGTTTCTTGACAGAGCATATATGTTTCATTAGCTTCCATTCTTTCAAGTAGTTTCTTTGAATATTTCACTTTAAATTCAAGACTTAGTTGAGGGAATATTCTTCTTATCTAAAGCATGAGTTTAATTCTTCTCCTTTTGCTTCCTGACTAGGATTGGATGACATTTGTTTTCTACTGAAGGTATCCAAGACCATTTCTCACAACATAAGTGGAGCTTTCCAGAAAACAACACAATGGTGAGGAATGTGGATGACTTTGATTTTAGCCTTCCATCCCATCCTCAATCCATTCTGGAAGGACTGCAGGCCCTGCGCTCCAACCCCAAACTCTCAGATGTCACCTTGATTGTTGAGGGGCATGAATTCCCCTGCCATCGTAGTATCCTGGCCCTCTGCAGTCACTATTTTAATGCCATGTTTGCTGGTGACTTCATGGAAAGCTTTTCAGCCCGCGTAGAGATCAAAGAGGTGGATCCTGCTGTTATGGCATCTTTGATTGACTTTGCTTACACAGGGAAGGTGACCATCAACCAAGGGAATGTGGAAGCCTTAATTCGGACTTCTAACCAATTGCATTTCCCCATCATTCAGAAAGTCTGTAGTCGGTATTTGAGACAGCAGATGGATGCAACCAACTGTTTGGGCATTTGTGAGTTTGGGGAATTGCATGGTTGCCCAGAAGTGTCATCCAAGGCATGGTCATTTCTGCAGGAGAATTTTGAGCTTGTGTCTCAACAGGAGGAGTTCCTTCAGCTATCCAAAGAAAGGCTGGTTACCTATCTCTCCAATAACCTACTCCAAGTCCAAGAAGAGCAGAGCCTAGTTGAGGCTGTGCTCAGGTGGGTGAAGTATGAAAAATCAGATAGAGCCATGCACCTTCCGGAGCTCCTTGACCTGGTACATCTGGTCTCATTGCCAGATCAGTATCTACAGAAACTTTTGTCATCGGAACCACTGATTCAGGAATCGGAAGCTTGCAAGACCATCATCACCAGGCATCGCAGTACGGTTAGTGCTTGGAGATACCACAGTAGCCTCATCTAGCTCCAGCTTCAGTCCCAAGGCTAAAAAAGAGACTTGTTCAATAACCTTTCTCAGAGGTGGTGATGGTTGTTCTTGCTATTCATCTAAACATACATAACTCCCAACTAGTTGCCAACATTCTTTGGCTAGAGAGTGCAGAATTTTGTGCCCAAGGTGTTCGGGATAAGCAAAACTGGAGGGGATTTTGATAGGAAACATGGTCCTCAGGGAAAGAAATAAACGTTACCTTCTCCTGCAAAATTAAATTACATTAAATTTAAATTAAAAAATCCCATTGCAATAGCAGCTTCCCTGGTGGTGAAAAATGGTGGTGTCCAGCAACAGCTGCTGGGAGGAGTATGCCACTACTGGGGAATTTCATGCCTCTACCCTTGAAAAACCACTGAATACTCCCCCATTTCTGCTGAGGCAGTGAATGAATGAGGCAGTGAACATGGGTGATAGAGACTTCAGCTCAGCCCTAGTTTTGTCCATGACCAACTGTGTTCTAGATTGGAGTTCAATTGGTTTTTCCCATAGAATCCAATGTGAGTCACAGAGAATGAAGCCAGCTCCTACCCTTGGTTCTGTGTCTTGGGCTTGCCAGCGGCAGCATTGCTACAGGCAGCAGCCTCAGCAGAACAGAGACTTTCCTGAGGGACAATGAAGGGAAACACATTTAAAATATTTTTAAAAAGTAGATGCCACAGTGCTGAATAGTAAAGCATCTGGGCAAGAGATGCTGGTGATATGCAATGGCAGCCATGAAGGGCTATTCCATTGAAACGTGGTGTACATGAATTATTTTAGATGCTTCTCGAAGACAATTCACATCAGGGGTGTAGCTAGAGGAGGGAGGTCCGGGTTTGCCCATCTCCCTTGTGACCTTCGGAATGAGGAAAATAATGAAGAAAATAGGGAAGTGTAGAGCTGGGGGGACTGGGGGTCCAGGTTCCATCTGCTCAATTATAGCTACGCCCCTGATTCACATAGCTGGGTCTGGATTAAAGAAGTGTTACATGCCAAAAGCCTTAATTCAGGTAGCTGATCAAAATACCAGAGAAAACCATTTTAAATGTGTAATTCTAGCCCTTATATTTTAAATATGGCATAAGTATAACCCCAAATCATGCATCTGAATTAGTCTAAAGACAGTGGTAAGATACAGCTACCATTGGGAGGAAGCCAGTGTATTGTAATTCTCATACTAGGGCAGTCTGGACTCTCTGCCATCTAGCATTCATAATGATGCATCCCAGATGAAAGTGTGGAAATTTTACTTTACTAAATTCTACTACAAGATCAATATGTTACTTTAAAAGTATTGGAGAAGACCAAAGAGAGGAGCAAAGTTATTGGTCTTTCGGTTTTGTGACTTTGTTCTTTTCTCTAAGGTGGAGAACAGGCCATTCGTCCAGCAGAGACTGAAAGCTCTTCCCCAAAAGCTTGAGGAGGTGCTTGTGGTGGTAGGAGGCAGAGCTCTGGAAGAGAATGAAGAAGATGAGGGAGATGCACAGCCACCACCAATCTCCAGGAACTTTGCATTTTATAACACAAAGAAAAGTAAGTGCCTGGTCACTCATCACTCACAACAAAGCCAAAACTGCTCCATCCAACTCAGAACATTATTAAATTCAGAAGTAACTAGAATCACAGTGCTGGGCACTGCAGTGTGATGGCAATTGTTATGCTGTCGCATTTTGAGAAATGGGAAATAAAATCTGCAGCAGAGTCTCAGAGGTATGTTATAAACTATCCTTTGCAGGGCAGATAGTTACCCCAATGATGGTTGCTTGACAATGTATT